>NC_138895.1:0-539000 GCF_965194825.1 Balaenoptera physalus | reverse complement strand
TGTGTTGGAAAGAAAGAGCACAAGGTAAGAAGTAAAGGGATGTAAGTTCTAGTCCTAGTTCTGCCTCCAGAAAAGTTAATTACCTTTTCTGAATCTGTTTCCTCATCTATAAGAATCTAGTCCTACTTATACCACGAAGGTTATCTGAAGAGGAAATAAGAAAACAGACAAGAAAGTACTCTGGGAAGTTACTTGATTAGCTTCTGTCTATTAGGTGTTGTAATATGTCACTAATAAACGCATCCCAAGGATGAAACTGGGAATTCATTACAGTTGCCCAAGTGTCCGTCTGTAAGGGGAACTCTCCCGTAAAAGCCCTAAATCAAAGTCCCGTAAAAGCCCTAAATCAAAGTAACTCAAACTTCCTGCCTTCTGCATGGTATAACAATAGCCCAGAATAGAAATCAGAATATCTAGTTGCCAGTAATGTCTCAGAGGTAGAAATATGAAGGAGGGAGAGGGAGATCTGTCATGTGTCCTACTCACCCACCTCTTAACTCTACCCCTCAGGGAGCCATGGGGAAGAAGGTCAGTATTGCAGAGGCTGCCCTTGAAATAGGCTCCCTGATTTCAATGAGGTAAGGAAAAGCTGAGGCAGCGGAGCTAAGTATCCAGAGGCAGAGCACACATAAGAACCCAAAGGACCCAAGTTATGATTTGAGCTATAGGGATATTTGGTGGAAGACAGTTAATGAGAGATATCTAGGACCAGAAGAGCTGAGAATCCTAAGAAACTCCCATCTGATCTGTAGGGTAAGTGACAGAGGTCCTGTCTGATCAAGCATGACAATGTCCAGGGCCTCTCTTCTGCATCCCAGCCTGAGTCAGGAGCCGTCCTAGAGCCCCTAACTCAAAGAGTGGCTGGGTCCTTTAGGAAAGAACCCTTCATTGATACCATAATCATGTCATTTAACTCTTCTTACTACTCTTTCCCAAAGTATAACTTTTGGGACAACTGTGCATTGTAGAAAGGGAAATCTAGACCTTTCAGGATTTATTGGACACTGTCCCTGATCTAATGTTGATCCTTGAGGACTTAATACCTCTGTGCTCTACCGGTTAAATTGAAGGTTTTATGAGTGACAAACACAAATGGAGTTTTTCTTATGATTATTTGCCCAGATTCTGAGTTTGTAGATGAAACATATACTCAGAAATGGGCAGAACTTCCACCTTTGCACTTTGATTCATGTAATGAGAACTGCTGTGATCAGAAGAGCTGGAAAGAAATCCAAAACTCTTCCCTGCAAAATAAAAATGAAAGAAATACTGCATCTTCTGAGGAGTCACAAAGATTAATACCACCCCTGGAGGCTTGAAAGGTACAGGCTGGTGATTCCTATCACACCTCCTGTTGTGGGCATCGGGCCTCCGTGGAAGACAGACAAGCTTTGAGAACGACAGCGGATTATCACAAGCTTAATCAGGGAGCAATTCCCACTGCTGCTGCAGATCCGGTTGTGGATTCTATCAATACTGGAGCAAATCAACCCGTTCCCTGACCTGATTTCCAGCTACCGATTTGAGAGGTAAATGTGAATGTGCACGTGTGTCTTCCTATTCCAACCAGCAGAGAAAACACAAAGCTACTTGCTTTCACCTAGCAGGCAGCAGGGTACTTCCACCTGTTGTCCTAGTGCTATGTCAACCCTGGTGCTGCACCATAACTCAGTCTGCAGGAACATTATCATCTCACTGCCCCACAGGACAAGATGGCATCATACTGATAGGATCTGTTAGCAGGAAATAAAAGGTACCCTAGGACATGCTGGTAATACAAGTGTGTACCAGAGGATAGAAGAAAAATACTAGAAAAATTCAGGAGCTGCGCCCTGAGTAAAATTTCCAGTGGTGCTAGGATCTGGGGCATTTTAAGGTATTTCCTCCAAAGTGAAAAAATGTTGCACTTTTCATCTACTACCACCAAAGAAGGGGCACAAATCTTAGTATCGCTCATTGGATTCTGGAAGCAACACATGCTTACTTTACCTGCTCCTGCCATACCTGCCATCCTTCCCTCAACCCACACTTATGGCCTCATGGAAAGTCTGCATGACAAGTAATCTGAAGTGGAAAAATGTCAAGCCTAGCTTTCAGATGGGCTGATATGACATGGGGTAGCAGCTGGAAATATGTGTGTTATAGCTTTGCAGCTCCCCTCAGAAAAGGCCTGACAGATGAGCAGAGCTTCATGTGCATCTTGGGTCCAATGTGCCCAGAGATGGCATGAGGTATGGCTCACACTGACCTGTGGGTGGCCATGACTGCTTAGCTGGTAGTTGGGACTAGTCCTCGAGGGCACATCTCAACGTCCATTTGACCCAGTAGCAAAGACAGGTAATAGTGTAAGCCAAACTGCTTGATGAAGAACCAAAGATTAGACGGATGATCACGAAGGGGAAAGGGAGATGATGGAAGAGCTGACAAAGAGACCGTCGGGGCACTTCCCTGGTGGCGCAGTGGTTGAGAATGCGCCTGCCAATGCAGGGGACACAGGTTCGATCCCTGGTCTGGGAAGATCCCACATGTTGCGGAGCAACTAAGCCCATGCGCCGCAACTACTGAGCCTGCGCTCTAGAGCCTGTGAGCCACAACTACTGAGCCCACGAGCCACAACTACTGGCCCACGTGCCGCAACTACTGAAGCCCATGCACTCTAGGGCCCACGTGTCGTAATTACTGAAGCCCACGCGCCTAGAGCCTGTGCTCCGTAACAAGAGAAGCCACCGCAATGAGAAGCCCGTGCACCGCAAAAGAGAGTAGCCTCCACTCGCCACAACCAGAGAAAGCCCGCGCACAGCAATGAAGACCCAACACAGTCAAAAATAATAAAAAAAAATAAAATTAAATTAAAATTAAAATAAAAGAGATTTGTACATTTTATTTAAAAAAAAAAGAGAGAGAGAGAGACGGTCAGGGGACAAAGAATGACAGAGAATATCTGTGTCCCAGCTGAATGCTTCCTGGAAAAGAGGAGACTCTCAAAAACCAGGAGAACATGATAAATCACCTATAAATACTTGTCTGGGGACTTCCCTGGCGGTCTAGTGGTTAAGACTTCGCTTTCCAAGGCAGGAGGTGCGGTTCGATCCTGGTCGGGGAGCTGAGATCCCACATGCCTTGCAGCCAAAAAAACCGAAACATAAAACAGAAGCAATATTGTAACAAATTCAATAAAGACTTAAAAAAAAAAAATACTTGTCTGATTCTTTACAGAGCCAGATCCAGAGCTTGTCTGGTGGGTCACAAGCAGGATCGCGGTGGCAAAGGCTACAACACCACTACTGACCTGTCAGAGTGCAGCTTGCCAGGTCCAGCAACAACCCTGAGGGATCACCTGCCACAGGGCAGCAGGGTGATTACACGGAACCCTTTCTGTCAGGAAAGAGTAACAACAATGCATTCACTCAGCACTGGTTTTGCCCTCCTCGTCTGCCATGCTGTGCCAGCACCTCTGCAGTATATTCAACACACCAGGTACCAGACTTTGGCTGCCAGGGCAAATGGACCATGGAGTGCGTCATAACCACTGTGGAAGTGCGAACTCTTAATACCTATGCATACTTCTTTCCTCAGGGTGTCATTATATATTTATGCATGTTAAATCATATTCCTTCTGCCTTTCCTGTATTTTAAATAGGGTGTGTTGGTGATATTAGCCTACCAGCCATGCAATTCACTCCAAGTTACAGAATTATAGATTCCACTGCGCTTCCACTGCAGGGGGCACGGGTTCGATTCCTGGTTGGGGAAGTAAGACCCCGCATGCTGCACAGTGTGGCCAAAAAAAAAGGAATTCACCAAGAGTTCTGCGTTCAGAGAGAATAAATGCTAATATTCTCAGCTGGGAAACCTGGGCCATAATTCTAGTTTTGTCACTAGACCTTCTTTTTCACTTAGGTCATGGCAGGTCCGTGCTTTTGAAATAGTGTTATATAATGTTCTCTGTTTTCTGAATTCTCCACTATTAGTGCAAATGGTTTAATTCCTTTTTCCAAAAAATGTTTTAATTTTTCATTGAACCAGCTACATTTTCTCAGTCTCCTGGGTAAGCACCACACACAGTTGGCTAAACTTGGGGCAATGCCTACCATCATAGAACACTGTATGTTTTCTTGGCTAATTAGTGCTATTTTCTTACCAAGCTCTGTCAAATCAGCCATTGACAGGCTGGAAAGAACTGGTGATAAAAGCCACATAAATACACCTCTGGGGTAACATGTATATTTCTCCTAGTCGCAGGGGCGGGGAAGTCAACAGTGGCTTGTCTGCTCTCCAAGTACGTTCAGACGGCCGGCAAGGAAGCTGAAGTGGTTCTAGAGCCTCCACAGGCTTTGGAGTCGCCTCACCAGGAGCGAGAACAGGCCCAGGGTGGCACAGTGTTTCACAGGCAATCCTAAAACTATAAGACATTTTCTCAGTCAGCTCTAAAGCAAACATATACCTTATCGTATGGATGATATAAATCCATTTTCCAGAAATATAATAGTCACAAACTTTTTAAGAGCTCCCGCCCTTAGTTACATATCAATGTTGTGGGTCAACGAATACCTGCATCAGACAAACGATGTGTTATGTGCTCTTCAAATCTCCTGTATTTAGTCTTATGAAAATGAGTTTCTATCAGACAACGGGCATTTATTGATTATCTCCTGGATAGATAGCTTCAAGGTGCTCACTACTCCACATAAATGCTTTTTTGGTTGTTTGTCTTATAAAATAGCTGGAATTTCTGATACTGGAAGTTACTAAAGGAAAATGGAAGTCTTCTCTTCTAAATGATAACTAAAAATCTACTAGTGGTCAATACAAGTGTTTTCTTTAATACACTAAATGAGGTTCACGCTTAGAAATTATTTATTCTGGAATCTATCAAAATGCTAAATAAAGAGACACTGAATTTGGGACTTGAATGAACCAGCTAGGTAAGGGCACGGCAATTATACAAGTACAGCTAAAAAAGCTATTCTTCTCGGGACTTCCCTGGTGGTCCGGTGGTTAAGAATCTGTCTTGCAATGCAGGGGATGCCGGTTCAAGGTCGGGGAACTAAGATCCCACGTGCCGCGGGGCAACTAAGCCCGCGTGTCACAACTGGAGAGCCCACACACCACAGCGAAAGATGCCACGTGCTGCAAACTAAGACCTGACGCAGCCAAAATAAATAAATAAACAAATATTTTTTTTAAAAGATGCTTCTCACTATGTCCCTCTCACAGCAAAGATAATGGAGTAGGTCACACGCTATAAGCGCTCACGACACAGGTGAAGTCGGTGAGGCAGACGCGCCTCCACTGGTCGACATAACACTTTCTACCTTAGGCAGCAGAGGAAGAGCCCAGAACACAGCACAGAATGTTTAGGATGCACCTCCAGTGATAGTCAAGGAATCTGGTCTTATTATATTAGTCAGAACATGGGGAATTTTCCTAGACACTGTACGGAAAGGTTTATAAACACTGGAAGTATTTATTGCAACCCATAGCTGAAGCACTGTTTTGAATTACTGCTGGTTTTTTAAAAAAGCTAGCTTTCGATAATGTTCTGGTTTGCCTTTATAAATTACAATTTGAATATTACAATGTGTTAATCATAGATGAGTGCATTTAATCCAGGTTGCTTTGATAAAGAAACTGCTGACCCCAACTATTCAAGATGGAACACATGACAATGACTACGCTCGTCCCTCACCAGTGGAATGACACAGAAGAGCTGTTAGATCAGCCGGCCAACATACGCCTCCTTTGGCCTGGAACTGTCAGAGAGAGAGCAATCCTTCCTCAAGGCTTGATGAGTAAACACACAACATCTGTCCTTATTCTTTCAACCTTGAAAGTCACAGTTAATTCTTGACATTACAGTCAGTTCAGAAAAGAAAACAGTACCCACCTTGCTTACTCACTCTCCTTTGGGTACCTCTAAATCACTGTGCTGCACAAATGTGTGCCTTCTTTCAGCAAGGAAGTGCTGTATGTAATTACCACCATTCGCTTTGTTAAGTTAACGTAACGAACAGGCTCTTCAAATGAAGACTATGCTTTATGCAGTTTCTTTACTAGCCTGGCTCATTGCAGCACTGTTTACAATAGCTAGGACATAGAATGATGCCTGAACAACAGGTGTCTGTTGACCAGACTGACTGTAAGAAAGGTACTCCAATGCCCCATGAAACACTGTATTTACATACAGTGTCTATTTACACTAAAGCCTTTACACTTGCAGAACTAATGATCCTAGCAAGCCTTACCAAAAGATTAAGCCATTAAAATCTCTAATTATGCTAAATGAAAAAATTATAAAAAGCTTTCACAACAGAATATGTATTCTTCACAAGTGTACACAGACATTCTCCAGGACAAACCATGTGGTCAGTAAACTTAAAAAGATCAAAATCATACAAACTAACTTCTTTGACCACAATGAAATAAAATTAGAAATCAATAGTACAAAGACATGTTTAATTTCCACATATTTGTGAATTTTCCACAACACAATCCTAAATAACCAACAGTTCAATGAAGAAATCACAAGGGAAATTTGAAAATATTTTGAAAGGTATGAAATGGAAAGCACAACATAGCAAAACTTATGAAATGTAAATAAAGCAGTGTTCAGAGGAATATTTATACTTGTGAATAACTACATTAAAAAGAATACAAATCAACCCCACCTTCCACATTAAAAAAACAAAAATAAAAGCAAACTAAACCCAAAATAATCAGAAGGAAGAAAATGACAAGGATTAGGCAGAAATAAGTGAAATAGGGAATGGAAAAACAATAAACTAAATTGACAAAACCCAAAGATGGTTCCTTGGAAAGACTGACCAAATTGACAAACCATTAGCTAGACTGACCATGAAAAAATGAGAGAAGACTCAAATGGCAAAAATCAGGAATGAAACAGGGAAATCACTACCAACTTTACAGAAAGCAAAGGGATTATACAGAATACATTAAGGGAATAGTATGAACAATTATAACAATAAACTAGACAAATGAAATAATATGAACAAATTCCCAGAAAGACACAAACTACCAAAACTTACAGGTAGAAACAGAAAATCTGAATAGCTATAACAAATAAGGAGATTGAGTCAGTAATTTCAAAACTTCCTACAAACAAAAGCCCAGGCCCAGATGGATTCACTGGTAAATTCTACCAAATGTTTAAAGAGGAATTAATACTAACCCTTTACAAATGCTGCCAGAAAGTAAGTGATTAGGGAATACTTTACAACTGAATCTATAAGGCCAGTAGATGCCTGCCACCTAAATGTGACCTTACAGAAATCTAGACTCGTCATTCGTCAGAGCAAAAACCACCTCCCTAAACGTGAGAAAACCTAATCCACTATTTTGCTTCAAAATTTCATCTTTCCTTGAATGAACTAAGATTAGAAATTTAAAATCTACTTGCCACATTTACTCTCCTGTAAAATAGTTAAATTTATATACTTACGTCATAGAATTTGTGAATAAATGAAATGCCTTAAAGGAACTTAGAATACTGCCCAGCATATAGTAAATTCTGAAATATTACCTTAGTTCTTAATAGCCATCACTTTATAATTTTGTTTAGCATGAGGCTTCCCAGACTACGACTTCTATATTTTCACTTTCTGATTTGTTCTATGTCAAATTTGTTTGCCATTTTGGATTCAAATGTCGTGAAACTACATACTTATATTTACACAAGTTATGTGAGAAGTGAATTTGATCATCAGTAGGCACTCCACATTTATTAAAACTTCTTTTTTTGAGTTCACATTTATTCCAGGTAAAAAGAAATCATTAGGATTTCCATAGATTTTCCTCAACCTGTATCTGAATGATGGCATAATTTATCCCAAATGTTTAATTTTATAGATGAATGATTCTCATGATATTTTTCCACTTTCATGTTCCACTTTTTGGAAATTTAAGGCTATTCTTTGTTTCTAAAGGCTAGATTACAACCTTTCCACTTTTGTAAGAATAGCAGCAATAAATCAATAATATAAATTATTTTCTCTAGTGTCATTTAAATGCTTATTCATTGATTGGTCCATAGAATTGAAAAAAAATATTGGGAGGCTATAACAGGGGGAAACAGAATGAGACATTATTGAGGGAGAGGACCTGGAAGAGGGCCATGAGGGGGAAGTGGAGGCTAGGGAGTGTGTCTGGGTAGAGGGAGGGCCGCCGCTGGTAGCTATAGGGTGGGGGTCGTGGAAGACCAGAGTATCTATGAGGGGGCATCAGTGGCAGAGATCTACGAATACTATGTGGAGGCAACGGATGTGGGTAACCCAAGGGAGAACCAAATGGAGGCCCTGGGAGGGGAGGAACATGACCACGGGAGGTCTAGGATGAGGCATTCCAGTGGTGGCTCGGGTGGTATCTGCTTCCCCCTACCCCCAGAGCCTGGGGGCCTGGCATGGGGGTTTCCTAAACCATGAGGGCCATGGTAACCTCCTACCAAAATTAAACACATTTCAAGAAGAGAAAACTAGAGACCAATATCACCTATGAATATAGATGCAAAGCTGCTCAGCAAAATATGAGCAAACTGAACCCAGCAATATATTAAAAGAATTATATACCATAAGTAAGTAGGCTTAATCTCAGGAATGCTAGGTTGGTTTAACATCTGAAAATCAATTAATGTAACACAACCATATCAAAATAATAAAAGACAAAAACCATACAATCATCTCAAAAGACAGAGAAAAGGCATTTGACAAAATGCAACACATTTTCACAACAAAAACACTCATTAAACTCGGAATAGGAAAACTTCCTCAATCTGATAAACAGAGTCTATAAAAACCTTATGACTTACATCATATTGAATGGTGAAGAGTTTCACCCTAAGAGCCAGAAAAGGACAAAGATGTCTGCTCTTGCCACTTCTATTCAACTCTATAGTAGAGGCTCTAGTCAAGGAAAGTGGGGAAGGAAAAAAAAAAAAGAAATACGTCCTGATTGGAAAGAAAGAAGTAAAACTCTCTATTTGAAGATGACATAATCTTGTATATTCTAAGGACTCCTCTACAAAACTATTAAGAGTAATAAATGAGTTCAGCAAGCTTGCAGGATACAAGGTCAACAAAAAAAAATTATACTTCTGCACAATACTAACGTACAATGTGAAAATGAAATGAAAACCAAAAGTTTCATTTACAATAGCATTAAAAATTAAAATATTCAGGGATAAATTAAAGAAAGTGCAAAATTTATACCTGGAAAACTATAAAAGACCGTTGAGAGAAATTAAAGAATTTTTAAGTACATGGAAAGACAGTTCATATTCATAAATTGGAAGACAATATTGTTAAGATAGCAATGCTCTCTAAATTGATCTAAAGATTCAACACAATCTCATCAAAAACCCATCCGGCCTTTTGGTAGAAATTGACAAGTTGATTCTAAAATTCATATGGAAGTGCAAGGGACCTACAATACTCTGACAACACTGAAATGAACAACAAAGTTGGAGGATTCACACTTTGACTTCAAAACTTACTACAAAGCTACACTATAGTAATCAAGACAGGGTGGTACTGGAATAAAAACAGACATATAGATCAACAGTGGCATAAGAAAGGACACATAAATCAATGGAAAAGAAATGATCCATATTTATGGTCAACTGATGTTCAACAAGGGTACCAAGAAAACTCAACAGGGAAAAAATAAACTTCAGCAAATGGTGTGGGACATCTGGATATCCACAGGCAAAAGAATGAATATGAGCCTCTTTCACCATACACAAAAGTTAACTCAAAATAGATCACAGACCTAAATGTAAGAGCCAAAACTATAAAAACTCTGAGAAGAAAACATAGGAGTAAATCTTCAAAACCTTGGACTGGGCAATGGCTATTAGATATGACACCAAAAGCACAAGTGACAAAAGAAAAAATTGGATGTGATCAAAATTAAAAACATTTTTGCCTCAAAGAACACCATAAAGTGAAAAGACCACACACAAAATGGGAGAAAATGTATGTAAAACGTATCTCTAATAAGAGACATGACTACAGAATACATAGAGAACTCTCACAACTCACTAATAAAAAGATAAATGACCCAACTAAAAAATACGCAAAGGACATTATGAATAGTCGTTTCTCCAAAGAAGATACACAAATGACAAAGACGCACATGGAAAGATACTCAAAATCATTAGTCGCTGGGGAAATTCAAATCAAAACCACAACAAAATACTGTTTGCTATTTAGTAGTATGCCTGTTATCAAAAGACAGCAGCAGGTGCTGGTGAGGCGGTGGAGAAGCTGGCGCACACACACCCTGCTGGCAAGAAGTCAAATGCTGCAGCCCACATGGAAAATAGTTTGGCGGACCCTCAGAATTTTAAACATAAAACTACCATATGACTCAGCAATTCTACTGCTAGGTACAAATTCAAGAGAAATGAAAACATGTCCACATAAACACGTGTACACAAATATTTACAGTAGCATTATTCATAATACTCAAAAAATAAACACCCAAATGTCCATCAACAGATGAATGGATAAACAAAATGTGGTATATCCATATGATGAAATATTATTTGGCCATAAAAAGCAATGAAGTATTGATATATGCTGCAAGGATGAACCCTGCTACCATGCTAAGTGAAGGAAGCCATTTACAAAAAACCATATATTGAATAATTACATTTATATGCAATTTCCAGCAAGGCAAATCCATAGAGACAGAAAGTAAATGAATGGTTGTCTAGCGCTAGAGACTTAGGGTAAATGAAAAGTGAGTGCCAATGGGTATGAGATTTCCTTTTAGGGTGATGAAATTTTTCCAAAATTGATTGTGGTGACGGTCATGAAACTCTGTGAACATATTAAGAAACCGCTGTATACTTTAAGATGGTGAGGTGTATGGCATGTTAATTATGTCTTAATTTTTAAAAAAAGAAGTTCTCAGGTACCTCTCTACGAATTATATCTTGTTTTACTGAAATGCTTGTGAATGATGCCTATGCCATCAAAGAGGACAGGGAAAGAGAGTGAGGTGAAATTCTCAGTACGATGAGTTCCAACTGAATTGCATACAATATAATAAAATGCTCATTTAGTAAGATCCTGGTCAATTCCTTGACTTGCGTAAATCTGCATTTATAAGGATGCTTGTAGTTCACATCAGCTCTAAAATGCACAGTGCTTGGCGGTGGTACTGCTACCATGTTATCTATCTAGGTCACATCCTTGGTCTATGTAATATACATGCAAGACAGCAAGATAAGATTCCAAACAGTAAATTTACAAAAATATTGTCACTGAAATACAGTTGGTTACAGATTCCCTGGGATGGCTCCATCTCATAATGGAGAAGGTAACAATAAATACCCATAGCCCGGGCTTCCCTGGTGGCGCAGTGGTTAAGAATCCACCTGCCAATGCAGGGGACACGGGTTCGAGCCCTGGTCTGGGAAGATCCCACATGCCGCAGAGCAACTAAGCCTGTGCACCACAACTATTGAGCCTACACTCTAGAGCCCATGAGCCACAACTACTGAGCCCATGTACCACAACTACTGAAGCCTGCACGCCTAGAGCGCGTGCTCCGCAACAAGGGAAGCCACCGCAATGAGAAGCCTGTGCATGGCAACGAAGAGCAGCCCCCTTTCACCACAACCAGAGAAAAGCCCGCGTGCAGCAACAAAGACCCAACGCAGCCAAAAAAAAAATAAAATAAATTTTAAAAAAAGAAAGAAAAAAATATCATAGCCCCATGGCATTTCTCCTTCACTGGAATGAAAACATAAATTGTGGCCAGATCATGCAAATGAACACCCTATTTAAAATTGCAAGAATTTTTCAAAGGTAAACTAAAACACAAAATGCATCTCACTTTAATCCTAAGAACTAGCAGGGCAAGCAAATACCCTGTCAAGTGAAAATGAAAGAAATCCATGGACTTGGGAAGTCCTGCATGCCTGTGTGAAGAGAGGAGGGTCTCCATTAACCTCATACTGCAACAGCCATCGTAAGATCCATGCACAGTGGCATGCCACTTAATGTAAATACTTGTGCTCCACAGTTTGTGAAATATTTTCAGGCCTATAATCTCATTTGATCCTCACAAAAGTAGGAGGGGAGATAAATAGCAAGGACCCAGCAAAGTCCCAGAGAAGATACCCAGGCCAGGGAAGGGACTCTATTTTTTTTTTAATTAATTAATTTATTTATTTATTTTTATGGCTGTGTTGGGTCTTCGTTTCTGTGTGAGGGCTTTCTCTAGTTGCGGCAAGCGGGGGCCACTCTTCATCGCAGTGCACGGTCCTCTCACTATCGTGGCCTCTCTTGTTGCGGAGCACAGGCTCCAGACGTGCAGGCTCAGTAGTTGTGGCTCACGGGCCCAGCCACTCCGTGGCATGTGGGATCTTCCCGGACCGGGGCACGAACCCGTGTCCCCTGCATTGGCAGGCGGATTCCTAACCACTGCGCCACCAGGGAAGCCCGGGACTCTATTTACATCATCTGGCCCCTGACTCCACGAAATGTTTGTTTTGACTTTCAACATCACTTCTTCAAGCCCAGAAGCCTATGGAGGGCCCTTTTGTCTGGGGTGATCCAATTAGATAGTCAACTGTGATCTGTAAATTCAGTCATCATGAAGACTGACAATCTAAGCAAATTTTCCACAGTCTCAATGTAATTCAAAAAAAAATTCTTTACAGTAACATTTATTTACATACTCCCTGATATACTCTATTTTAAAATTCTACCTCTCAGAAAATGTAAATTTCCTTCATAAATTAATAAAAATTAATTTAGAAATTGCTCTTCAGTTCAAAAGGTCTCTTTTAGGCTCCTGGGTAGATCCCATTTATAACTTCTTGTATGGGAAGACTTTTCACTACCTTACAAGTCTTTAAAAGTGTAACTTGAAAATATGAGTATTTTCCCTAACATGTATTAAATTTAAAAAATATTTGCATGGAATGTAAACCTAACAGGAAGTGTTGACTAGGTCATAAGTCCTTCACCAACAGTCCAAACATCAAACAAGACATTTTACGATAACTCTGACAATAGGTTAGAGTCTATTATGTCTCTGGAAAACACTACACTAAAAATATGGATATATATAAATTTGCAAAGCTTTGTTAGTTTCCAAATTTGTTCAAATCTATGGAATGTACAACACCCAGAGCGAACCCGAGTATAAACTGGGGACGTTGTGTGATGATAGCATGCCCATCTAGGTTTGTCAGCTGTAAGAAATGCACCCCTCTGATGGGGAAAACTGACATGAGGGAGGCTGAGCGTGTGGGGAGGTGGTGAATGGGAAGTCCCTGCATCTCCTGCTTAATTCTGCTATGGACCCTAAACTGCTCTAAAAAATAAAGTGTGTTTTTTTAAAATGGACTTCTCACTAAACAACTGATTCTAAAAGACATCTTTAAAAAGAAAATTTAAATTCTTACTAAAAAAAAAAAACCTCTAAAATTAGGAAAACTGCAAAGAAATACTTCACCCCTTATTATTTCGTCCCCCCTCTCCCCGCCCCCATAGGAGCCTTTTGGAGAGTTTTTTCCACTAAAAAATGAAACTGCACAGACGTAGCAAAAATGTCATGTCTGAAATCAGAGCCATCTGAGAATGAATGAAAATGAATGAATGGCCAATGCAAACAGCAAATACCGTCTAAGAATGAACCACAGAGCCCAAGCAGTTGGTCTCAGAGATGCCCTAACACATGACACACATGCCCTGAATCTTCTCCTAATCCAGCTGGTACTACATACAAGTGGCAAAATGGCAAAGGAGAGCACCACCACTGAGGCATCTAGGAGGGACCACGTGAGGGACATGGTTCCAGCGCAGGGACGAGGCTTGGCCCAGAGGGCCCTCCCTCAGTGGGGAATCGCAGAGCAGGCGGGAAATAGCCAGGCAGAGAGCAAAATTACAGCTAGCCTAACAGAACTTGGAAAAAATCGTTCTCAAAGTTGCAGATGCTGATAAGTAAGAATCACCCTAAAAGCTGACTACAAGACACACATGTATCAATATATTATCATACACAACAATTTTCCATTTAATGTATTTGTTTCCAAAATGAAGTTTTAAAGAATGCTTCTGTAATTTACTCCTCCCCAGTCTGCTTCTTGAAGGGAACATTAAATTGTTTTAAAGGGATGTTCTATTTAATAGTGAATGAAGCTTTATGTTAACTTGGAAAAAAAAAAAAAGATTTTTGCTTTTAACTCCAGATAGTAAATATTTATCTACTAAAGGAACAAAATCTTACCACAAAAATAATATAAAAAAGACCAAAATCTTAAAATATCAACTCCTGGATGAAAAGGTATTCTTAAGGAGTTGTCACTAGATGGACCATTTTTAAATCCAATGAGGAAAAAACCAATAGGATTTCTTTGCCATCTTCAGCATAGTAAGTGGACCCTCGTCACTCCTACACTGACTGGGCAGACCACTGGGCCTGCTGACCTCTCACCAGGCTCCAGGCCTTGGCTCCTAGGACCAGTACCATAGTTTTCACCTTTCATTTTACAGTAATACTGAAAAATAAATAGGCCTTAAGAATGTCAGGAAGAGAAAGGCAAGGCTTCTTAAAATTACTATTAAGAAATGGCCACATTTAATATTTTCCTGTTTGATCCTGAAGTGTTTATAAAGTACAATACTTAAAAGAACAACCTAATTTTGGAGTCCCATAGCATTAATTTTCTTTTTTAAATGTTTTCCAGGAAATACATTTTAAAAATCTGTTTAAATACTATCTTAAAACAGCTAATAGTGGTATGTGTGGCATAAACTCTGATTTTCTTATTGGTTATAGATTTAAAAGTAACAAACAAGTTTAAACCTAAATGGAATGAGTCTTTCTACAATGTCATTCCAAATCATAGCAAATTCTATAAATGAAGATCTGTTTTATGCATGGCACTGTGCCATTCCATATTCCCACTCTGAAAGCACTAGCAATCTGTAAAGTAGGAAGACAGGACAAACCTATGTAACAACTCCTAAATTAAGGAGAATGTGACATATGTTGTATGAAAGGCACTAGTTTTAAAAAACAAACAAACCACAAGGGTTCAACACTGGAAAGAGCCCATCCAGCTGGAAGGAATCAGGACAAACTTCATGAGCATGTCTTCAATGAAGAGTGAAGACACCCCAGGCAGAGTGAGGGGGGAAATACCAGGAATACTGAATTGGTTCATTCAATGGGCCACAGAACAAGCAGCAGAGCAACAGAAAAGGCACTTGGGAAAGGTGAACGAGGGAACCCTAACCTGGACACTGAGAGGCGGGCCCTCCTGCTGTGCACGGCAAGGAGCGACCTGAGGTCTCCGGGCAGATGGGCAGCACGGCCAAAGCTGTGCTTCCGGAATTTACCTCAGGGCTGCGGCAACACTAGCAGTGGGACACAAATGGCTTGAAGGAAGAAGGACCCAGAAGTGAATAGGTAACCAGCTGGAAGTCTCTGTACAACTCGGGCAGGGAGTAAAAAAATAAGTGAAGGTTGAAAAGAAAGGGAATCACAGAGCCATCCTGCAGAGAGTCTGTGAGGACTCTGGCACTTGTCACTTATGATTTGGGGCTTCATACTAACCACTGCCCCCCCACGCATCATCAGGTGCAAGAGGTGAATTCTTCAGGGCTAAAATGCACTGTGGCTGACCCGTTTCTCAGAGATGAAAGAGCTGCCAGATTTTCAAACCCAGCCCCTCTACAGAGGAGAGAGCCTTGGTGAGAAGCCCATCTGTTCTGCAAGATGCTGATTTTATAGCTTGGGAGGAATACAAGCAGCAGTGTGGGCAGCATGGGCCACTCGTCACACATCACGCCCTGTTTCTGCACGTGTGGCATGGGGAGGGACACCTCTGATGCACAGGGGTGTAGTCACCTGTGTTCCAGGTTAGGGAGCAAGGGCTCCTGGGCTTGAAGAATCCTTGGAACTAACCAGGAGTGGCGTCACAGTGGTTAAAGGTAGAGGCCTTGCCCCCTCCTATACTGCCTGGCCTTCTGTGGCCTGGTTTCTTTCCATGTCTCTGCAGGTGGTTGCATGCTCAGAGACCGTGATATGAAATTACTTTAAATCTCTGTAAGCCCATGCCCTGTGCCCTTCTGGAACACCAAGACAAACAGCAAAGAAAACTGCTCTGAGCAGCTGCCCCCAGTCTCCCATACTTCCATTTAAGTTACGTTCTGTGCTCTCTGGAACTAGGTTTTGTGGCTTTCTATGATAGCCTCTCTGCCTCAATATTTTACCTTGAAATATTTTCAGACTTACAGAAAATATGCAAGACACTCTTGCACTCCTGACCTAGATTTGTGCACAGTGAACCTTTCTTTCACCAGAGCTGCTTTGTCACCCTTTCCAAATACATGTGCACATACACATTACTGCCACTGCAGTTGTCAGTTACTATTACAATTATTTTGCTCGACCACAGAGAGTAAACTACAGACATAATGGTCATTAAAAATTTTTTTATTAAGACTTAATTTTTTTAGATCACTTTTAGGTCATAGCAAAACTGAAGGGAAAGTTCGGAGACATTCCATATACCCTCTGCCCCTACACATGCGTAGCTTCCCCATTATCAGCACGCCCCCAACAGAGTGGTACATTTGCTACAACAGAGTGGTACTTTTGCTACAGCAAAAGTGGTACATTTGCTACAACCTACATTGACACATCATAATCATCCTTACAATATGGTTCACTCTTGGTGTTGCATATCCTATGGATTTAGACAAAGGTATAATGAATGACATGTATCCATCATTATAGTATCATACAGTATATTTTTACTGCCCTAAAAATTTTCTGTGCTCCTCCTACTCTCCCATAACCCCTGGCAACCAATGATCTTTTTACTGCCTCCAGAGTTTCTGCCTTTTCCAGAACGTCACAGAATTGGAATTATACAATCTGTAGCCTTTTTAAATTGGCTTCTTTCACTTAGTAATATGCACTTAAGGTTCCTCCTCAATAAGGTTCATGGCTTGATAGCTCATATTCTTTTAGTGTCGAGTAATATTCTATTTTCTAGATGAGCCAGAGTTTATGTATCCATTCACCTACTGAAGGAAGTCTTGGTTGCTTCCAAGTTTTGGTAATTATGAATAAAGCTGCTATGAACATCCGTGTGCAGGTGTTTATGTGGACATAAGTTTTCAACTCCTTTGGGTAAATATCAATACTATGGAGCATGACTGCTGGATTGTATGGTAAGACTATGTTTAATTTTTTTTTTATAGAAGTTTTCTTTTAAAATAGATTTTATTTATTTATTTATTTTTGGGTGTATCTATTTATTTATTTATGGCTGTGTTGGGTCTTCGTTGCTGCACGCAGGCTTTCTCTAGTTGCGGCGAGCGGGGGCTACTCTTCTTTGCAGTGCGCGGGCTTCTCACTGCGGTGGCTTCTCTTGTTGCAGAGCATGGGCTCTAGGTGCGCGGGCTTCAGTAGTTGTGGCTCGCGGGCTTCAGTAGTTGTGGCTCGTGGGCTCTAGAGCACAGGCTCAGTAGTCGTGGCACACGGGCTTAGGTGCTCCGCAGCATGTGGGATCTTGCCGGACCAGAGCTCGAACCCGTGTCCCCTGCACTGGCAGGCGGATTCTTAACCACTGCGCCAACAGGGAAGCCCAAGCTATGTTTAATTTTGTAAGAAACTGCCGAACTGCCCACAGGGGCTCTGCACCAGCTGCACCCCCACCGGCGATGATGAGAGTTCCTGCTGCTCCACGTCCTCACCAGCACCTGGTGCTGTCGGTGTGTGGACTCCGGATAGTCTAACAGGCATGTCGTGGTGTCTCACTGCTGCTTGAATCTGCATGTCCCTGACGACATGATGTGGAGCATCTTTTCATGTATTTATTTGCCAGCTGTGTATATATTTTCTCTGGGGAGGTGTCTTTTAAGTTCTTTGGCCCATTTTTAAGTTAGGTTTTTTTTTTTTTATTGTCGAGTTTTAAGAGTTCTTTGGAATTTTAGATAACAGGCCTTTATCTGATGTGTCCCTTGCAAATATTTTCTCCCAATCTGTGGCTTATCTTCTCATTCTCTTGATACTGTTTCTCACGAGCAAGAGTTTTTAATTTTAATTATGTCCAGTTTATCCATTTTTTCTTTCATGGATCGTACCTCAGATGTTGCATCTAAAAAGTCACTGCCACATCAAGGTCATCAACGTTTTCTCCTATGTCATCTTCTAGGAGGTTTATACATTTTACATAAGTCTACATTCCATTTTTAGTTAACGTTCGTGAAGGATGTAAACCATGTGTCTACATTTATTTTTTTTTGCATATGTATCTCCAGTTGTTCCAGCACCATTTGTTGATGAGATTATCTTTGTTCCACTGTATTGTCTTTTCTCCTCTGTCAAATATCACTAGACTATATATCTGTGGGTCTATTTCCGGGCTCTTTATTCCATTCCATTGATGTATCTGTCTACTCTTTGAGCAATACCACACTGCCTTGATTACTGTAGGTTTTGTTCTTCAAATAAGTCTTGATGTCGGGCAGTGTCAGTCCTCCAACCTTGTTCTTCTCCTTCAATACTGTGTTGGCTATTCTGGGTCTTTTGCCTCTCTACATAAACTTTCAAATCAGCTTGTTGAATGGTTGTTTAATTTCAAATACCACTGGATGTATTCATTCCTAAGAACAAGGTCATTCCTTTGGAAAACCACAGAACAATGAATATATTAAGGAAATTAGACATTGCTACAATACTATAATCTAGAATGTTGTCCATATTCAAATTCTACAGTTGTCCAGTAGAGCAAATCTTTTCTAATAAAGGATCACAACTGTGTCTAGTACCAGTTTTCTGACCCCTAGTTTTGACTCCTTGGCTTCTGTATGTCTAGAACTGTAAGACTCTCTCTCCCAGCCACACCTGTCTGAGGCAATCAAGCCTTGAGTGACTCAACAGCAGGAGGCACAGGAGGACAAAGGGGCCAGGGTCACGGCCCCTCCCACCATGTTCTGCTCTGGGTGGAGGCAGTGCCAGTGATGGGGGCACAACACACAAGAGCAGCTGAGCTCACCCTAGGTGACCCGGGCCACCTTGTTTAAAACCTTACCAACCAATCACAGCAGCTCCAGAGAGCAGTAAGCAAACATCCATCCCCCCACCCCACAGACTTGAGTGCTGCAGGGGGAACGTATCCCTTTCCCTCAAAGTGTTAATGTATATAAAGAACTTACAAGACAAGTAAGCTCTCACCAAAAGTTACTGTTATCATTACTACGACTGTTTCTATCCAGCTCCTGACTTTGGTGAAGAGAAAGCAGAACTTCTTCTCCACGCTTTTATCTAATGATTCAGTCTGTCTTCCCTTTGTGGCAAACTCCTGTACTTCCAACCACATAAATTCATTTTTGAAAACCAGTTGAATCAAATTATTCTGGAAATGACAATCACAGAAATAGTTTGATAACCTGGTAAAGAAGCAACAACATTTTTAGTTGGGAGGCTCTATTTGGTAATTTACCAGGTTCAAATTCAGGGGGTCAAGGTTTGAGAGCTTTTTCTAGGTAAAACTCCAACTCTACCCCACCAGCCTCCTAACATCTTCTAAGAATGTACACGAGCCATCGGACTGATCAGAAGGAGAGCAAGGGCTTTAGATGATTACAACATGCCTCAATGGCCTTACAGCAGCAACTGGTGATTTTATTTTGGGTCACAGACCATTGTGACAACTGGGTGTAAAGGGATCCTCTCCATACAAAAAAGAACACACACATACATTTCACGTAATTTATTCTGTACAGACAAAACAATGGTATTGTCTATCAACTCCCTTGTCTTGTCTTTAGAGTTCAGCTTCTTGCTCACATCCTTGGGGAATAATTTGTGTGACCACTTATCCTAAATGGTCTATCTCTTCCTCTAGGCTGATTGCTTTCAGGGTGGCAGCTACAGGGAGCTGAGGGTCGGCAGAGGGGAACTACTTGGTACTACAGGGAGTATTACTCAGGGCTTATTGAATCAGGAGAAGCAATTACCCTGCCCTGTCTGGGCTGTGGACTGGCTTCATAGGTTATCTTTTATGCTGCCATTTTCTGTTAAATCTGTTGAACAGTAGGAAGTAAAAGGGGTAAAGTTAATATAAGCTAGATGATATAAGGATTTCTAACAGGTAAAACGAAACAACACATAATAAGGCTTACTTTAAAGGAAATAACTGACCAAAGATCTAAAGACATAATTTAAAAATCGGTTCAAAAATCAGACAAGCCCATGATTTCCAAAATATACAACAGCTCATACAACTCAATATCAAAAAAACAAACCCAATCAAAAAATGGGCAGAAGACCTAAATAGACATTTCTCCAAAGAAGACATACAGATGGGCCAATAGGCACCTGAAAAGATGCTCATCACTGATAATTATTAGAGAAATGTAAATCAAAACTACAATGAGGTACCACCTCACACCAGTCAGAATGGCCATCATTAAAAAGTCTACAAATAACAAATGCTGGAGAAGGTGTAGAGAAAAGCAAACCCTCCTGCACTGTTTGTGGGAATGTAAATTGGTGCAGGCACTATGGAGAACAGTATGGAGGTTCCTCAAAAACTTAAAGATAGAACTACCATATGATCCAGCAATTTCACTTCTGGGTATACACCCCAAAGAAATTAAAACAGGATATTGAAGAAATATATGCACTCCCATATTTACTGCAGCATTATTTACAAAAGCCAATACGTGGAAACAACCCAGGTGCCCATCAACAGATGAATGGATAAGGAAGATGTGGTGGGTACATATACATATATACACATACACACACACAATGGAATACTATTCAGCCGTGAGAAAGAAGAACATCCTGCCATTTGTGACAACATGGATGAAACTTGAAGACATTATGCTAAGTGAAATAAGTCAAACAAAGAAAGACAAATACTGTATGATATCAGTTATATGTGGAATCTAATAAGCCAAACTCATAAAACAGACAGTAAAATGGTGGTTACCAGGGGACAGTGGGTAGGTGGGATAGATGTTGTTTAAGGGTACAAACTTACAATGAGTAGTAAATAAATCCTAGAGATGTAATGCACAGTACAGTGAATACAGACAACCATATGGTATTATAATCATCAAGCTTTCTAAGAGACTTGAACTTAATTATTCCTACGACTAAAAAGAAAGAATAATTATGTGAAGTGACAGAGGTGCTAACTATTGCTACAATGGCAATCATACTGCAATATATGTGTATCAAATCAACATGTTGTATATCTTAAGTTTATACAATGTTATACATCAAATATATTTCAATTAAAAAAAAAGAATGAAGAATAAGGAATATGTGAATGAAGCTGTTGACCATTTAACATTTGACATCATCCACCAGCTCACAACTAACACTACTGCACAGAATGCTTAGATTTCCTCTTTGTAAGAACTGGAGAGTTTCAAGTACAAGTCTTACATGTTAATAAAATGACACATGCTATTACATCTAGGGATTTCGGACATTTCCCCCTTGAATTATTAAATTAGGAGGTACTCATCTAATCAAATATGTAACCTACACACTAAGAGATAATCATGTTTGTACCTAGATATAGAATTTAAGCAATTCTATGAACACTGTTTGATAACATTTTAAAGAAAATAACTACTTAAATCACTTTCTTCCTAGTCTTCTACTTTGTATACTAAATCCAACTTCTCTTTCTTTATATTTGACCTCTGAATCTTCACTGCCTAGCACAATATCTGGCACCAAGCAGCTCCCATTAATAGTGAATGGATGTATTTTAATTCATTAGGTAGATTCAAAACGCAAATACTGGGGCTTCCTTGGTGGCGCAGTGGTTGAGAATCTGCCTGCCAATGCAGGGGACATGGGTTCGAGCCCTGGTCTGGGAAGATCCCACATGCCGTGGAGCAACTAGGCCCGTGAGCCGCAATTACTGAGCCCGCGCATCTGGAGCCTGGGCTCCGCAACAAGAGAGGCCGCGATAGTGAGAGGCCCGTGCACCGCGATGAAGAGAGGCCCCCACTTGCCGCAACTACAGAAAGCCCTCGCACAGAAACGAAGACCCAACACAGCCATAAATAAATAAAAATAAAATAAAATCAAATAAACCAAAAAACAAAAAACGCAAATACTGGTAAAACAAGGGGAGAAATTCTCCAAGATATTATTTTACTTTTCCTTCTATCCTGAGCCTCAAATGAAAATGAATTCACCTGTTCCAGCTGATGGCCACATTCTCTTTTTACTCTGATTCGTTTTAAAGTTCAAAGCATAGTGGGACACAATGCTTTGGAATTTGAAATACCTTAAGCTTTCTGCCTTGGAATAAAGCCAGGTGACAAACACACATCATTTGAAAAAAAACAAAAAACAAAACAAAACAAAACAAAAACCAAACTAAGTGAAACTAGATGGCAAACACTAAAGAAACTAGCACAGTTCTCACAGCACTCTGGACAGACTTCACCCATTTTCCCAAATGCCGCTCAGTTTTTTTTTTTTGAATTTTTGAATTTGTTTTATTTTTTTATACAGCAGATTCTTATTAGTCATCAATTTTATACACATCAGTGTATACATGTCAATCCCAATAGCCCAATTCATCACACCACCACCCCCAGCCCCCCGACGCTTCCCCCACTTGGGGTCCATATGTTTGTTCTCTATATCTGTGTCTCAATTTCTGCCCTGTAAACCGGTTCATCTGTACCATTTTTCTAGGTTCCACATATATGCGTTAATATACGATATTTTTCTCTTTCTGACTTACTTCACTCTGTAGGACAGTCTCTAGATCCATCCACATCTCAACAAATGACCCAATTTCGTTCCTTTTTTATGGCTGAGTAATATTCCACTGTATATACATACATCTTCTTTATCCACTCGTCTGTCGATGGGCATTTAGGTTGCTTCCATGACCTGGCTATTGTAAATAGTGCTGCAATGAACATTGGGGTGCATGTGTCTTTTTGAATTATGGTTTTCTCTGGGTATACGCCCAGTAGTGGGATTGCTGGGTCATATGGTAATTCTATTTTTAGTTTTTTAAGGAATCTCCATACTGTTCTCCATAGTGGCTGTATCAATTTACATTCCCACCCACAGTGCAAGAGGGTTCCCTTTTCTCCACACCCTCTTCAGCATTTGCTGTTTGTAGATTTTCTGATGATGCCCATTCTAACTGGTGTGAGGTGATACCTCATTGTAGTTTTGATTTGCATTTCTCTCATAATTAGTGACGTTGAGCAGCTTTTCATGTGCTTCTCGGTCATCTGTATGTCTTCTTTGGAGAAACGTCTATTTAGGTCTTCTGTCCATTTTTGGATTGGGTTGTTTGTTTTTTTAATATTGAGCTGCATGAGCTGTGTATATATTTTGGAGATTAATCCTTTGTCCGTTGATCCGTTTGCAAATATTTTCTCCCGTTCTGAGGGTTGTCTTTTCGTCTTGTTTATGGTTTCCTTTGCTGTGCAAAAGATTTGAAGTTTCATTAGGTCCCATTTGTTTATTTTTGTTTTTATTTCCATTACTCTAGGAGGTGGATCAAAAAAGATCTTGCTGTGATTTATGTCATAGAGTGTTCTTCGTATGTTTTCCTCTAAGGGTTTTATAGTGTCCGGTCTTACATTTAGGTCTCTAATGCATTTTGAGTTTATTTTTGTGTACTGTGTTAGGGAGTGTTCTAATTTCATTCTTTTACAGGTAGCTGTCCAGTTTTCCCAGCTCCACTTATTGAAGAGACTGTCTTTTCTCCATTGTATATCCTTGCCTCCTTTGTCATAGATTAGTTGACCATAGATGCGTGGGTTTATCTCTGGGCTTTCTATCTTGTTCCATTGATCTATGTTTCTGTTTTCGTGCCAGTACCAAATTGTCTTGATTACTGTAGCTTTGTGGTATAGTCTGAAGTCAGGGAGTCTGATTCCTCCAGCTCCGTTTTTTTCCCTCGACTGCTTTGGCTATTCGGGGTCTTCTGTGTCTCCATACAAATTTTAAGATTTTTTGTTCTAGTTCCATAAAAAATGCCTTTGGTAATTTGATAGGGATTGCACTGAATCTGTAGATTGCTTTGGGTCGTATAGTCATTTTCACAATATTGATTCTTCCAATCCAAGAACATGGTATATCTCTCCATCTGTTGGTATCATCTTTAATTTCTTTCATCAGTAAGTTTAAGAAAATTGAAATCATATCAAGCATCTTTTCTGACCACAACGCTATGAGATTAGAAATGAATTACAGGGAAAAAAACGTAAAAAACACAAACACATGGAGGCTAAACAATACGTTACTAAATAACCAATAGATCACTGAAGAAATCAAAGAGGAAATCAAAAAATACCTAGAGACAAATGACAATGAAAACACGACGACCCAAAACCTATGGGATGCAGCAAAAGCAGTTCTAAGAGGGAAGTTTATAGCTATACAAGCCTACCTCAAGAAACAAGAAAAATCTCAAATAAACAATCTAACCTTACACCTAAAGGAACTAGAGAAAGAAGAACAAACAAATCCCAAAGTTGGCAGAAGGAAAGAAATCATAAAGATCAGAGCAGAAATAAATGAAATAGAAACAAAGAAAACAATAGCAAAGATCAATAAAACTAAAAGCTGGTTCTATGAGAAGATAAACAAAATTGATAAACCATTAGCCAGACTCATCAAGAAAAAGAGGAAGAGGACTCAAATCAATAAAATTAGAAAGGAAAAAGGAGAAGTTACAACAGACACCGCAGAAATACAAAGCATCCTAAGAGACTACTATAAGCAACTCTATGCCAATAAAATGGACAACCTGGAAGAAATGAACACATTCTTAGAAAGGTATAACCTTCCAAGACTGAATCAGGAAGAAACAGAAAATATGAACAGACCAATCACAAGTAATGAAACTGAAACTGTGATTAAAAATCTTCCAACAAACAAAAGTCCAGGACCAGATGGCTTCACAGGTGAATTCTATCAAACATTTAGAGAAGAGCTAATACCCATCCTTCTCAAACTCTTCCAAAAAAACTGCAGAGGGAGGAACACTCCCAAACTCACTCTATGAGGCCACCATCACCCTGATACCAAAACCAGACAAAGATACTACAAAAAAAGAAAATTACACACCAATATCACTGATGAATATAGATGCAAATATCCTCAACAAAATACTAGCAAACAGAATCCAACAACACATTAAAAGGATCATACACCATGATCAAGAGGGATTTATCCCAGGGATGCAAGGATTCTTCAATATACGCTAATCAATCAATGTGATACACCATATTAACAAACTGAAGAAGAAAAACCATATGATCATCTCAATAGATGCAGAAAAAGCTTTTGACAAAATTCAACACCCATTTACAACAAAAAACTCTCCAGAAAGTGGGCGTAGAGGGAACCTACCGCAACATAATAAAGGCCATATATGAAAAACACACAGCAAACATCATTCTCAATGGTGAAAAACTGAAAGCATTTCCTCTAAGATCAGGAACAAAACAAGGATGTCCACTCTCGCCACTCTTATTCAACATAGTTTTGGAAGTCCTAGCCACGGCAATCAGAGAAGAAAAAGAAATAAAAGGAATACAAATTGGAAAAGAAGAAGTAAAACTGTCACTGTTTGCAGATGACATGATACTATACATAGAGAATCCTAAAGATGCCACCAGAAAACTACTAGAGCTAATCAATGAATTTGGTAAAGTTGCAGGATACAAAATTAATGCACAGAAATCTCTTGCATTCCTATACACTAATGATGAAAAATCTGAAAGTGAAATTAAGGAAACACTCCCATTTACCATTGCAACAAAAAGAATAAAATACCTAGGAATAAACCTGCTGCTCAGGTCTTGAGCACAATTTTTTAAATTGGTAAACCTTACTTCCCCTATGTTACATTCTATTAGCCTATTAAAAATTCCGGCTACAATTTGTACCAAATTCCTTCCTGACAAACTGCCCTAGACCCCTCACATTCCTGCTCTGGAAGAGCAGGGCAGTTTCAGGCTGTTTTCTAGTCACTGTTCAGCACAAGAATTGTACCACCTGGAGGAGAAATCTCAGCAAGAGCATCAACTGCAGCTCTCATTGCTTTTCCTCCTCTCAGTCAGTTGTGGTGTGTGCTGCAGAGCTCATTAAAGACACCTGCCTATGACACTGTGACAGAAGCTGCACCCACGTGGCCATCAAAGCCAGGAGAAACCAGTCTCCTAACAGATCAGATCATTCTAGCAACGTAAAACAAAACTGTGTTCCACATCCTTTTAAAAATTCTCTCTCACTGACTTTATACCACTTTGGGATGAGATGAATGTTGCACTAACGAAAATAAATAGAAATAACTATTCAAAAGCAAATTATATATTATTTTATTACCATAAGCTAGGAATGACCTTGATGAGCTACTGCCTCTGCTAATTAAAAATGGCTTCAGATCAATTACTGAAAAACCAAAGTTGTCTTATTTGGTAAATATTTCCCTATACTCAACAGGTTTATAGCTGATAACCTTAGGTAAATCATTCAGTGGTATATTTTATAGCCAGTTTATCCTGGTGGGTCCATCTGATGTCACACTGCAATCCCACTTTATATTTTTTGTGATCACCTTTTTAATGGAGGAATATGTGCTTGGTAACACTCAGAAATGTTACTACTTTATCGGGTAGAACCTCAAGGACTTCATCCACAGTGACTGTGTGTTGAGAGTACACCCAGAATGTCTTTTCTGGGGCAATCGTGGTTCTGCTGCAGGTATGCCTGTGGCGCCGCTGTAAGCTGAATGTTTGTATCCCTCCCAAATTTACACATTGCCTCCTAATGCCCGAAGTGATGGAGGTGAGCTCTCTGAAAGGTGATTAGGTCATGAGAGTGGACCCCTCATAAATAAGATTAGTGCCCTGTTAAAGAGACCCCAGAGAGCTCCCCAGCCCCTTCTGCCATGTGAGGATACAGGGAGAAGATGGCCATCGATGAATCAGGTAACAGTCCTAACCAGACACTGAACCTGCCAGGCCCCGACCTGGACTTCCAGCCCCCAGAACTCTTGAAATAGGCATTTGTGTTGTTCATTGGCCACCCAGTCTACAGTAATTTGTTACAGCAGCAGGGGAAGAGCTGAGTGAGCACTCGGTTCACGCGCACATCTCTCCGAGGCTCCCCACTTGCGTCAACCTCAGCTCGGCTGACCTTAACGCACAGTTGGCTGATTTCTGTTAACCAGAAACGGAGACGATCCTGAGTCTGTCCCACCTGTTCTCTATCTTTGTGCAGGTGCTACCGTCTGTGAGATTAGAAAACCCAAATTTTCAGGCTAAGAGAGTTGTTTCCCCCTCACTCATCCTCCTGGCACTCTCAGGGCCCAGCTGCTTCTCCTCACGGCTGCTGTCTGGACCGGCTGGCCCTTTCACTGCCCTTCACCTTCTCACTGCTAGAACCTCCTCAGAAGTGTGCATGTCAGTAGGCACAGTGCCCCACCCATGCTCCAGCTAATTCTTCACAGTATTTCTGGTGAATTTTCTAAATGCAGACCCAATTAAGTGCTCTGCTACCTCCTTTAATTTCCAGACTAAGTCTGTACCTGCACACAGTACAAGCCCTTCAGGCCCAGATGCTGCTAGCTTCATCCACAGCCACACCCCTTCCTCTCTATAATCCGCCTCCTCCACGCTCCTCGAGCGAGTTACCGCCCCCAATCCTAGCTAGACGGACCCTCCTGCTCACTCTTCAGACCTCTGCGCAGCTCCACCGTCCTGAGGCTGCCTGTCTCAGGGCTCCCTCTGCCTTCCTGTGCTCCTGATTGTGACTCTGCATTCTCCCACCCACCACGCTGTGGCTGGCTGCTCACAGGACTGTCACCGCTACTGCACTGGCAACTCCGTTACGGTATTGACATGATTGTATCCCCAGCACTGGCCACTCTAAAAATATCTGCCGAGTGAAACAAAGAATGAAAATATGTCAGCAGCATAACTTTAAACTCATTGCGACCTAATACTTATCAAGAGACAGCCAAAAAGAAATAATGTTAACAAGGATTAGCTTAAAATTATTCCTCTTTTATGCTTTCCTCTAGATATCCTAAAAAGTACTCCTGCATTAAGTATACCACTAACAGATTTTTTAAAAATTATCTGTGTTGTAGAAAGCTCTAGCAATTAGTGTGAATAAATAGCTAAAATTCATTGAGCGACTACCCTACTGACACTAGTAACAGACACACTGTTTCATTAAGTTTAACATACCCCTTGAGGTATCTTTATCTCCATTTCACTCATTTAGGTACTATGCTCACAGATGCTCAAAACATTCCCAAGATAAGAGAGCCGATAAACACTATACAATCCACAATCCCACTGAATAGCACGGAGCTCTTATGCTGGCAGCTTGCACAAACAGATGTTAAGAGAAAGAATCCCCACTAAACTGGTTATTGTATTTGCTATACTTTCCGGTTTTATTTCTGTATTACAGCTGTGTCCTTCTCCTTTTAGGAACCCTTTCCTAAGGGATCACTACCAGACGTGGCAGTACTTTCCATGCGTACTGGATCTGTTTGCAAGCAGAGCCTTGAGCCTCAGTATGAACGAGTCTCCTTCACCACTGCTGACTTGATTCTCTTGCCCATAGATTTCCACATTCATTGAAACCTTATACTTTTAAGGCCACTTAAAATCTATTTTGGACAAGACCGAATACATAAACAAATAAATGTGAACTGCTGACTTAGGTACATGGAGAATCAGAAGTACTGGGGTAGAGGCGATTGTCCAGGGATGGGCAGTTAAGATAAGTGAGGGGTGAGGTGCCTAACAGAGAGGAGAAACAGAAGGCAACGAGTGGGGAACTCAGATGCCACTGACTGGTGCTTCCAACTTAATCATTACAGTTCAACCTCACATACCATTTCTTGAGCTGCTACTACTTACTGGCAGCCTTCTGGGTGCTTACACATGACATTTTCATAATCTCCTTGAACAAGCCAGTGAGATAGCTATTAATGCTCTGTCACACCTGTGGAAAAGGAGAATCATGGCAATCAAAGAGCTTGCCCCCGCATATCTAATATCCTGACTTTTCCAGTTGCTGCCTGAAGGCTGGACTTACAATTAGCCTACATCACAGAGCTAAAGGGGCAAGGAATTAGTACAGTAAATGCCCTACATATGAACCTTCAAGTTTGCGAACTTTCAAAGATGCGAACGTGCATTTGCATGTCCAGTCACGTAAGTTAGTTCACGTGTCTGGTGTACACTGTCATATGGGTGCATCCTCTACAAGTGGTTGTGGTTTTGCGTACCTTACTGTACAGCACTATATAGGGTACAGTATCTTTATTTCAAGCCCAGGATGTCTGGAAGCAAGCGTAAAAGCAGCGGTGATGCAGCTGGTAGTGCTAAGAAGAGATCTGCAACGCAGGAAATGGCAAGGGGATTTTCTTTATTTGAGGAGGCACTGTTAGTTTTTGAGGAACAGGACCTGAACGTAGAACAGTACACGAAGGTCACAGCAGCCATTCAGAATGCAATCCAGTGCTACCATGTCATCTATGACGAGAAAAAAAGAGCTACTCCCCAGACATCACTGGACCGTTTTTTCAAGGGGGTAGACAGAATTGAATCCAGCAAGGAACCAGAACCTGTGCCATCAGTGTCAGGCGTTGAGTGAAATTGCAGCTTGCCCTCCGTCTCCTGTTGCTGACGATCCTTCGGCTCTACCATCTCCCACCTCCTCTCCCTCCTCCAGTCAGTAACTCTTCCTGCCTGTTCACTCGATGCCAGCCCCTGTGTGCCAGCTGTTGTACTGTACTACTGTACTTTGCAAGGTACTGTACTGTAAGATTAAAAAGGGGTTTTTTTTTGCGTTTGTTTTTTAATGTGTTATCTGTGTGAAAACTATTATAAACCTATTACAGTACAGTACTATATAGCAGATTGTGTTACTTGGAAAACTAGGCTAACTTTGTTGGACTTACGAGCAAACTGGACTTAACGAACGCGTCATATGTAGGGGACTTGCTGTATAGTCACATTGTGAGGTATAGTGGGGATCAGAACTTCAATATATGAATTTAAATGGAACACAATACAGTCTGTAACAACTTTTGTAGCCTAACATCTGGGTTTAGTTGGAGAACATTCTATGCACAGTTAAGAAGAATATATATTTTGCTGTTTTGAGATAAGAGTGCTCTCTACCTACTTGTTAGGTCTAATTGGTTTATTGCGTCATTCAAGTCTTCTGTTTCCTTATTGACCTTCTGTTCGTTCTGTGCTCATTTTTTCATTTTCACACTGCATTAGTTTTCTTTTCTATTTATTTCCTCTGAAGACACTCTGTAATTTTGGTGGGAAAAGACTGGCTATCATAACAGGAAGATAATCCCACCCTATAAGCAAACCTTCCACCTTTAGCATTGCTTTACTCCTAGCAATTTCTTCATTTCACAGAATCCCAGGTGGCAAAGATGGAGCAGGAACAAAAGCAGCTGTGAACAAGCCTGAGGGCTCTACCTCGGCAGTTACCACATGTGGGTTACACTGAAAACCAGACCATCTGACAGTTTCTCTTCGGGCATCATAGTCTCTCTTGTGTTTACTCAGGGATTTAGGTATTGCTGGTGTCGAGAAGGTACTGCTGACTGTGCCATCAAAATCTGCCCCAAGTCTCCCCATTTTACTACATGGTGCCCTAACTCACTTGTTTCCTCAAGCCAGAAACTCAGAGGAATCTTGTTTCTTGTCTTTCCTTCACAAACCACATCAAACCCATCAGCACATCCTGTTGCTGCCAACTCTGAGATACATACTGAATCTACTGTTTACCACCCTCGTCCAAGTCATCTTCTTCCCTCAGACTTGAGCTACTCCCAAAGGCTCCTGGATGCCTTTACTGTGGCCTCCTTCTAAGTTATCCTGCACAAATTTCAAACTGTGAGTAAGATCACATCCTTCCTCTCCTAGACAGCAGGGAGGATTTAACACACCAGCTCTTTAACACTGTACACACGTTCTCCATCCTCACTTGCTGCCACTCCTGCTGCAGAATTCCCCTTCATCCATATGCACTATGTATATTCCTGCATACACCATGCCACTCTGGCCTCTTGTTCTTTGCTAATTCAGTCTCCTCTACTGCAAATGCCCTCACAGCCCCTTCTTTGGTTCTTTCCAACTTAGCCTTCATAACTTAGATAGAGAATCAGCAACTCCAGGAAGCTACCTCAATCTGCTCTCTCCCCAGTACACACACACACACACACACACACACACACACACACACACACACACACACACACACACTCTCCCCTACCGAACTATCAGTCACGCTTACCTCTTCACTGCTCTCACATCCTTTGTACAGACCTCTATTATTATACTTCCTAGAGTCTTTATCACATGTTTATTTTACCTTTCTCTTCCACCATAAAGTGAGTTCCTTAAGGGCAGAGATGATTTGTCATTCATTTTGAATACCGTTTACCCATTATTTAGCACAAGGTTTATTATACAGTAAGTAAACATCAAAAAATGCTTCTTAGCGAATGTACAAATCAATGAAATACACTGATACATCCTCTCATTCAAACGGAACATAACAAGACTGACAACATCTTGATGATTATCTAATACTCAACATTAATCATACAGTTATTGAATGTCTACCATAGGCCAAGCATTATTCTAGTCACTGGGAATACAGTAGTGAAGAAGTTTTGATTTGGAAGTTATAGCCAATGCAACAAGACATGAAACAGGTAAAGAAGCATAAGTATTAGGAAGGAAAAAACAAAATTGTTATCATAAGTAACGTAACTGTATAAATAGAAAAGTTTTACTATACAAAACAGACATATGAATTGATAAGAATATCCCTTGGACCCCAATGAATATATGAGTAAAAGTTAAGAAAAACAATTTGCAAAAGAGAAGCTGTCATCAGTAAATAAATATAAGAGAAAGTATTCAGTTTGACTAGCAGCAGGTACTCTACTATGAGGTTTATAGTTTACTTAACTGTACCAAGAAATCACAGCAGTAACAGCAGCAACAAAATGTATACCCTTTTGGGACTGACCCATATACACTACTGATGCTATGTATAAAATAGACAACTAATGAGAATATACTATATAGCACAGGGAACTCTACTTACTGCACTGTGGTGACCTAAATGGGAAGGAAATCCAAAAAAGAGGGGATATATGTATATGTATAGCTGATTCATTTTGCTGTGCAGTAGAAACTAACACAACATTGTAAAGCAACTATACTCCAAAAAAATTAATTAAAAGCAAAAAAAAAAAAAAAAAAGGTATATCCTTTAATCCACTAAAACAGTTCCTAAAATCTACTCTGAGAAATAATCTGAAATATGTAAATACGTATATATGAATATCTATTAAAGAGTTATTTATGTTAGCAAAAGAATGGATATATATTATATGCTGAGAATATGGAAAGAGTAAAGAAATTATAATGTGCAGTCATAAAAATGTTGACGGTGGTATTGATGTGACTGCTGAGAAACTGTCAGCAGTGGAAACAGCTATAAGCTTTACAAGTTATTATGGTAACAATATACTGAGAAGCACAAAACCCACATTCAAAGGCGTCTACTGCATCAGAAGTCAGGATCATGGTCACCTGGAGCAGGAGGGAGAGGAAGGAAAGAGGAGAGTGTTGCAGTCTCAGGTATGGACTGCATTCTATTTCTTGGACTGGACAGAAATGTATTCACTTTGTGATTACTTGATGAAATGTATACTTATAATCTGTGTATGATTCTATATGTATATTACATTGTTCAATTTAAAAATGTATTTGAAATTTAAATAAAATAAAGTAATGCAAGTTACCCTCTGATATCCTCAGCCTGTTTGTGGAAGAATTTAATTAGAGACTGATGATCACTCACTATGGACACAATGAAAAGATCCCTCCTCTGGGGAAGAAGTTTAACTTAAAGATCTTTAAGTTGAATTCAAACCTAAGAATTTAACAGATGAATGAAACTTAAAAACTGTCAATAAAATTAACAGCCCTTAAAACAAGTCTGCTCAAACCTTCCCTCTTCTTTTGGTGGTAAAAATTAATACCCTATACAGAAGAAAACAAACATGGTATCCTCAAAAATTATTTCTGATCCACTAATGATCACTTATGCCCCTGAAGATCAAACCCTATTATGTCTTAATTCATGATTTTTATCCCCCTAAAGTAATTAGCAAAGAAGTATTAAATTAATGTGTATTATTCTACTGTCACATAATCACTCTTACTAAACTTATATTTCTAAGAAAGATAAAAACAAAAACAGCCAGATTTCATAACAACACACCACTTCAGCAGGAATCCTGATGTGCTTGTTTCTCCCTCACCACCTCCCCACCCCCGCCAAATTATCAAAAATTTGCTACCAGAAGTACAAACGAGCCATCAGAGACAGTTCAGAGCTTCTGTTACCTAAAATCTATGTCGAATCCTGGCTCCATCCCCTGGCATTACTGTATAATAAAGTGACAAAAATGTTCCTGATAAAAATGTCTTCTGAGACAAACTCACAGTTGGTGACTGTGGGGATCGGTTCTCTGCACTCACCAGGGAGGGTAGATACGGATGATGTCTTGTGGAAGTCCCCTGAGGCAGCGTGCAGTCTCCTTGGCGAAGAGAACCTTCAGGCCAGTCCCAGGGGCCCCAGCCTGAGAAGAGCTGTCAGCCTGCAGCCCCGATAACTGCTCACACATTGCAACTTGGATGGTGCATTCCTCATGAAGCTCTAGAATTTTCACAGTTAATATACCAGATTTTATACCTAGAAGGTGAAGCAAAGAACAAAAGCAAACATGAAGTCTAAAAGACATATGGTCCAAGTGTGAATAAAATTATCATGAAAAAGAGAATCACTTTCAGATAGCTTTCTTCACCTGGAGAAAATGGTCTATATATTGATACTTTGCAAAGTAAAATACAGACTCTAACATGCTCACGGTAACATTTTTTTTTTTAATCAATATAATCTGCATGCTGCATTTAATATATACATTTTAAGCAACATAAGAAACAGTTTTCTATCATAAAGAAACAGTCTTGCACATACGGAAAACTCAGATCCATTACTTCACAAGGCATGTTTTCACTCCAAAACCTGAACCCTTTCAAACATCACAACAAAAGGAGTATGACCGGGTCCTCTCCACCTCATGCCCTGCTTTGATTGTCTACTTTGAGACGACGCAGCATGACTGGCCGGCTGCAAGTATTCTCACGATCGTGGACGTTCCAAGCTGAGGATTTCTGTGGATTGATGGGAGTTAGGGCTCTAGATTTAAATGGGTGGAATTCGATCTGGATTCAATCACTGGCTCTCTTATTAATTAAGTTGGCCAAGTTACACAGCATTTCAACACCTCATTTTTCTCATGTGTAAACTGGGGATCAAGCCACCTGCCTCGATTAACATTTTTAAGAATTAAATAAGATAAAGTTGAGAGTGTGCATAGCCTATAACCTGGAAATCCCAGCTATGTACCCAGGAACTCTGTCACATGCATCAGGAGATCTAGACAAGGCTGCACATTTCAGTGTTGTTTGTAAGAGGAGGAAACCCAGCATCAGTCCATAGCCAATGGGTAAACTGTGGTGGGTTCATGGAAGAGACACTCTACAGAAGCTTATGTGAATGGACCCGATCTGTATCTATCAGCTTGGAGAGACCTCAAATACAAGAGGGGTAAACAGATATGTACAGCCTAACACCCATAATGTTATTTTTCTTAAACACAAAGACCAATAAAATATTGTTACAGATACATACGTCATACAAGTACATAAATACGGACTAGCAGGACACACAGAAAACTCGCTGTAACTGTTGAATCACGCGAGAAAGAGGAGCGTGACACAGCAAGGGAACCCAGGGGATTTCAGACTTATCTGCCGTATTGTTTGTTATAAAAATATGTGAAGCAAAAATGACAAAAGATTAATATGTGTTATTAATTCTAGGTAGTAAATACACTTTTTTTAAATTACTCTCTGCTTTTTAGTTAAAAAAATAAATGAATTAAATGAGATAAAACCTAAGTGTCAGGCACAGTGCCTTGCTAATAACAGACACCAATATGACTTTCATTACCACTTTAGCTAACTGGTTAACAGTGAGTATAAAAATTAACATTTAAACAGTACCAGCGCCTTAGTTATATAGTTTAATTTCGTTTCCATTTCTTTCTCCCTTTCACTTTTCTCTACTCATTTTCCCCTGGACCCCAAGTTTTCCATGCCCTCCTCTCTCTGAGTGCCACCAGCAAGTGTTCATGTATGAAGCAAGGTCATGGCATCTCCCCAGAGCACTATCTGGAACTATGATTTTTAAGTATGTGTCTATCGTGAGACTGTTTCTTAAGGTAAGAAGGAAACAGAAGGGGGAAGGATGTGACCAAGCACATCCTAAGCTGTGCTGGCTAAGCTGCGCTGGTCACTACGGGGAGTAAAAACACACTTTAAAGAACGGCACTGCCTAGGAAGCGAAGACTGAGTCTGCTCTGCCACGACAGGTGACTTTTTAATAAAAAGTAGCTCACCCTCACCTGGTGAACAGGAAAAGAAGTCAGGATATGTGGGGGTCACTGCAGTGAACACACCGTTTTTCCTGGGCAGGGCAGCAATGCAGTGGGCGGAGTTAAGTTCACTGGCAGCAAAGGGAAAAGCCCTAGTGTTAGGGACTGCACTAGCCACAGGCAAATTTCTGGACATATTTTAGGAATTTTTAAAACTTTTACCTGTACTCAGGGGTTACCCCCAACACTATCCCCTGCCACCGGCAGCAGCCGCTGTCCAGAGCCCCATGGCCCGTGCTCTCCAGCACCCACTGTCCTGCCAGAGTTCAAGCAGCCAGTGGTGCCCGGGCAGCACCGTTCTCCCTTCCGGTAACCAATCACTGTCATGTGCGGCTGATGACAAAGCGATGTAGGTTTTCAGTGGTCTGCCCCCAACCCTACAGTCCACACAGACGCTGACAGATCTTACAAAAGGCAAGACACTACAGAAACACATAAATAGTATTGCAGCAGAAATACCTATATATCTATGATGAGTCACACTGCTGCTGACTGCAGTTTCTTTGAAGATTTTTATGAGAACTCCTGACAATATCTAATAACTATGAACCCTGATTTGACCATCAACACAGCATGCTTGGTGACCAAACAGGTCTGGGAGTGCTACCTTGGATGCACACAGGGCTGCGAACAGCACTTCTCCACCAAGCACCGTGAAGTCCCTCCCACAGGACGTGCTCCCACACAGGCCTGAGGAGAAGCCAGTGGTCTGCCTTCCCTGCAGAAAGTAAGCAGCGTCATCTCCTCCTCTTCCTCTGAGGGAGAAAGAGCCTGGGACAACCCAAGACAAGTTATGCGTTCAGTGCAAGCTTTCAATCTGAGCACAAGAGATACTGGTTTTACAAACGAAGAAGACTGTTTTGCAGTTAGACGGATGAAACATAAAAGGCCATTCTGTGACAGTGGGGCAACATTTTCCATAAATGCTGTGAGACTCAGTCAAAGTTTCATGTTGTCAAGGAAGTGTCTCCTGAATCTCAGCCAGAGGCAACTATTCCTTCCCTCTGAAATCCTCAAATACCTTATCTACACTTACAAGTATCCTCCTTTTTAAACGGAGATAGTATCAGGAATAGTCAAGAACACTGCAAACACTGAGAGAGAGAGCACAGAAAGCCTACAGTGCAGGGCCTGCTCTGTCACCCATACAAAATAATGGCTGCCACTGTCATCAGTCACTGTCACAATATCAACTTTTCAAGGCATTTTCAAATCTATTATGGTACTTGATCCACAATAACCCTATGAAATAGGTAAGGAAGATATTAATCTCCCTTTTTGACAAATAAGAAAACTGAACAAGTTAGTTGCTCATATGACTTTCTTAAGGTTAGAGAGGATTACTGGCAGATTTTATGCTCACAACTGAGTATTCTCACAAGTCCTATACTTGCAGTGTCTCGAGGGTAAATGGCAGTTAAAGACAGGAAACTGAGGATGCTTTTTTTCTCTATTTTATTATGCTAAAACATCGGACTTGTTTAAATGTTAAAAAAAAAAAAAAAGAAAAGAAAAAGCACACCAGGTTGAGAAATGGACTCAAGTGAGGCTTATCGCTGGTTGGGCACAGTCAGGATTTCAACACTGAAAAGGAAGAGTATAATTTGACAGAAACCAAACGCTGAGGAAGAAGTGCCCCAAAGACCAAATGGAAAGCACAGATATCAACACAGCACCAAAGTGGTTAAGACACAGGAACAGACGATTCACAGAGGAAATACACCACAGGATCTAGTAATTTCTATCCATACATATGCCGAGCAGATGAAACACTCTGTAGTCAAAATGGCAAATAGTGAACTTAAAGGCTAACATTTGATGAATGAATGCATGAATGAGTGGGTGATTTATTTTATCAGCAAACTACTCTAAAAAATAAGTCTTTGATTTTAAATGAGCAAGAGGCCACAAAAGAATCGAGCAAGTAATATAAGAACAAAATATACTTTTGATTCCTGGCTTAAATGACTTATTTGAAATATACAGGTGGCTAGGGTCCATTTATATGCATGTTAATTCCAATCCTCCTCAGTGGGTTATGTTGATGAATTAATATATATTGTGAGGAAAGCATTCACGAATACTTATACAAAAAATACTATACAAGAAATTAACAAAAACTATAAAAGAAAGTACCAGGTGAAGCAAGTTAGTACGGGCGGAGAAATACTGAAATCATCCTCCTATAGAGACAGAAACATCTGTAATTTTTTATCATGAAATACTTTTCATAATATAATTGTTGCACTAACTTTAAGTTGTTCCACTTAATTATGCAAATGATGACCACAGAGTAATTTGGGATCTTCCCTGTATTATTCCTCTCTTTATCTTCATAGATATTCTAACAGGCTAATCCATAAAGTGTCTTGCTTTAAAATATATGCCCTACTATTCTCTGAAACTGGTACGTTTTCTCTTCTTCAGGCCAAATCATCAACAGGTGCCCACCATTACTTTTTTCCTCAGTCCTCACCCATCATGTACACACACACACACACACACACACAAACACACAGATTGGGGTAGGAGGGCAAGACAGCATAGCAAGGGTCAGGGATGGAGATCAGGGGAGTTTAAAGTTCACCTGCTTCCTGTGCAGACAGAGGAGCAGGGAGGTGTGTGTGTGTGTGTGTGTGTGTGTGTGTGTGTGTGTGTGTGTGTGTGTGTGTGTGTGTGTGTGTGTGTGTGTGTGTGTGTGTGTGTGTGTGTGTGTGTGTGTGTGTGTGTCTGTGTCTGTGTTAGGGGCGAGGGACAGGGGATAACAGTGGTGTCATGATATCAGTGTTGGATTTATTAAGGCTGAGATACCTCTTAGTTACTACAACAGCCTGGCCCTAACTGACCTCCGCAGTCTGGTACCTGACTACTCTGCCCTAACCCAAGGCCCTCCAGAGTGGCCCTGTGTACACGTAAATTTAACGACAGCCACCTCTGTTCTTGAATCCTTCAGGCGCCAACCACTGAGTAATCCAGACAACTGTCCACTGTTTAGAAACACCTTTGTTACCAGTTACTTCTCACTGCTCTACCTTCAAATTCCACAGCTCTACTCAAGTATCTTTAAATTGTTTCTATACCCATACTTCAAGAAAGCATTTCATCACCGTCTCCCAGGTGAATTCTCTAACCACAATTCCCCTTTTCCATTCAGCAGGGTTTATCACTCTCCTTTATGTCATCACTGTACGACTGTACCAAGATTTTAACACATAAAATGAATAATTTGGTCTATTAAACCATGAACTCTGTGCTGTACTTGGATAAATACCAACAAAATATATATGAGCTGAATGAACTCGAATAATACAAACTGATGTAAAGAATTTTGGGGACTATTTTTCTGTTCTTGATTTCACTGCCAACCAAGATGGTTTTGACCTACCTCCCTCACCTCAATTGGTTTTGATATTTACCCAAAGGATGCAAAATAAACTGTAATTCAAGTGATGCTCCAAAAAGAAAAATAAACAATACAGTCCAAAATCAAATCCAAATGATGTTTTTTCTATTCACTGTATTGTACCACTGGTTTTTTTTCATTACTATGCACTGAAAGTTGAATTGTACTTATTTGTACACAATTATACTATCTTTTCTTTTGAAAGGTTACAACTATGCTTAATTTTACCAATGATCCCAAACACCCAGCAATATTATGTGCCTGTGAGTATTCAATTAGTGACTCTCTAATTAACTGCATTATTATATTATTATTAATGCTTGGTACATCAAAATTTTAGTTTCTGAGTAAATGTTGTAAGCTGCCATGAGATTCATTTCACAGATAATTTCACAATAAAATTCATAAAGCTCTAAGCAGGAGGTCTAGATTATAATACCTAAAAACTAAATTCTGAAGAAATTTACATCTTTACCCTGTAAAAGCACTCTTTGTTTAAAATTTATGCTCCCCCATAAAATTTTAAGTCATCTGGCAATGATGAACAGACACATTTCTTAACCACAACTGCTTACTGAACTGTAAACAATTGTGCTTTCACTTCTTGATTCTACATTTTTTTTTTTTGGCCTTTTCACCCAGTTTAAAATATTCTCTGCCAAAAGCCACAATAATTCTAAGCATGAAACAGAAATCCGAAACCCAACTCTTAAAAAAAAAAAAAGACGAGACAACACTAACCAGGAGACTGTAACGTTCATCACAGTCCCCAGCAATGAGAACAAGCAGCACTTAGCAGAGCACGCCAGCCACCTGGGATCACCGTGTCGCAGTGCTATCACCAGGCCTGCCACCATGACTTGTTCTGCAGGGGTAGCCTGTATTGTTCCGCAGAGGGTGAATGGGCAATAGAAGGTCCCATTTTTTAGGAAATCCAAGTAAGGAAAAAGCATACAAAGGCTCCAGGAAGGCAATAGATCCCTAAGCAAAGTTCATACAAAACCAGAGAAGAGGGAGTACTCTGGACCGAATGTTTGTGCCCCCCCTAAATCCATATGTTGAACCCCTAACCCCACAGTGTGGCTGTGTTTGGAGATGGAGCCTCCAAGAAAGTAATTAAGGCTGAATGAGGTCACCAGGGTGGGGCCGTGACCTGACAGGATTCGCGAGTATCCTCAGAAGAAGAGACACCAAGAGACCCCTATACCTCTCTGCCGAGCACAGAGGAAAGGCCATGCGAGCACACATCCAGAGGGCTGCTGCCTAGGAGCCAGGAAGAGGGTTCTCACTAGACACTCACCACGGCAGCACCTCACTCTTGAACTTCCAGCCTCTAGAACTGTGAGAAAATAAATGTCCGTTGTTTAAGCCCCACATCTATGGTCATTTGTTATGGCAGCCCAAGCCGAGTAAGACAGATTTTGGTACCATGAAGTGGGATGCTGCCATAATAAATACCTGAAAATGTGGAAGCAGCTTTGTAACTGGGTAATGGGCAGAGGCTGGAGGAGTCTGGGGGTGCTTGCTAGAAATATGGATGTTAAAGGTGATTCTGGTGAGGTATCAAACGGAAATGAGGAACAAGTTATTGGATACTGAAGGAAAGGTGATTGCTATGGACTGAATGTTTATGTCCTCCCCCAAATCTATATATTGAGACCCTAATCCCTAATTTGACTGTGTTTGGAGGTGGGGCCGTTTGGAGATAATTAGGCCAAGAAGGTGGTGCCCTCATGAATGGGGTTAGTGCCCTTATAAGAAGAGACACAAGAGAGAGGATCTCTCTGTTAGCATGTGAGGACACAGCAGAAGGCAGCCGTCTACAAATTAGGAAGAGGCTCTCACCAGGAACCAAATCAACTGGTACCTTGGATTTGGACTTCCCAGCCTCCAGAACTATTAGAAATAAATGTCTGCTGTTTAAGTCACCCAGTCGATGGTATTTTTACTACAGCAGCCCAAACTAAGACAGCAATTTTTATTATAAAACGGCAAAGAGCTTGGCTGAATTTTTCTAGTGTTGTATGGATGATGAAACACGTGAGTCGTGAGATCAGACAGTTGTAAGAGATTTCTAAGCAAATGTTAAAGGTACGGCCCGAGCCCTCCTGACTTCTTACAGTAAAATGCAAGAGAAAACAGACGGACTGAAGAAGGAATTGTTCTGCAAAACGGAAGATCTGTAAAATTCTCAGCCTGTCCATATTGCAAAAAAATGAAAAAGCATGTTTGGAAGAGGATGCCAAAGGTGTAGCTAAACTACCACTCAATAAAGAGATTATGTGATTATAGGAGCAGAAGCACTGCCAGTCTGAACTGAAGGAGACACAGACCAGAGGAAGTGAAGGAAGGCTGTTAGACTTCCCACAGGGCAAAAGAACCAACCATTCTGCTAATGTGCATAGTCCTTCAGACAAGGGAAGGATGACCCTAAAGGCAATCCAGAGATCATAAGGGCTGGCACTCTCGCCACAGGCCCGGGGCAGGGCTGATACGTTCTCCTGGGTTTCAAAGGGTAGGGCTGCCTCTAGGGTTTGGGCGGGCGAGGCCGCCCCTCCCTACCTCGGGGTGGTGCCGCTGCAGAGAGCCTTGGGTGAGGCCCAAGAGAGCTGGGGCGACACTGCCCTCCAGTGGACCTGGAGGCCAGAGCATGGAACCAAAGAGCATTGTCTTTGAGCCTTAAAATCTACTAGAACTTCCCTTGGTAGTTTTTGGACTTGCTTGGGACATATCACCCCTTTCTTCCTTCCTGTTTCTTCTTTTTGGAACGGGATTGTCTACCCTGTACCTGACCCAGCATTGTATTTGGAAGCACATAACTTGTCGGCTTTCACAGGCTCACAGTTGTTGAGGAATTTTGCCTCAGGACGAATCAGACCTCGAGTCTCACCCATATCTGATTTAGATGATATTTAGATGAAACTTTGGACTGTACAGTTGATGCTGGAATGAGTAAGACTTTGGGGGCTGTTGGGGTAGAATGAATGTACTTTGAATGTGAGAGGACATGAATTATGGAAGGCCAAGGGCAGAATGTTATAGACTGAATGTTTTCGGCCCTCAAAATTCGTATGCTGAAGCCCCCCCCAACCCCCCAGTGTACCTATAGTTAGAGATGGGGCCTCTAAGGAAGAAACTAAAGTTAAATGAGGTCATAAGGACAGGGGCACTGATTCCATAGAATTAGTGTCCCTATGAGAAGAGAAACCAAAGAGCTGGATTTCTCTCTCTTCCTCTCTCTCTCTCTATGCATGAGCGCACAGCCAGATGGCAGCTGCCGACAAGCCAGAAAGAGAGCCCTCACCAGAACTAGATCATACAGGTACCCTGATCTCAGAAATCCAGCCTCTAGACCTGTAACCAATAATGTCTGCTGTTTAAGCCGCCCAGTCTGTGGTACTTTGTTATGGCTGCCCAAGCTGAGACAGGGGCTTATAACACGTTAAATTTCCCAAGGTGTAAATGTAAAATAGCTAACTAGTGGGAAGCAGCCGCATAGCACAGGGAGATCAGCTGGGTGCTTTGTGACCACCTAGAGGGGTGGGATAGGGAGGGTGGGAGGGAGACACAAGAGGGAGGGGATATGGGGATATATGTATATGTATAGCTGATTCACTTTGCTATACAGCAGAAACTAACACACCACTGTAAAGCAATTATACCCCAATAAAGATGCAAATAAATAAATAAATAAATAAATAAATAAATAAAGTTCCCGGTGCTATTCAGAGAAAGAAAAAAAAATTTTTTTTCCAAGGTGTGGTGTGTATGGGACCACCTAGTGTGCAAACTGACCCCTTCCACTCTGAGTACAGACTAAGAAAGGTCTTCTTTATTAAAAAACTTCCATATTTAAAAAAAGACTTCCAGTACTTATTTCATAGTACTGCAGGTAATATTTTTGGCTCAGAAAACAGGATTAAAATGGTGTCCAAAAATCACACTGAAAACAACTTTTAAAAGGTCATATGGGACTTCCCTGGTGGCGCAGTGGTTAAGAATCTGCCTGCCAATGCAGGGGACACGAGTTCAATCCCTGGTCCGGGAAGATCCCACATGCCGCGGAGCAACTAAGCCCGTGCGCCACAACTACTGAACCTGCGCTCTAGAGCTTGAGAACCACAGCTACTGAAGCCCACGTTCCCTAGAACCTGCATACTGCAGCTACTGAGCCCACGTGCCACAACTACTGACGCCTCCGCGCCTAGAGCCCGTGCTCTGCAACAAAAGAAGCCACCACAATGAGAAGCATGTGCGCCACAATGAAGAGTGGCCCCCGCTCGCCGCAACTAAAGAAAGCCCACACGCAGCGACGAGGACCCAACGCAGCCAAAAAAACCCCAAAAGTACCTTAAAATGGTCATATGGCTGTTAAATATCCCTATTTTTATAAATTTAACACCAGCTGAAAAGTAAATAAACGTGATGAGAAAAATTTTAGGAACCCGATTACAAAACAACAAATTACTAATGGCGGATTGTTAGTAGACTCCTCTAGAATTTAGAACTCATACCCACCCTCCTCTCAGCAATCCTGAAGAAGGGCAGAATTGCATGTGCATCTGTAGAGAAGAGCATACCCACCGCCAGGCCAACACAGTGTAAATCTTGTAGCAAAAAGGACTGAAGATACACTTACCGATGTGCTGATAGAATCCAGGGTGTCCCTACTGCCATGTTATTCTTATTTATCTATCTATCTATCTATTTATATTTTGGCTGTGTTGGGTCTTTCTATCTATCTATTTATTTATTTATATTTTGGCTGTGTTGAGTCTTAGTTGCTGCGCGCTGGCTTTCTCTAGTTGAGGTGAACAGGGGCTACTCTTCGTTGGCGACGCGCGGGCTTCTCATTGTGGTGGCTTCTCTTGGTGTGGAGCACGGGCTCTAGGCGCACAGGCTTCAGCAGCTTTGGCAGGCGGGCTCAGTAGTTGTGGCGCACGGGCTCTAGAGCGCAGGCTCAGTAGTTGTGGCGCACGGGCTTAGTTGCTTCGTGGCATGTGGGATCTTCCTGGACCAGGGCTTGAACCCGTGACCCCTGCCTTGGCAGGCGGATTCTTAACCACTGCACCACCAGGGGAGTCCTGCCGTGTTATTCTTGATACTTCCTCCACTATCAACCCTCAACCCCCTCTCACTCTCTAAGAACTATTAATAAAGGGTATTCTAGTGAAGAACTTCTAATTCATCAGTTAAGTCCATTTAAGTTAGGTCAAAATAGGCAAAATCTACAATTAGGCAGAGCAGTGCACATCCCAGTAGGAGTACAGTGAATGCACAACTACTAAAGAAAAGCAGGTATTCTGGTCTTGGGTGTTATCTCCTTCCAAGGACACTGTAACAAACACTAACAGGGAGGAGAGGGAAAAGAAGAGAGATTAACTTAAGGATTAAAATGAGATGATATCATAAAAGTTATCATCTCTCAAAGGGCGTGCAGGGAGAGACCAGAGAGTGCAATCACAAGTGAAACACTCAGGGACCCTGAGGGGGAAGCACTCTGAGAATGACTTTACACGGGAACACTGGACAGGGCCAGGTAAAAGAGCAACACAGAATCCCAAAGTAGAAATCACCTAAGGGTTGACAAAGTCAAATCTTCTCAGTAAAGAAACAGGCACAGATCAAGTGACCTGCATGGGCCTTCACTTCCAGCAGAGCTGGGACCATTTCTGCACTCTGGTGTCACATGGAATTTTAAAATTTACCACTGACACCATTTATTTACTTCATAAACACATCCTGAGTCACCAGGCATGGCTCAGGTTGCTAGGTCAGCCCTACACTTCCTTGTAGCACTTTGCAGAGTTAGGATTTACCTATACTTTATATAATTACAATAGGATACCAGAAGTATAACTACAAACAAAGAAAAGTATGCTAGGCCTAGCGGTCAGGTATATGTCATGAAAGACACAGGTGATACAGGAAGGAGGTATGTAGTGCTGTGACGGGTGCAAGGTGGCACAGCAAGGGCTCGGGCTGTGAGAGGTCACCAGTCAGGTAGGCTGGGACCCTGACCAAGAATGCTCACCAGGGACTTTAACGGTGATGGAGATTTACTCTGACACAAGAGGCAGTCAATGGAAATTTTTTAAAGCAGACAAGTGATATCAGATTTGCCTCTTAGGGTGATGACCCCGATAGTCTGAAAATGAGGAAAGGGCAGAGGCAGGGAGACCAGATGGAGACTGACACAGTAATCCAGGCCCAAGGGAACAGGGGCCTGAACTAGTGGTTGATGGGATCAATGGAGAGACTGACTTGAGAGACAGTTCTAAGGTAGAATCACTAGCATCTAGGGACTGGACGGATTGAAAAAATGTACAAGAAAGCCCAATTGAAGACGGTGCCGTTCATGGGCCAGGGCAGGCAGGTGCTGGGGCACGCGGAGTCCGCTGGGTCTGCAGGACGCTTAGGTGCAGGCGGTGCTGAGGCTGGGCCAGGAAAGGCCACAGGACAGACTTACCAGACCGCCTAGCAGTCGTGGGGGAGGTGGCATGGAGACCCCAGATTACCCAGGAAGGGGACACAGGACGAGAAGAGGGCCAAGACAGAAGTCTGAGGAACACCTGTTGACGCTAAGCACAAAGTAGGAGTCAACAGAGAACCAAGAAGGAAAATGAACATGGGAGGAGGCAAAGCACGAGGGAGACTGTCCTTGAAGAAAGGGCAGCCAGCTGTGTGCCGGCTGCGTGAAGACAGCGATTAGGAACGAGCGCTTCTGCACACTGGTGGAAACGGAGCAGCGTCACGCTGGATGGAAGGGGTGTGCTGAAGGCGACGCCTCTTTTAAATCACTATCAGAATACAAATGCAGTTTCCAATACTTCATAAGGCATTTTAATAATCCAAGGATTTATTTATTCTGTTTGCAGGCTGGAAAGTTTTCTCTTTTGTAACAAAAAACTTTAGCACAGAGCCTCTTCAGGAAGATAAGCAGCCACCCACTCTTGGACCACCTTCCTGCAGCAAGACTCGCGCCTCCTGGCTCGCTGGAGCGGCCGCCCGGTCTGCCCACACTCTCCCCCACCATCTTCCCTCACAGACAACCAAAGTCAAGTCTGGGCTTGCACTTGCAAGCAGGCTCCTTCAGGCACCAGCGTCCCAAGTGGAAATTATAACCCCTTTGAAAGTAAAAATGAGCTGAAGGAGTGTGGAAAACTAGACTGGTGAAAAGGTTAAGATGACACACACAAGATTTCACAGCACGGACAAAGGCCAGTGCGATACTGCACTAGGCTGGAGGATAAAAATGACAACTGCTTGAGCGAGCCAAAGCAAAGCCTGCCTTGCCAATATCAACACTTTTCTAAAGGTCAAAACCAGAATTTTGAACATATAGATAATTTCCGTCATTAATGAGGTCCCACTTTAAGTCTGTGAATGAATTTTTATTCATTGAACCATATGCGGAATTCAACGGGAACCGTGTTTTACCCACTATATAATTCATTTAGAATGGGCTAACAGTGCAGTCTTATTTTTGGATCATTTACAACAGAAAACAGAAATGAAGATTCTTTAAAAGCTCAGATCTATCAGAAAACAATCTGTAGAATTACTATTTTTCTTTTCATGTAGAAAGAAATGGAGAAAGCACAGATTAAATAAATTTAGAGGGAACCTGAAAGCATCATTTAATTCTGCTGTATCACCAAACCTCATTTTATATATTTTTAGACAGAAAAACTCATAAGAATTAAAAATGGATGTGGCAGAAGCAGCCAAGGGGTGACAGATACGTTAGCTGGAGAGTTGAGTTTGGTATTAGTATCCCTTCCTCTGTTCCTCAGGTCCCATCATTATTTTTAACATAATTATGAAATAACTTGATATTATGAAAGTCACATATGAATTCTTTATTCTTCTGTTAACTTATACTTAGAATGATCACTGGAAATTATAGTCATTTGGGACATGAAATCACATCTCTAACAGTGGGCAAACTAGTATCATAGTTTGTTTCCTGACATAAATAACTCAAGAGTATTAATGTGAATTCCTCCTGCCCATGACCACAAAGAACAATATTAAATACCACTGCTGTACCGAAATGTGGGTCTGGATATAAAAAAAGGGGGGGGAAATAAAGCGTAGACCCTAATTGGCTTTCTGGTTTTCCTGGTCAGAGGGGAGCTGGAGACAATCCAGAGGCAGCTCCCTTGACCCAGAGGAAAGGGGAAGTTAAAGAACAGGAACTGCACGGAACCTCTCCAGCAACCTGGGGCTGACCCACACTGAGTAGGTCACAAGCAGTGTCCCTTCACGTGAAGCAAAGGGTGGTTAAGTAAGGTAGATCAAGGAGGTTAAGAAAACATTTTAAATGAGTTTTCTAAGACTCTGAACTAAAAAACTACAACCCGCTTCATGTCATTCTCATTTCATAAATCTAAACAAACATGCATTGTTTTTAAACTCGTCATATTATGTCAAAAATCCCACGTCCCTTACATACACTACCAAATGTAAAACAGATAGCTAGTGGGAAGCAGGCGCATAGCACAGGGAGATCAGCTCGGTGCTCTGTGACCACCTAGAGGGGTGGGATAGGGAGGGTGGGAGGGAGGGAGACGCAAGAGGGAAGAGATATGGGGATATATGTATATGTATAACTGATTCACTTTGTTATAAAGCAGAAACTAACACACCATTGTAAAGCAATTATACTCCAATAAAAATGTTAGAAAAAAAAATCCCATGTCCCCACAGAAACTACAGATTTAAAAGGCATAAAATATTGACAAAAATCAGCCAAATTAAATGAACAGCTAACCACATGCTTCACGTCCTAGCTTTAAACACTCAACATTAGAAGACTTAGACTAAATCATATGTCTTTTTAACAATTATTTTTCAAGTAATTGAGGGATCTTAGTTTACCAACTAACTTGCTTTGGTAGAAATAATCAGCCTAACATTTCCTAACCCAAGACACTCTTTAATTATGAGAAAATACTGCATCAAAGAAATTAAGAAATTAGGTAATTAATAAGGAGACACACACATTTCTCCACAAAATTCTTGGCTCTTCTTGCTCCACTACTGTCACTGTACAGAAAATGCTGGCCCTGCTGTTCCTGCTTCCTCTCTTGACCACTCAAGTGGGGAGTCTGGAACATGACCCCATTTCAGGGGGCTCCATGGCCTCAGAGGAGCCCCTGAAAAGCAGTGAGAAAGAGGCAGGGGCCAGATTTCTGGCTTCGAATTCCCAACAAGTCCGAGTGAGCCCCACTCCACGGGTGCCACTACTCTGGAGGTTAGAAGCTTCCTGTGTGTCAGGGGCACAGCAATGCCCACGTAAGGTTCATGCAGGGAGAGAAGGGCCCCAGGAGCAATGCCTAGGGAACCCGCTGTGGCCTTGGAGACGGAAACCAAGCCTCTGAGTGCTCACAGCTAACCATGCTCGAGCGCAAGGGCCAACTAACACTCTGCCTTGTGAAAACTGTCTCACTGGAAAAATCAGCCTCGTTATTGAACTTTTCACATCCTGACACAAAGGTATAAATTTTACTACTTCTTGAGGAAAAGTCAGGGTGGAACTCTCTACCATTTCACATTTTCCTCCCTTCTCTAATTGTGAAAATAATACATTTGATTTTAACAAATTTCTTCTTTTATAAGAGGAACATTTTTTTAAAACCCTGTCCCAACACCTTTTCCAATGATAACCTTTGTTAACAGTTTTCTACAATTTATTTTATAGTATTTACTAAGACTTCCAAACTATTATATAATGTGAAGAAAATCTAGGGATACTTGCTTTACCAGTACTTGTTAAGGTATATATCTATGTTTTCTATATTATCTTCTTTGTGATATATTTCAACACAAAATAATAATAATTTAAGAAAAGCAAATATTCACATGGTAAAGGTTCTTCAAATAAAAAATCTGTTGCATCCTAGATTTTCCAAAGCTTTAAATTGTACTTTTCTATTTCTCTGCTTGAATAAAATGTATACCAAATAGACTGCTCTCTATTGAATTTCAATAATAACCTTTTAAAAAAAAAACCTTTCAATTGTAATGATTTTGTTCAAGTGGAAAAATATTTAAAATATGGGCTATTCAGGTCAATAAGTACATGAAAAGATACTTGACATCATTAATCATTACAGAAATGCAAATCAAAACCACAATGGGCTATCACTCCACACCTGTCAGAATGGCTATCATCAAGAAGATAGATAAATGCTGGTTAGGATGTGGAGAAAAAGGAACCCTTGTGCACTGTTGGTGGGAATGTAAACTGGTGCAGCCACTGTGGAAAACAGTATGGAGGATCCTCAAAAAATTAAAACTAGAACTACCATATGATCCAGCAATTCCAGTTCTGGGAACACATCAGAAAGAAATGAAAACACAATGTCAAAGAGATAGCTGCACCCCTATGTTCACTGCTGCATTGTTGACAATAGCCAAGATATGGAAATAACCAAAGTGTCTATCAATGGATGAATGGATAAAGAAAGTGTGAGACAGATATACATATATATTTATATACTACATATATATAAAATATCCTAGTGTGTATACATCACACACACACACACACACACACACACACACACACTGGAATGTTATTATTCAGGCATAAAAGAGAAGGAAGTTCTGCCATTTCCAACAATATGGATTGACCCTGAAGTCATTATGCTAAGTCAGAGAAAGACAGATACAGTATGACCTCACTTATATGAGATCTCACTTTAATCTAAAGAAACACACATACAAAAACAAAAAAACCAACAAACCAAACTGATAGAAAAAGAGATCAGATTTTCGGTCACTAGAGGCAGGGTTGGGAGAAGGGGCAATTGGAGGAAGGTGGTCAAAAGGCACAAACTTCCAGTTCTAAGATAGATAAGTACTAGGGATGTGCTGTACAGCACGGTGACTAAGTTAATGCTGCTGTGTGGTATGTACAGAAGTTGTTAATAGATCCTGAGAGTTCTCATCACAGGGGAAAAAGTCTATTTTTTCTGTCTCTTTTCGTTTGTATGTATATGAGACGATGGATATTAATTAAGCTTGTGATGATACATATATGTGTATCAAATCATTATGCTTTACACCTTGCACTTATAGTGATTATATCTCAATAAAACTGAAAAAAATCTCTCAATAAAACTGAAAAAAGTTGTATCTCCATAAAACTGAAAAAAGATAGAAACAAGAAAAATATGGGCTATTCAAAATCTCAGTTAAATTATAATTTTTCTTGCAAAAATTAATAAGTGACAAAACCATTGTTCCATAACTCTTTAGCCGCATTTCTTTGATATTCTGCCCTGGAAACTAGACAGAGACTGGAGGCATCCACTGTAAATGTGAAGCTCTCCTCCGCGGCCTGTCCAGCAGAGCGCCCCTCCCACAATGCCTCACAGATCCTGCACTGTGCCAACCTGTACCTATGTTTTTCCTTGGCTTACCATCTATCTCACTCAACACAATGCAAGTTCCATGAGTGTAGTGGCATGGTGTACATTGTCTGGGACACAGCAGACTCTCAATAAACACCTGTGGAAGGAATAAACGAAGGACGAACTGTCCAGTTCCTTGCCTGTGCCTCTCTCTTGCCACCATCCCATCTCCACCACCAGATTCTAAGCACCAGAAAATTAGCAGTGAGGGAGAATAACATTTATTTCATATAACTAAAATTAGCACAGAAATATGGGCACATAAAAAATGTCCCTCTGCACAAGTGACGTACATGACAATTTCACAGAAAAAGACACTGAAACTGCTTGGTTGCTTACCTTCTACAATACAACTTAAAGCAGAATCAGTGTTTTCTAATTAGCTAATTGAAGTGACCTTAAACACCCCCCCCCCAAAAAAAAGCCTTTTGTTTATCAAGAATAGGCAGTGAAAAACTTAACATTTAAAGAGTGAGGCCCTGTCTCCTGCCTCCAAATCAGCCTTCTTCACTTAACAAATAATCTCTGACTCTAGGGACTAGAAAATAAAATGTTTGGATACTTTTAGGATTTGGAAGACATAGTGCAGTTCCGCAGGATTGCTGTGAGAGCTGTGTGCACTCCTCACTCAGGGCCTGACAGGAGGCGCATTCAGTGGGAGCCATCACTTGTATTATCTACATCAGTCTAAACTCCAGTGTCTCACCTACTTGCATCATCTCTGAAAAACTTTCAAGTCTGGCATCCAGAAAGCCAAGGAGAAATTATAAACAGCAAATTCTCCCCTCCCCTGAATTTAGAGATTATTCTCTGGAGGAGAAAACAACAACAAATAAAAAGCAAACACCCCACAAAACAACAACAAAAGCTTTGGCAGTGGAGTGTGTAATAAACTGTGGCACTGGAAAACAATAAGGTAGTGAATGTAATTTTGAAAAAATCACGGTGGGAAAAATAAGGAAATAATTATTCTCTGGCAGATAGGCAGCCTTGTGTGAATTTACCGATATTTTAAGGAAACTCAGTATTTCATCTAGGTGAGCCCACAGGGGCTGTCTGCCAACTATATGGGACACCCAAGGGCTGGTTAGCAGTGCATGCGGACGCAAGATTTCCCATGTGGCTGTATCAGGATGCTGGTGAGCAATGCTGGCAAAAGGCACGGACAGAGGTATTTACAGTATTTTGTGGCCTACACTTTACAAAGTTTCAGCTGACCACGACTCAGTGGCAAAATGGTAAAAAAAAATTAAAATACTTTTAATCCAAAAGCTATTAAATGCTAATGCCAATGTGAATAACTAGGTTCATGCTTTGCTCTGATACCACCAATCTAAATTCGAGGTGACACACTTATTGCTTTTGAAACACATACACGTGCACAGAAACCTAAAGCACATCTGTCCTCACAGGCCAGAGCTCACACACACGCACTCAATGAGCACTGCCAACATGTTCAATGGCAGCAAGGTGAAGGACAAGGAAATCCAGAGAGAATTCTGCTTTGGATGACAGTAAATGCTACTGCACTTCATTGATTTCCCTCCTTTCTTATCCACCCCCTTCTTCTTTCTGAAGTTTAGAGGGAACTTCTACGAACAAAAATCTTGTGAAAAATAATTTATCTCAAACCCATCATTTTTTTTGTTTCACTTCTTCTTTCTTCTTTTTTTTCTCTTTACACTCTTCCTGAACAGTATAAGAAGTTCACTGTTTTTTTTCATCCAAGAATATCTGTAACTATTATTAGTCTTAAAAACATAGATATCAAACATATTGTGAAAATATTTGTTGCACTGTTACTAAACAGAGGTCAGACAAAGGAATCATTACACTCACATCTACAGAAGTCGGGCACAACACGGGCTCATGTCCTCAGTGCCTGGATCTGCCTTCCCAGCAATCTACCCAGAACAAGATGGGCCACGATCACGGGCCACCAAGGGAGACTGTTTGATATAAATCTGACTCTGCCACCTGCTAGCCAGAACACAGGACCCTGCCTGTCCAGATTCTCTCTGTCTCTAAAATAGGATCAGAGAACCTAACTGGAAGGTCTGCTGTGAGGATTAAATGAGATGATAAACATGTGAAATACTCTGAATATCACTTAATAGAAACTGGCCATTGCCATCCAGGTAAATGGCAAACTAGTGTTGGAAAACTGTTTCCCCTCAAATAGGAAGAAGAGAAATAAAATGGTTCCTGAAAAGAAATCTAGGAAATATTTTTCTCTTGTTTCTATAATCACAATTCTCTATTCCACAGCCATATTTTAAATTGCATATTTGCAAGGCATCACATTGGAATAAAATCCAATAGTGGCCTCCAAGCCCTGAGTGGTCTACCCTCTGCCTTCTCTTCACTGTGTCTCATCCAACACACCCATCTATATTGGCCTTCATGTGCAGTACACATGCTTCTCTCTGTTCTTTCAACAGCAAAGCTCAATCTCTCCTGAGTGTATTAAAAAACAACCACAACAAAAACCAAGAAAACAGGCACACATAAAAATTTACTCAAGTTTGAAGAACCTTGAGATGTATGTCTTTTATACTGAAATGTACTAGAAGGTACTAACAAGATGTATGTCTTGAGATGTACGTCTTTTATACTGAAATGTACTAGAAGGTACTAACAAGGTAAACAAAACTGATTATTAAATGGTATAAGTAAGAGTTATAAAACAGCCCAGAAAAGTAAGCTATCCATGAGGGAAGAAAAGAAGAGTTGAAATCCACAAACTAAAGGTGTTAAAAAAAATTTTTTCTTAAAGCCAGAAACATGTGTTAGAGATACTCACTGAAATATTTGATATTAATATGCAATGTCTTACAAAACTAGACAAGGACTTACTATGACACCCAGCAACTGCACCCTTGATCATTTATACCGGAAAATTAAACACCTATGTTCACTCAAAATCTTGTTCACAGCACCTTTATTTGTAAGGTCCAAATGTCCCTCCACAGGTGCACAAAGTGTGGTACATACATATCACAGAGTAAGAGGAACTAACTGCTGATATACACACAAACTTGGATAAATCTCAAGGGAATGGTGTTGAGTGAAAAAAGTCAATTCCCCAAAGGTTACATACCATATTATTTCATTTATGGAACATTTCTGCGATGACAATAGTATGGAAATGGTGAACACACTGGTGGTTGAAAGGCATTAGGTGGGAAGAGGTGGCTAAAAGGGAGCACGAGGGACCCTGATGATGAGTGTCCTGTATCTTGACTGTGGTAATAGGCACATGAATCTACCCAGGTGATAAAATTACATAAACAAAACACACACACACGAGTGCATATAAGCTGGTAAAGCCTGAATAAGGTTGGTGAATTGTATCTGGATCAATTCCTGGTTGTGCCAGCGTACTAGAGATAGGAAAAGAGTCATCCTTGGTGGAACGAGGTGAGGGGCACAAGAAGCCACTGTGTTATTTCTTAGAATGGCATTAGTTTAATGTGAATCTACAATTATCTCCAAATGAAAAGTTTTTTTAAAAAGGCAGAAAGATATGTTGAAGACATCCCCTCAAATATCTCAAGTTAGTAAGCGGGCTCCATGTCCCTCTCAACTGTGGAATAATTAAATAATACTCCTCAAATATAAGAAACTTGGGAAGAAAGGCCTCAGGCTAAATTATTACAATTACAGATTAATTTTGTAAACCATAATTTCTCATATCTGAGGGACATAAAGGTAGACTCAGTGAGATATACTATACTTAATATTCAGAACAAAAACCAAGATGTGGTTCGTAAATTACTACTAACTCCTAGATTTCTCAAACCCATCAGAAGGAAAAATCAAGCCCGACAAAGTCCCCTGGTCATTCAAAATTAACCAAAGCTCAATAACGCTCTTGAGTCTGAACGGAATAAGATGGGATTCTGACTGTGGTACGGTGCAAACCCAAAGGTACATCCACACACTAAGGGGAGGAGGAGTTGCTGCTCTTGGTTGCTTCTGAACTTCCAGATCTGGCAGCAGTGAAACCAACCTCAGAATGACAGTGCTTCTGTGTCTCCACAGTCTATCAAGTCCCAGGGCCATCCTAGAGCTGCACATCCTTCCCATGCAGTTTGATTTATTATTAGCACAGTTCATAAGGCAAGGGTCTACAGTTATACTCATTTTTGACAGGGAAATTAAGAGGATTGGAGAGTTTAATTACAGAGATATTTTAACAAATCCATCACTGAATTTCAGCTGTTTACTAAATTTTAGTTCTTGGGATTGGGGAGAGAGGGAGTTACCTCTACTTAATATTTGCAAGTTTTTCTCTCATTTATTCAGTTGCTACACACATACAGAAATGAGCAAAAACTTTTCTTATGTTGAAAGAAGAAAATTCTTCTGCCAGGCCACACAGGAAACAAAACACCAAATAGTGAAATGTTCTTCCTAATATATGTTTATAATGAGTTATATCAAAAGTAAAGAAAAAGACACAACTTACTACAAGACATCAAGGGGAGGATTCACAGATCTGAAAAATAAATTCATCTAAGAGACAAACAAAACCCAAATTCCTAAATACAGAGACTTCTAACAGAAAAATCTATTAGAGATGGTCGCATTCATATTTTCAAATTAATAGATTAATTTTTGACTCTGGTTTTTTGTTTTGTTTTGTTTTTGTCTTTTATTCATGGTATAATTAAATACCATGAATACCTTCTATTCCCAAATTAAAGAAGGGAAAACATAAGGAACATTCCAAATAAGCTATTTGGTGCCGATGAGCCAAACAAAAGGTCATCTTTTCCCTTTGGTCCAGGCACCCAGGCACACTAGTTTGTCTTGGTATTTTTCTAGTCCAGCCTCCAGAAGACACTCTCTCAGCTCTGTGCTTGACAATTTGGTTAAATCACTGTAATGTTGCAACGCATTAGAAGGGTCCTGCATCAATTTAGTGAGACTAGAATTTTGGTACATCACTGAGCTTAGTGTTGTTTATTAAATGTTTGTTTCAGGGGTGTGTGTGTGTGTGTGTGAGTGATATGTGTGAATGTCGTGTGTGTACTGGGAGATGCCGTAAGATGTACTGTTTACTGTGGGTCACAGTCACAAAAGTCTGAAAGCTACTGGGACAGAGCAAGAAAAAGGTGTAATATAGAACTGTCCCACTCAGATCTTTGGACACCTAGAGAAAAAGGTGTAAAAATAGTGATGATCAACTTCATATATTTTAATGTAAAAATACTTTTAACTGGCATTTTCTTTACTCACAGATGCCAGTGCAAGCCTTACCTGAAAGTGTCCTTTGGTAAGAAAGATACTGATGTCTCCACAAAGAAATGGCAGATCTCTCTCGATTCTGCAGTCCATTTAGTCTTTCTGCTAGCCCGCCTCTGTTCAACAAATTATAATGTATTAAGCTTAGTTAAAAGAAAAGCTTCAGAATAGTTGGTACATTTATATTTTATACCCTCCAATCAGGGACAAATAAAGCATTCAAATTTTAACTTGTTTGGCAATACATTCTCTTCCTAGAGGCCAAATCCTTCTAGGTTAGTAATCTCCTTTTTAAAGATTTCTCGGAAGATCAGTTTTCTGATTCTTAGAAATACAGGCTCCTCTGAGATCAGTAGGACTTCCTGACTATCCTTTCTTAGTTTACTTATTCCATAAATATGTCCTGATTACGTGTTTCCTGCTCTACCTAGCCAAGCACCAGGTGCCAAGGATACGAAGAAGGCAACAAGCCATGTCATGGCGGGCCTTACGATCTGATCAGCAGACGGGCAAACAGATAATTGTAAAATGGGTTCAGAGTTGTAGTCAAGAATAAAACCTGTACACTGTTGATAGGTAGAACACTCAAATAAGAGGATTTGGGTATGGGCTCATTACTTGGCCTACAGAGATAATTGAGTATTAATCATAAACATACAGCAAGGATACCAACATTATACAAAGAAGAAAACTTCCACGTATGACAGGAAGACAATTCATGACAAGGGACATACAGGCACTTCACAAGAGCCCTGACTTATCAATGACTAGACACATAGATAGATAGGTAGGTAGATAAATTATAAATTCATATAAACACACATTTTTTAAAATTCGTAAACTACCTATACTCAGAAAAGTCAGCAACTCCTAACACATCTGTGATCTTAAGAGAAATCAAGATCAGCTGTTAATCACCATTATGACTACATGTTATATAATTTACCAATGTATTATCTCATAAAATTATGTTCACTGATCATTTCACTACATTATCTTATTTTATTCTAATAATATCCCTTTGACGTAGAAAGAACAGGTATCAATACCCACCTCATACATTATAAAATCAGAGCTTAGAGAGAGGTTAAGAAAATTCTCCAATACTGTATAACTAGCCAGATGAGGAAACAGTTCTTGAAAACAGAAAGAACTGAGCACAGTGTATGGCATTTAGTAAATCTTCAAGAAATGTTAGTCACTGGTGTTACTGATTCTGTTAGATTTTTACTTGCACCCTATGTTCTTTCCACAATGACTGAAGGATCTTATTTTAAAACATATTATATATATTGTCACTACCAACTACTTTGTTTTCCTATAGGTAGCTGTTTTTCTACAGGCACTAATTATTTCTGAATACGTGTGTGTGCAAGCAGTATATATAACCGCAATTTAAAAAAAATTATCATAATCACATATATGCCAAAGAATCTCTACTTTATATATACGCAAGCCCTTCTTATCATTCTGTTTACATGAAGTAACTCATTTATACACCCCCTCTAAACAACACCACAAAAGGAGGTACTACTGTCATCTTTATTTTACAGATGATGAACAGAGACACTGAGTGTGCAGCACCGCAGAAGGTGAGACATCTGCTGAGGGCACAGCTGGATGCATGCCAGGCAGTCTGGCCCCAGAGATCACAAGCTTAGACTCATGATGTACCTACTGCCTCTTCAAGAATACTTACTACTAAATTCCCCAAAGTCTTAATTGCTTTGTTTTGGTGTTGTGTTAAATTGAATAGACAGAGACGTTTTCCTTTGTTTTATACCATATAAGACTCTGTATAGTATGTTTGTGAAAGACTGAACTAGAATAATGAAAGTTTGAAAAAAAAAAAGAATACTTACTACTTAAAGAACTAATCCTAACCCTGAACGAACTTTTTGGCCAATCCAATATAATAAACACAAGAAAAAAAGCAAAACACTGTGTTCTTTGCACAATGATTTAGATAATTATTTGCCAAATGTTGGTTTTCAATCTTATGAAATTTCTTCAGAGAGAAGAAAAAAAAAGACAAAATACAATCTGAAAGAAGTATATAGTTAATGCCAAGCCCTAGAATCTCACAAGTAAACTGCAGGAATTACAGGATGAAAGATAGAAAGCAAGAGTAAAAATGAATGCAGAACAGTTCTCCACAGGCGGGAGCATCTGAAACCGTAATAGAGAATCTGCATTTCCACCTTGGTTTTAGTCATAGGGTCACAGGATACCTCTGCTCCAAGAATTCCTGCAGGGAATTCTGAGCTGGTGCACCATACTTAGGAATGGAAACACCATGACCTCTAGTCAACAATCATAATTCTAGTAAAAAACCTCTCGTACACTAAAAAAAAAAAAGGTTCAAGAAGGCTCTGCTACAATACATGCAAATTAACTCTTTTTTTGTTTTCTTTTTCTATTCAATTTTATTGAGATATATTTGACAAATAAATCTGTAAGCATTTACAGCGTACACTGTGGAGACTGGATACATGTGTGCATGTTAAAGGACCCCCCCCATTTACTCAATTGACAGATCCACCTCCTCACATATTTATCTTTTCATTTTTCATGTAAACATTTAAATTCTACTCTCAGCAAATTTCAGTTGTACAGGCAGTGTTCTGAATAACCATCACCCCATGTTTACATTAGATCCTGCTAACTTATTCACTTTATGACTAAAAGTTTACACCCCTTTTGTATGAATATATTCCCAGAAGTGGGATTGCTGGATAGTATGGCAGATCTATTTTTAATTTTCTTAGGACCTCTGTACTGCTTTCCATAGTAGCTGTAGCAATTTACACTCCCACCAACAGCACACAAGGGTTCCCTTTTCTCTACATCCTGGTCAACACTTGTCATCTCTTGTCTTTTTAATGATACCCATTCTGACAGACGTGAGGTGGTATCTCAATGAGTTTTGACTTGCATTTCCGTGATTATTACTGATGTTGAACACCTTTTCATATACCTGTTGGTCACTTGGATGTCTTCTTTGGAAAAATGTCTATTCAGTTCTTCTGCTCATTTTTAAAATCAGACTTTGATATTTTTGCTATTGAGTTGTATGAGTTCATTATGTATTTTGGATATTAACCTCATCAGATATGATTTGCAGATATTTTCTTCCATTCTATAGGTTGTCTTTTTCATTTTGGCAACAGTTTCCTTTCCTGTGCAGAAGCCTTTTAGTTTGATGTAGTTCCATTTGTTTATTTTTGCTTTTGTTGCCTTTGCTTTTGGTGTTAAATCCCAAAAATTCATCACCAGGACCAAGGTGAAGGAGATTACCACCCATGTTTTCATCTAAGACTTTTATGTTTTCAGGTCTTCCATTAAAGTCTAATATATTTTGAGTTGTTTTTGTGTGTGGTGTAAGATAGGGGTCCAGTTTCACTCTTTTGCATGAGGCTGTACAATTTTCCCAACATTATTTATCAAAGCGACTATCATCTATCCATAGTATATTTGCACCTCCATTGTCGTAAGTTAATTGACCATATACGCACAGGTTTATTTCTGGACTCTCTATTATGTTCCATTGAAATACATGTGTTTTATACCAATACCATACTCTTTCGATTACTACTGCTTTGTAATATAGTTTGAAATCAGGAAGTGTGATTCCTCTAGCTTTGCTCTTCTTTCTCAAGACGGCTTTGGCTATTCGGGGTCTTTGTGGATCCACATACATTTTAGGATAGTTTGTTCTATATCCGTGAAAAATGCCATTGGAATTTTGATAGGGATTGCATTCAATCTGTAGATGGCTTTGGGCAGTATGGACATTTTAACCATATTAATTCTTACAATCCATGAGCACAGAATATCTTTCCATTTACTTTTGTCTTCCTCAAGTTTTTTCATCAATGTCTTATAATTTTAAGTGTAGAGATATTTTTTACCTCCTTGGTTAAATTTATTCCCAGGTATTTTAATTCTTTTTGACGCAACTGTAAATAGGATTGTTTTCTTAATTTCAACTTTGGATAGGTTTGTGGTTAGCATATAGAAATGCACCTGATTTTTGTATACAGAGATATTGGGGATTCAGTTCCAGACCACCACAATAAATTTAGTATCACAATAAAGCAAATCACATGAACTTTTTGGTTTCCCTGTATATATAAAAGTTATGTTTACACTATACTGTACTCTATTAAGTGTACAATTATGTCCTAAAAAATGTACATACCTTAATTTTAAAATAATGTTATTAGAAAAATGGCATAGAAACACAGGGTTGCCACAAACCTTCAATTTGTAAAACAAACAAACAAAAACGTACAATATTTGCAAAGCGCAATGAAGCAAAGCATAATAAAATGAAGTATGCCTATATTGATTTTTGTATCCTTTGCTGAATTCATTTATTACTTCTAACAGTTTTTCGGTGAGTCTTTAGGTTTTCCTGTATAATATCATGTCATCTGTGAACAAGTTTTAATTCTTCTGATATTTGGATGCCTTTTATTTCTCTTTCTCGCCTAATTACTCTGGCTTGGATTTTCAGTACTATGTTAAATAAAAGTGACGCGAGTGGGCATCCTTGTTGTTCCTGATATCAGAGGAAAAGCTTTGACCTTTTCACTGTTGAGTATGGTATCGGCTGTGGGCTTGCACTTTGTGGCCTTTATTATGTTGTGGTACATTCCCTTAACACCCAATTTGTTGAGATTTTTTTCATGAGTGGATGTTGATATTTGTCAAAGCATTTTCTGCATCTATTGAAATGATCATATGACTTTTTTCCTCCATTTTGTTAATACGATGTATCATGTTGACTGATTTGTGGAAGGTGAACAATCCTTGCATCCCTAGAATCAATCCCAATTGATCATGGTATATAATCCTTTTAATATATTGTTGAACTTGGTTTGCCAATACTTTATTGACGATTTTTGTGTCCATGTTCTTTAAGGATATTGCCCTGTAATTTTCTTTTCTTGAAGTGTCCTCGTCTGGTTTTGGTATCAGGGTAATACTGGCCATGCAAAATGAGTTTGGAGGTGTTGAGTTTGGAGGTGTTCTCTCCTCTTCTATTTTTTGAAAGAGTTTGAGAAATATTGGCATTAATTCATCATTGAATATGAGACAGAATTAAATAGTGAAACCATCTGTTCCGAGACTTTTCTTTGTTGTGAGGTTTTTGATTACTGATTCAATCTCCTTACTAGTAGTTTGTTCAGATTTTTTATTTCATCTTGATTCAGTCTTGGTAGGTTGAATGTTTCTAGGACTTATCCATTTCTTCTAGGATGTCCAATTTGTTGGTGTATAATTGTTCATAGTAGTCTATCATGATCCTTTGTATTTATGTGATATCAGTTGTAATGACTCCCTTCTTATTTCTAATTTTATTTGAGACATTTATCTTTTTTTGTTATATCCAGGTAAAGGTTTGTCTATTTTGTTTAGCTTTTCAAAAAACCATTAATCATTTCCACTAATCTTTTCTATTGTCTTTTCAATCTGTATCATATATTTCCTGACTGATTTTTATTATTTCCTTTCTTCTACTAACTTTGGGCTTAATTTGTTCTTCTTTACATGATTCTTTGAGGTGTAAAGTTAGCGTGTTCATTTGGTATCTTTCTTTTTTTTCCCTTAATGTGTAGGCATTTAACACTATGAACTTCCCTCTTAGAACTGCATTTGCTGCTTCATATTAGTTCTGGTATGTGGTTTTCCATTTTTATTTGTCTCAAGGTATTTTTAATTTCTCTTTTGATATCTTTTTTGATCCACTGGTTGTTCAGGAGCATGTTGGTTTTATTTTTTAAATTAATTATTTATTTATTTTATTTTTTTGGCTGTGTTGGGTCTTCGTTTCTGTGAGAGGGCTTCCTCTAGTTGCGGCAAGTGGGGGCCACTCTTCATCGTGGTGCACGGGCCTCTCACTATCGCGGCCTCTCTTGTTGTGGAGCACAGGCTCCAGACGCGCAGGCTCAGTAGTTGTGGCTCACGGGCCCAGTTGCTCCATGGCATGTGGGATCCTCCCAGACCAGGGCTCGAACCCGTGTCCCCTGCATTAGCAGGCAGATTCTCAACCACTGCACCACCAGGGAAGCCCAGGAGCATGTTGTTTTAATCTCCATCTATTTGTGAATTTTCCAGTTTCCTTCCTTCCTGTAATTGTTTTGTTCCAAACCACTGTGGTCGGAAAACATGGTTGACGTGATTTCAATCTTCTTAAACCTAATAAAACTTGTTTTATAGCATAACATATTATCTATCCTGGAAATGTTTCATGTGCTTTAAGAAGTGTGTATATTCTGCTGTTTTTGGATGGAATGTCCTGTAAATATATGTTAAATGCATATGATGTACTATGTCCAAATCCAATGTTTCCTTATTGATTCTCTGGATGATCCATCCATTGTTGAAAGTGGGGTATTGATGTCTCCTACTATTATTGTATTTCTAACTCCCTTCAGGTATGTTAAATTTGCATTATATATTGAGGTGCTCCTACGCTCGGTGCATAAGTATTTACAATTATTATATCCTCTTGATGAATTGATAACTTTATCATTATGAAATGACTTTTCTTGCCTCTTGTTACAGTTTTTGGCTCAAAGCCTATATACTCTGATATACGCATAGCTACCCCTGCTTTCTTTAAGGTTTCCATTTTCATGGAATATGTTTCTCCATCCCTTCATTTTCAGTCTGTTTCTGGCCTTAAAGGTGAAGTGAGTCTCTTATAAGCAGCATTTAGTTGGGCCTCTTTTTTAAAAAGTCCATTCAGCTACTCTTTGTCTTTTGATTGGAGAATTTAGTCCATTTATATCTAAAATAATTACTGATAAATATGGATTTACTCTTGCCATTTTGTATTGCTTTTTGGCTTTCTGTAACACCTTTGTTCCTTTCTTCTTCTCTTCGTCTCTTCCATTTTAATTTGTTGATTTTCTATACTGGTGTGTTTTGATTCCTTTCTTTTTAACTTTTTTGTTATCTATTATAGGTTTTTACTCTGTGGTTACCACGGGGCTATATAATACACCTTATATTTATAACAGGCTACTTAAAGCTGAAAACAACTTACGTTCAAATGCATACTAGAATTCTATATATTTACTCTCCCCCACTCTGACATTTTATGTTTTTGATGTCACAATTTACATCTTTTATCTTATTTATCCATTAACAAATTATTGTAGCTATAGTTATTTTAAATATTTTTGTCTTTTAATCTTCATACTATATTTAGAAGTGATTTACCCACCACCGTAACATCATTAGAATATTCTGAATGTAACTATATATTTACATTTGCCAGTGAGGTTTATCCTGTCATGTTTCCTGTTACCTTTAGCATCTCTTCTTTTCAGCTTGAAGAAGTCCCTTAGCATTTCTTATAAGGCTAGATTAGTGTTGATGAACTCCTTCAGCTTTTACATATCTGTAAAACTCTTCACCTCTCCTTCAACTCTGAAGGACAACTTTGCTGGGTAAAGTATTCTTGGTTGGCATTTTTTCCCCTTTCAGCACATTGGATATATCATGCCACACCCTTCTTGTTTGCCAACGTTGTGCTAAAAATCCACTGATGGTGTTACTGGGGTTCCCTGGTACGTAACATGTTAATTTTCTCTTGCTGCTATTAAGATGATCTTCTTTAAGTTTTTTTTTTTTTTAATAATGACTTTTTTATATTTATTTATTTATTTTTGGCTGTGTTGGGTCTTCATTTCTGTGCGAGGGCTTTCTCTAGTTGCAGCAAGAGGGGCCACTCTTCATCGCGGTGCGCGGGCCTTTCACTATCGTGGTCTCTCTTGTTATGTAGCACAGGCTCCAGACGCGCAGGCTCAGTAGTTGTGGCTCACGGGCCTAGTTTCTCTACGGCATGTGGGATCTTCCCAGACCAGGGCTTGAACCTGTGTCCCCTGCATCGGCAGGCGGATTCTCAACCACTGTGCCACCAGGGAAGCCCGATCTTCTTTAACTTTTAATAATTTACTTATGTGTCTTGGTGTGGGTCTGTTTGGATTCAACATACTAAGAACTTTCTGGACTTCCTGGATCTAGGTGTCTGTTTCTTTCCCCATAATAGGGAAGTTTTCAGCCATTATTTCTTTGAATAAACTTTCTGCCTGTTTCTCTCTTCTCCTTCTGAGGCCCCTATAATGCAAATATTGGTCCACTTGACGGTGTCTTTTAAGTCCCTGAAGGTATCTTCAGTCTTTTTCATTCCTTTCTCTTTTTGGTCCTCTGTTTGGATGAATTCTGCTGCCCTGTCTTTGAGTTCACTGATCCATTCTTCCACTTAATCTAGTCTGCTGTTGAACACCTCTACTGAGTTTTTCAGTGCAGGTACTGCGTTCCTCAGGTTTGTGATTTCTGTTTGGTACTTTATCTTCTACCTCTTACAGTTCTCACTTTGTTGATGCATTATTCTGCACACCTCAGTGAGCATCTTTATGACTATTATTTTGAACTCTTTTCAGGTAAATTCACTTATCTCTCTTTCATTAGCTCTGTTTCTGGAGTTTTTCTTCTTTTTTTTTTTTTTTGAACATATTCCTCTTATTCTTCATTTTCCTTGACTCTACGTGTTTAGGAGAACAACCTTATTGTTCAGCTTGGCCTGAGTTCTTGGTTCTCTGAAACTTTTGTGAACATCCAAGCTGCCTTCTTTGTTCTCAGTGGCTCCCAGAAGTTGAGAGTATACCAAAACCTATCAGTGTCCCAAAGGGCAGAATCTCAGTCAGCACCTAGATACAAGCTGACTGGAAGCTGGTCCCTCAGTCAGCAGCTTTTAAAGTAGGTAGGGAAACTTATTTAAGGAAAATACTGGGAGCTGGGCATTTCTGCCTACTCCCTCTAAGCTGAGCCCTTTGGGAATAGACAGAAAAGAACTGTTTCTTTTTTTTTTTTTTAACATCTTTATTGGAGTATAATTGCTTTACAATGGTGTGTTAAGAACTGCTTCTTTGTTTGCTACTTTCTGGTGGGATCCACAAATGCCAGCCCTGCTAGCCATCAGAGACAGGCAATCAAGAAGTGTTTCTTCTGGGTGGTAGCAGCAAAAGCTGCTACCAGAATGCCAGACATGTGAAAAAGCCTCTTCTAGGAGACACCATCAACCCACAGTGATGTAGAGGGAGAGCAAGAAGATGGCACCCGCTGCCTCCTGAGTCTCTGAGGAGACTGGCAGTCAGCACCCTAGATGTGTGCTAAATTAGAACTGGATCCTCAGGCAGCAGCTTTTAACATATGCAAATAGGCCTCTTCTGGGCAAAGACTGGGAGATGAGTGTTTCTGTCAGCTCTGTGTGCTGAGCCCTAGAGGAATAGCCACGGGGAGTCCTAGCAAGCCCATTAAGAACTACTTCTATGTTTGCTGTAGTCTTGTGGGTCTCATGGACACAAGCCCCTTTGGCTTTTAGAGCTGGGTGTTATGGGGGCTAGTGCCTCCAGTGAAAGTCTTAAAAGCTGGGGTTCTAGATATTGGATCCAAACTCTTTGCTCCTCACAGAGAAACTAGGAGTTACAAGTTCCCTACTGATTGTTATGTCACTGTGCCAGGGGTGGGGTTTATGGTGAGAGGGTGTCTCATGTCTTAGCCTTTCCTACCCACTTCAACAGGCGTACTTTCTCGTATGCCCGATGTATAACAATCACTCCATTTCTGGATTTCTTTTAGAGGGAACTGCCTTGAGTATAGCTGTAGATTCAATATGTCTATGGGAGAAAGTGAGTTCAGGAGCTTCCTATGCTGCCATCTTGGACTGGAACCTCCAAATTAACTCTTTTCAATATAGTCTGCTAAGTTAGTCACAGATAAAATCCAAAACACCAGTGGAGTGGAAAAAAAAAAAAGATAAATTCACTAACCAAATTAAGATAGTCTAATTATCTTTTATATAAAATAAACAGATTGGTACTGTATCTGAAAAGATTACTGGCATCAATTCAACAAGGCTAAACATTTCTACAAAGTATGAAGTGAAAAAGAATAAAGATTCAAAAACATTCTAAGTTCCAGAAAAAAAAATCATTATAATATTTTTAATAAGCTATACTAGGTAAAGAAACTAGGTAAAGAAAAAATAATTTAAATAAATATAGTTACAATATTTTCAAGTTTTGCTCTCTGTCAGATACAATAGACACTGTGAAAAAAAACTTGATCGTAAGACCGGGGTAATATGGCTTTATTATTGACAACATAACTCAAATATCAAAACAATGTTGCACTGACTTTCATTAGTTATGCCTCAAACAGTGCCATGAATCAAAAATAAAAATAAACAAGGAAGAAAGCCCAAAGAGACTGAATTAACATTTCCCTGTGGGGCAAACCACAGGGAGAGAGGGCCAGTGTTCGCCAGCCTTGAAATGCCAACTACTTAACTTGATCCTTGCTAGCTAGTCCTTATCAGGTTAAAAAAAAAAATCTTTTAATCACTGCTATATTCATGCTACATAATGAAAATCTATAACTTACACCTGCTTTTTTCCTTAGTAGCGGTTTTATTTTCCTCAGGCCCCCTGTTGAACTTCTATGACAAAAGTTGGTGATCTTCCCCTGTGAGGATTATCAAAATGTCTGTATTCTCAGCCTTTTCATAAGACTTCATGTCAACAAATCAAACACTTAATGCGAAACTCTTTCTTCAATCATTACTAGACAACAAGCTAAGCGATTTTCTTAACTCTCTAAAACATGATGCTCTAAACACATATGAGCCAAAACATGTAACCCTTTCCCCTGCTTCTGAAGCAGGTCAGCAAACAGCCATCATGTGGCAATCATGGGCCTTTTGGTCAGTTCAGTAAAGCTCCTCCTACTGTCAACAGAAAGTCTTCCAGTTTGATGCCTGAGACAGACAACCCTAATCACACCAACCTCTCTTTTAGTTTTTCAACACAGTAACTTAAAAAGAATAACCACAAAATAGACATCTCTTAGTTATCACTTAGAAATCACAAGAAGAAAACAATCATGTGCATATTGCTGGAGTTGCTTCAGTCGCCAGCAAAACCCGTGTCCTCAACCTCTTCGCATGTTCTCTTTACCTTCCTGCTCCTCCCCTGAGGCAGGGACCTTAAAAAGCAGCTGTCTTTTCTCCCTCCCCTCCACCTGACAGGCATGAAGGGCCTGGAAGGGGCAGTCCTGCTCCTCACTGAGGCTTCCAGGCCATCTTGCACCTTCCTTATATTCCAGGAGGCGGGGAGGAGAGGACATAGACCATCTTCACCCCAGGGAAGGCACCTCCACAGTTGTGCCAGCAACTCTTTGGAGGCCTTATCTTCTGGCTTCAGGCCACCATTCTTGTTGATTTCAGTGCCTGCCAGGCTTCTGATACCTCAACCTCCTCATTCCTTGAAGTCCTCTCCTCCAAGACTGTGTGTCCTCCACCTCACCTCAGCCACTCATCGCCCATGGTCATCCTCTAAATCTCAAGGTTACAAACCGCCTCCCTCCATTAATTCACTTCTGAGCACCAGTCATTCTTACCTGTGCAGCTCATGACCTCTAGTGTCATGACTTCAGAAGTGTCTGACCAACCTCTCCCCAGTCCACGATCAGATGGTACAACCCCATCTCTTTGTGCTCTACACCCTGCATGTTCTCATTCTGACCTTACCCAGTCTAGATTTCATGGTCCAATATCACAATCACTCTCAGGACTTTTATTGACTGGTTTCATCATACTCAGTGGACAATCCCACACTCTGTTCCACATCTGCAGGCCCACGGTTCAATCCATGCTGACTAGTCAGTCTCAAACTCAATTCATGATGACCACTCCCGCCAAACAATCCTACTGCAATTCCCTAGTTCATTCACTCCCCCACTACATGACCATGTCATCTACTCTCTCTCCTCATTCCTCCAATATCATCTCCTTTTCCTTACTTTCAGCTGATGAAGACACTTCCCATTTCACCGAGAAAGTAGACGTGATCAGAAAGAACTCGCATGAGTTCCCACTGCCACATATATCTACCTGCACCTGAAGAGACTCTGCCCTCTCACCTGTCCATGGATGGACTAACTGTGCTCCTAACCCAGGACACCCCTCCATCTGTAAATCCCTTTCACCAAGTCAGACACAACTCCAACAGTTATCCTCTCTTTCCCCTGCTGAGGAACTTTCCCATCAATATATAAAAAATATGCTCTCATTCCCACTCATAAAAAAGAAATCTCAATCTCCAAATTCCTTTCAATTAGCAAACAGTTCTCTACATCCCTTAAAGCAAAACACACAATGAATTTTCTATGCATGCTGTCTTCAGTTTCTCTCCTTCCATTCTCTCTAAATCCACAGCAATTTGACTTTGCCTGACCATTCCACTGAGAAGGCTCTATACTCCCTGTCCTCCACAGTGCAAACCCAGCAGCATCTGTCATAGTTGGCTGCTTTCCAGGACATCATGCTCTCTTAGATTTAATTCCTCCCTCAGTAGCCTCTTCCTCTGTGACTCAACCACTGCAGAGTGCCTAAGACACAGATTCTGTGACAGATTCTCCTTTCAGTGTGCATTTGATCTAGGAAATGACCCAGCTCATGCCCTAAAAACCATCTGGACACTAAAGATTACAAATTCACATCCAGCACCAACCTTGTCATGTGAAGTCCAGACTCGTACTCCTACTCAGATATATAACGTCTAACTGAACATAGTCAAAAACCTCATGATTTCTTTCATCAATGTCTTGTAGTTTTCACTGTAGAAAACTACAGAAAACTGTAGTTTTCACCTCCTTGGCTGACTTTATTCCTAAGTATTTTATTGTTTTTGATGCTATTGTAAATGGGATTATTAGTGTCTCTATAGATACACTACTGATTTGTGTATGTTAATTTTGTATCCTGCAACTTTAGTGAATTTGTTGATTAGATCTAACAGTTTTTTGGTGGAATCTTTAGGATTTTCAATATATAAAATCATGATAAAAGAAACAGAAGACAAAACAAATAAGTGGAAAGATATCCCATGTTCATGGATTGCAAGAATTAATACTGTTAAAATGTCCATAATATACAAAGCCATCTATAGATTCAATGCAATTCCTAGGAAGAGTCCAGTGGAATTTTTAATAGAAGTAGAAAGAAAATCCAAAAATTTGTATGGAACCACAAAAGACCCCAAACAGCCAAAGAAATCCTGATAAAGAACAAAGTGGGAAGCATCACACTTCCTAATTTCAAGATAAGCTATAAGATAAAGCTATAGTAATCAAACAAGTATGGTACCAGCATAAAAACAGACACATAGACCAATGGAACAGAAAAGAGAGCCCAGAAATAAATCGATGCATACTCAGTCGATTAATATCTGACAAGGGAGCCAAGAACACCCAATTGAGAAAAGACAGTCTCTTCAATAAATGGTGCTGGGAAAACCGGATATTCACATACAAAAGAATGAAACTAGACCCTATCTTACACCATTCACAAAAATTAACTCAAAATGAATTAAAGACTTAAATGTAAGACCTGAAATCATAAAACTCCTAGAAGAAAATCAAGGAAAATAGCTCCATGGCATGGGGTCTTGGCAATGATTTTTTGGATATGACACCTAAAGCACAAACAACAAAATCAAAAATAAACAAGTGGAACAACATCAAACTAAAAAGCTTCCTCACAATTAAGACAAGTAAGACAAGTAAATGACTGTTCACAATAATATACAAGCCATTATGCTTGAACTTGAACTTACGCAGTGCTCTATGTCAATTAAATCTCAATAAAACTGAAAGAAGATAACACAATATGTATAAAAGCAGATCACTATTACTAAGGATACAGAAGAACGTCCTATGTTTAAAAAGTAATTGGGAGGCAACTTGACACAATACAACCGACCTACAGAATTGACCACACAAATATAAACTTTTATACACTCCCCCAAAATGTATGCATACAAGTATAAAAGCATTTGAAACTCCAATTTTTGTTTGGGAGTATGAAAAACTCAAACCCCAGGTAACTGTGAAAAGAACTTGTACAGTCAATGTACAGAGAAAGCAAAAGACTAACAACCTCATCTCCCCCAAAAAAGCCTCATGATATTCCCACCAAGGAAAACCAAACCAAACCATATGATCCCCTCACCACCCTCCTACCTCAGCTCAGGAAGTGTCAGCTCTGTTCTTCCAGCTGCTCAATAAGTCACATTCTCAGAGGCTTCCCTGATCCCCTGTTTAAAATAGAAATGTCCTCCCCTTCCTCCTGGCCATCTGTCCCTCTTTTTCTGCTTTTTCTCCGTAAAGTTTATTTCCTTCTGACATGACATCTACTTTACTTCCTGGCTCCTCATCAGCCTTCCCCTCAGGACAGGTAGAGCTTTCATTGCCTTTGTTCACTGCTGTCCCTCCAGGACATGAAACAGTGCTTGGCACACAGCAGGCCCCCAACAGGGTTGGGAACATGACCTTCTCTAATTGCATAGGATCAACTTCAACAAAGACATCTGAATTCCTTTAATTTGCTTCCTTTCCTGTTTTCTCCAGAGACTATTACAAATCATCACCATATTCATTTGAGGCTGTAACTTCTTCACTTTGGGCATAAGGCCTTCTGTCTTATTTTATGTTAAAAAAAAAAATACAGTGAACAGGCATCAATTGACTCACCATGCTATGTCCATCCCACTACACTCGGTCACATCCTTTTACTTTCCTCTCCACTCCTTTATTCAAGACAGGCCCCCCCTCTCCCACTTCCTTTCCTGGACACTGAGAGTAATTATTCCTAACCTCTCTGCCTCCACTGGGTCTTCCCTATTATTCTCTAAATCCATCTCACCTTTTCTCTGAGATCTCTTTAGACAATGGATCCCAATCAAGCCTGATCAAACTTGCAACCTAAGCTCCCCACCCCATCCTGCCTTGAACCCCAGCTTCCAGCAGAGGGGTCACAGCACCACCTCCACAACTCGAGCCCCTCGCCTCCTGCCCCACCAGTCCACCAACACTGTCCAACACTGTCACTGGGCTCTCCTTGGTGTGCATCGTACTTGCCCTCCTTGACGCAGACATACCCTAAACAGATCTAAAACCGCGTTCTTCATCGCCATGTTTACACTTTCTACTACACTCCTTTTTCCTTGAAACTGTCCATTAAGTCTGCTTTTGTGGCACTGTTCCCCACAAGTTCTCCTTCTCACTTTCACTGGGGTTTTGTTTTCACTGTTTTGTTCTAATTTAAAACACAAAGAGATGATGTACAACACAGGGTTGGGACACGTCCCCCTACATGGCACACCCCAGGCCCCTTCACACGTCTTGCTGGGCCCTCCATGGCCTGGCCCCTATGGTTCTTCACACACACACCAGCCAGTTTCTTGCCCATGAATCCTTGCCCATAAGTCTTTGCATCTGTAAGTGTTTCCCTGGCCAACCACAATCACAAAAGTAATCTCAATAGTCTATATTTCTATTTCCCTCTTTTAGACATGATTAACTCAAAAACAGGAACAGTCCTTTACTCGTCTTAATTGTCTAAGATAGCACTTGGAACACGGGTGCTCAATAAAATGTGATAAACCCAAGCAACCAATCTCCATTAAGGAAAACAGTCACATAAGCTGGTTATGACTGAAACAGTGAAAGCTCAACTTGGATGAACAATTCCATAAACAATCTCCAGAAATTAGGACTCCATAACTGCTTATCAGAATTATAATTCTATTCTGTCAATCTTCCTTCCCAAGTAAATAAGTATTTTTAAATTAACATTGTGGGTATTTGGGCTTTTTAAGAAAGAGAAAAACTTTAAAAAAGTATTTAAAAAGGTGTAATTTAACCTTAAAAGCTTCTTCTTCTTTGCTGAATTTTCTGGAGTCTTGGGAAGCTTTGTCTCTTTCTGGGGTGTATGCAAAATGGTCTCTGTAGATTTTACCCTCGGGTTTATCAGTGTCTCCATAACCTGTCTTCCATCTGATCCAAAATCCACGTGGTATTTGCGAGAGGATTCTGAATCAATGAACAAGACATTCTCCGACTCATCATCTTTTTCGCTATCTGATGAATACTCTAAAATTTCTGTAGGATTTGTCTGAAAAAAATAAAAATTAAGAGAAATGCAATCAAATTTGGAGAACTCTTTATTCAAATTCACATTTATACATGCCTATTATTCTATTCCCTTATGACTATATTCATTGAAATAACTTTGTAGATATAGTATCTGTAGCTTAAACTTCTATTTTGACACAAAATCCAAACTAAGTACGCCATATACCCAAAGACAAGAGATTAAATCAATTGTAAGCCAGGCACTATCTCACAGAATCCACCAAATTCAGTCCAAGTATCTCAATCTTCTGTCAATAAACTAAAAGAAATGTACCACACATATGTCAGTCTCAAAAACTGAACTCATAACACCAACCTGAATGGCCATTAGTCATTGTAATCTAACACCTATTGGAAAAAAAGTATTGTTTTGATTTTGAATTTTAATATGGGGTAAATAATATTCACTATTTGTTAAAAGCCAACTATAAAGAAAATTGCCTCTTCAGGTGTAAACCACTTAATTTACCAAAGAAGTCTCCAATGATAAAGATGAAAAATGGACTTTTCCCACACAATTCCAATACAATATTATATATTCAAGAGGCTAATTTGAAATTGCTAATATCAACAGGAACTATTTAAAGAATGAATCACTGAGTCTTCTTCCTAACATTTCCTATTCTTTCTTTTACTCAAATTTCTGAACTACCAGAAAAATAAGAATTTTTTTTGAAAACTAGATTATAAGACAGAAGTCATATCAACAGCCAATCCTGGAGAAAAGAATCAAAACATTCTTCTGTAATGTTTGCTGTCTTTGCCCAGACACATGCTAAAACTTTCAAGTGTGGCAGGTATTTTATTTTCCCATTACTTGGTTTTGCAAGTCAGTCCCGTACTAATGTCAGCAACAATCTACCCTTCAACGTTCTAATTTTCCAGCATATCAGTAGCCCCTCCTAATTTAATACCTACACTAAATTTTAAATTCACTAAATGTAAACTGTACATTTAGTTGAGCGGATTCTGTACCCGGTCAATTCACAGTGTAGCCGGGGGGACCCTGATGAGGAGTCCTTTCCACTGACGGTCAGCATGGACTGCGTCACTGGCATCATAGCAGGCACTTGGCTAGAGCAAGTGAAGAGGATACGAGTGCACGAGGGTTATCACTTGTGGGTATATGTGTGTGCATGGCTGTGGGTGTGTGCGTGCGTGTGTGCGTGTGTGTGGAGGTTGGTTAGCACTATGGTTTTCATCATTTCCTCATCTACACACAAGGCAAAAGCTTTACCACATTTGGCCTTGTTTGAGGATTTTATAGTTAAAACCATTTTAAGAGCTTAAAAAGGACATCACCCATCCCCACATCTCCTCCAAAAACCAGCTTGGGTAGTCACCTGTTACCAGGCGCATTTAAAATACGAAAAAGTAAATGAAAAAAATTCTCAAAAGAAGAGCTTAGTTCCACTATCCTTTCCACAATCTCAGTTGCATGCCTACATTACTGCATTACTAAAGTGCTTAATTACTAAATACTGCTAACCCATTAATAAGCTCAGGGGTCACGTTTCCCCCCAAACACAGCTTCCAAATAAATATTAACAATAGGCCACAAAAAGAACCAGGGTCGTTTACACTGAAAACTAAGTTCCTCAACACTGAAAAGTTTTATATATGACTTGAGAACTCCAAGTTTAATTTCATCTTTTTGTGATGGAACGTCTTGTCTTTTAGCGCTCTCAGGGTCCGCGCTTCCCGCCAGAGCAGGGCTTCTCAGCCTCGGCGCTGCTGCCACTTCACGCTGGATCGTGTGGGGTCCTGCCCTGTGCACTGCGGGCTGTTTAGCAGCGTCCCTGGCCACTACCCACTAGACGTGTTAGCACTGCCCCACCAATCGTGACTATCACAGATGTCTCCAGGCATTGCCAAGTGTCCTCTGGGGGACAAAATCATCCCCAGTTGAGAACCACTGTCCTAGAGAAATGTCAACAAATAACCAGCTACACGTGGCCTGTGCTGGGGACTCACGTGCAGAAGCAAAGGGGGCACAGGGCATTGTGGGGATGGGGAGGTCAAAATGAAATAGTCATAAAACAATGTGGTGGAAGTATTGCAATCGAAGTGTTGTTCAGGCTCCACGGGAACAAGAGGAAAACAAAGCCAGGTGAGGCACAGGGAGAAGGGAAGAAGGAAAGAACTGCCACCTAAAGCTGAATGCTAAGTGTAGATTATGAGGCAGAGAGAGAAGGAAGTACATTCGGGGCTAGGAACAGGAGGACCACAAGTATGAGGCCAGAGAGAACAGAGCACATGCCGGAAAACCTACAGGCAGCAGAAGAGAGAGGGCTGTTGAACACCTTGCAGACCAGAGCAGGGCATGCAGCTTTATTCTGAGGCACTGGGGGAGCCACAGGCAGTTTTAACAGGGGCTGACCAAGTCACATGTTGATATGGAATGATCATCCAAACAACAGTCTGAAGAACTGACTCTACTATGGGCAAGGAGGGAAAGCAGCTAGCTAAAGGGCTCCCAGATGTTAGAAATGAAAGTGAAAGCAGAGGCAAAGGACTCCCCAAGCACCTGGTTTGAGCAACAAGAGAGGTACATTTATCAAGAATGGGAATTCAGGAAATATTATATGTCCAATATATCTGGAGAGGGATGGTTACTAATACTAAATATGGTTTTGATATGTTAATATTGCAATGCCTATGAAATAGTTGAGGTAAAACTGACCAAGAGGCAGCGGCTCTATGGGTCTGGAGCTTTAAGAAAGGGATATGACACGGAGATACAAGTTCAGGAATCATAAGAACAGAAACAGTGCATGAAGGTATGAGAGTTAGAAAAGACTGTCCATGGAAGTTATGTAAAAGTAAGAAGAGAAGGTTCAGGTTGGAACCTTACGAATATCACCAACATTAAACCTGTATTCAGGTGAGAAGAGACAGAAAAGTGGATTGGATTTGAGAAAAAAGAGATTACACAGACATGACCCCAACATCATCTCAAGCTCAGCCCTGCCCTCAATGGCAGGTTATCTTAAGCAATTTATTTATCTTAAGCAATTTATTTAACTTTCCCATGCCTGTTTCCTCATCTTCAATTTGGAGAAATAATCACATCTAACACATTAAGCATTTAGTAAATGTTTTAAATTTTGTATTTATTTTCTGCAAAGTTTTTTTTCTTGATTCCTAAGAGGATCTCGATGTAAAGGACAATGAGGAACACAACAAATAATGTCTTCAGCAGCCAATCAAAACGACAACTAATGCCTTAGCCAGCAAAGGAAACCATGTATTCTTCACATAGGCATTTCTAATTTCTAACAGGAAGCAAAAGGCCATAACAAATATCTTTAGCAAAAGAGAGTAAGAGGCAACACTTCAGCATATTTTATTTTAGAACTGCTCCCCCAAGCCTGAAATCCTGATGAACGTGGAAGAACTTTCCTCACGTGGACACAGAGATAAACTACAGCTCACCAGACACTAGCTGTCTTAGCCCCAGCCTGACAGTAAGGAACTCACATTCTTTCACAAAGATGGTGTGCACATGTGCACACGTGTGCATGAATGCACGTGCATGGTGTGTCTGTGTGCACGCATGTGGAGGTGCATGTACCTGGGATGAGAGGAGACGGGAAGAATCAAAGACAGGTCAGAGGAGCCTGCAGGTTCAGAAGCTTCAGTTTACATTTTATCTTTATACTGTAGAATCTGATTAATGAGAAAGGAGGGCTATGAGTTTTGGACCAAGAAAGACTTGGTTCTGAATCACAGTGCAGCTATTTTATTGTTTTGCAGTTGCACAAGTTACTTCACTGGCTCTCCCATCGCTTAGTTAAATGGAAAAATTCTACTAGAAATATTTCAAGAATTAGAGATACTTACTATTTATTATGAAATAATTTAAGCACATGGAAAAGGATAAGAAATAAAAAAAACATGTTTTCATTACCCAATCACCCTTCATCAAATATTAACACAATACAAATTTTTCTTCAGTTTTTTTAATGATGCGGTTGTAATTTCCTCTCTCTCTCTTCCTGGTCTAGTTTTCCTCCTTCCTAGAGGTAACTCTCTCCTGAATTTGGCATTTCATTAACATCCTGTTTTTATTCTTTTTCTACCACACACACACACATAAATACTATATAGTATTATTTTGCAAGCTTTTAAACTTTATATAAAATTTTTAAATGGTATCCTGTGAACACAGCTCTGAATGACCTACTTTTCCATCAATATTGTCTTTTTTTTTTATATCTATCCATGTTCATACATGTAGCTCTATTTCAGTGCGGCCCAATGAAAGAAAGCTATGTAATTTAAAATTTTCTAGTAGCCATATTAAGAAAATAAAAAGAAACAGATGAAATTAATATGATATTATTTAACCAAATGTATCAAAAATATAATCATTTCTCTTCTTTCTCAGTTGTCACCAGAATCATCTTTAGCAGTCCCTTCACAGCAATCCCAGTTTTTGCTTCTGTGCACCTCAAAACTCTCCCAGCCTCTACCCACACCCAGTTCCAAAGCCACTTCCACATTTTAAGATATTTGTTACAGCAGCACCACACTTCTCAGCACCGCCCTCTGTTTTGGTCTGCTCAGGCTGCCATAGCAAAATACGAGAGAGAGAGAGAGAGAGAGAGAGAGAGAGAGAGAGAGAGAGAGAGAGAGAGAGAGACACAGAGACACAGAGACAGACGGAGAGACTGATTTTCTCCTGCTTTCTTTGGAAAGCTAACCAACTGGTGCCCTCTGAAAATTTTCATATACAATTACTTTCTTCAGGTCTACAGCCCATTTACAGAAATAATACAGAAGAGAAAATCAGGATCCTTTGTAGTAGAAAAAATACTGCAGTGGTCAAATTCACAGAACCAAAGAGTGACTATGTAGCCATGATCATAATTTGCTAATGTTTAAAACATAACAAAATTATTAGTATTATGACTCTTTTTCTCTCCTCTGACCCAATAAACTTCAGAACTAGGAGTCTCCTGAATTAGTGATTAAGTATCACAAATGACAAGATTAAGACATGAGCAAGTAGTTCCTATGAAATCAGTCAGCAAAGGCAAGGACAACACCCTAACCTGACCACAGCTGAAGTCACCTGCAATCTACCAAACCCATACCGGCTCAGTTTCCAGAAGTCAGAAATACCACTGTAGGAGACATCCGTTACAATTTATTTCTGACCCCTCCTTTCAGAGAACAACTGCTTTTCTACCGGGGGATAGCCATCCACCTCCAAGCAGCCACAGGGATGGTCTCCCATGTCTGAACAGTCATGTGTCTACTATGATTGGCCTTAGGTAGGCAACTGACCAGATCTGAGGCAAGCAGATTCTGCAGATGATCTTGAATTGAGAGTTACAGAGTCTGAGAGGTAGAAGCTGAGACACACTACTGACAAATCTCTAAAGGAAAGACCCGTGAGTTCCTGCTAGTGAGGTTCCCAGATCTCCCTGAGGCCCAGTTCACCCTTCAGCTTTACCTTAGATTCCTCAGGATATACTAGCATGATTCCAAAAAATTTACTTTTCCTCTTAAACTAGCTACGTTTGTTTTCTGTTACTTGCATTTAAGAAAATTAACTATCTGCTAAATATCTCCAAGTACAGAAAATGTTCCATTAAACAAATATGTATTAAGTACGCACTACGTGTAAGGTGTTACGCAAGAGAGAAAATTTAATGAGACACAGTTCCATAAAGACCTTGAAATCAAATAAAGGAGATATTTCTTAAAATTCTTAACAGATAAAGATGAGAAAAGAGAAAAGAAAGCACATAAGGTAGCAAAGTACCATGGATATTCAAGATACACAGACAAGTCTAGACAAATGGAAGTTTAGAGTTCACGTTGGGAGGCAAGAGACAATAACAACATAATCCTACAGATTGGGTGTGTGTGTAGAGAGAGCACATACGTTCTCTTACAAAAAGATAAATCAAATGACCCATCATCAATGGGAAATAGGTTCTAAATTTATTTCTTGGAATAATGATGAACTGGGGCAAATTCACTCACATCCTTCCAATGTGGCTTCTTGGTACCAGTGACTGCTCTGGGTCAGTGATAAAGTCCATGCCTTTAGACTTGTTTCCATTCCCAGCTCCACTGATGAAGTGCTCTAGCAAATTAAGTTACTATAGCGTTTTAATGTGCTGAAAGTAATTCAGCACACTGGCAAGCGTTAATTCATTTCCAGCCTACTACTTTAATAATTATTACTCTAAAACTGTTTGGTAACCAAATAGCACTACTGAAAATACTTCAGATAAAGAATCAGTTGGTTAAAGTAATGCACTAAGAAAGGCCAAATTTCATGACAGTCAAGATAGTGGTGCTACCAATTGAAATAGAGGACACATTCAAGAGCAAAGAACAGCGGAAAGAAGGTAATTCTTTGGAATACAGGGAGTTTTAAATGATCACAGGACTAGCACAGACACAGAGAGCCACCTGGCAGGAGGCTGGAAATTCAGCTGCTTGGCAAAGAGGTCACTGGAGAAGAAACAATCCAAGATATTGACCTGTAAGATGCCCTCATGGAGGACACGCTTGAGGACAAGCTGGCCGCCAGCACTCTAATTTCTGGGCTCCTTGAAGCCAGTTAAGGTGCATTTATGACTTCCACCTCATCGTAGACAACCTCCCACAGACTGTATGGTAGGAATCACAATGGCTCCATGACTTCCATTACTTTTAGGGATTCTTTATTTTAATAATCTATAATACCGTGCAGCCAAGATGATAAAAAGACCCCACTGTCTCTCCCTTAAAATCTGCCAGTTATCTGGCAGTGCATACAACATCTGAGCGATGGGGAGAGCAAGGATAAAATGGGAAACACACAGCTCACAAGGATAAAATGTGAGCTGTAATCAGCTGGAAAACCAGGAATAAAAAAATTCTACAATTTTCCAAATAGGTGGATATTCAACAAAATCACTGTCTTTTTCTTTAAAAAATAGATTTTAAATAAGTATCATAAATTTTTAATTTAAAAAATTAATTAGCATAATGTTCTATGCAATTCATCTGATACTCTTTAAGCTAAAGTTACTTCCTGTAATCCCATTTACAAATTTCTTCATGAAATGTTCAGGAAAGAGTTTTGTAAGTAAAGAGCTACCCCTGAACTGAAGCGTCCTAATTCCTATAAATCAAATCTTTATCTAAATCCATGTATAAACGTATACATGTGTAGAGTCCTCCTGGATAAAAATTGCATCCACTAACAAAGTTAAGAAGTTAACTGCAAGGGCTTCCCTGGTGGCGCAGTGGTTAAGAATCTGCCTGCCAATGCAGGGCACACGGGTTCGAGCCCTGATCTGGGAAGATCCCACGTGCCGCGGAGCAACTAAGCCCGTGAGCCACAACTACTGAGCCTGCGCATCTGGAGCCTGTGCTCCACAACTAGAGAGGCCGCGATAGTGAGAGGCCTGCGCACCGCGATGAAGAGTGGCCCCCACTTGCCGCAACTGGAGAAAGCCTTCGCACAGAAACGAAGACCCAACGCAGCCGTAAATAAATTAATTAATTAATTAAAAATAAATAAATAAAATATGAAAAAAAAAAAAAAAGGAAGTTAACTACAAGATTAAGCTGACCCTATGGGGTAAAGCAAATGAAACCAATCAGCCAGATGAAACACCACTCTAACTTTCATTAATTAAAGCTTTTAATTCTAAACTTTATAGAAAGGTCACACCAAGAGCAACAGTGGAGTATCAATAATAAATGATAACCTCTTCATCTTCAGATGACGCCTTTGTAGCTAAATACTCACCCAGCTGGTAAAACAAAAGGAAGATGGTAACTAAACTAAAATCATTCCTTGAGATAACCAATTACAGGACAGAAAACAGCTCAAACAAAAACACAAGCCTCGAGCCCTGGTCTCAGCCCACACAAGAAGGCGTCCCCAGCGGGGCCAGGGAAGCACCCTGTGCGCCTGCTAGCCCTGCAAACTGGCAGGGCCACACCTGACAGCACTGCCTCTGCTCTCCGAGGCTTCCCACCCAATTACCGGCCAGCCCAGACCTGCCCTGGGAGGATCAGCGAGGGCCAGGCTATGACCAGTTCACCATGTTTATCCGGGTTCAGCCTCCCTTTCTTCAACTCAGTACAAATGAGAACAGTCAGGAGAATTTTAAGGAAAGAACAAGAGAAGTATAAAGTCCTGCCTGCTAAGAAGCTTTTAAATCTAACAACCACCACTGAATGTTTTTAAGAAGGTTAAAAGGTGGGGGCAACAGCAAATATGCTGAAGAAGATACGCCATGGCAGCCGTGACAAGTAACACCGCCAAAACCAAGACCGCTCTTAAAAATTAAGGAGAATGAAGAGTACTGGTAGCTGATAAGCCAACAAATTTAGTTAGCAAATGCTCTCATTTCCACTCAATTATAAAATGGAATTCATTCGTTTAACAAAGTGGTTGAATGCTGCTATGTATCAATATCAGAAATCATTCTGGGTACAGTGGATATACTGGGGGCGGGGCTGGGACACCAGAATCCTTATCCATGTGGTCTTTAAATTCCCGTGGAATCGTAACACACACACACACACACACACACACACACACACACTCCTTAATTAACAATGGGCTGTTCACTGGCTATTTATCAAGAACTACACTGGTTGTGTGAAAAAGGACAGCAAAACCACCAAGAATGGAAGGAGTGTATCAGAATCCCAGCTCCTAACAGTATTTTATTTTCTTCTGGGATTAAAAATCAATAAAAGCAACAAAATTCTAGACAACAGAGTCTTAAACTACTGATAGGAGATACACTTTCACTGTTTACTTGGTGAGCTTTCTGTGACTGAAACTTTATCCATGAAAATCACTGCCAGCTAGTAAGAGGGAAACAAAAGCTACAGATTTTCTCACACATTCAAGAAAAAAAAATATTTTCGGAGGTAAACAGGTTTAACAAGCTACACCCATGGTTACACCTCTGTAAACCACTTGGCTTGCCTTCCCCAAACCAAATGTTTCCAACCTCCAATTCCAGCCCAGTGAGAACAACAGAATACCGACATGGGTTCACAAAAGCACCACTCCACCTCATCTCAGCATCCAAAGTGCCTGCTCTGAGGAGCCCAAGGAGGAAACGAGAAACAGCAGGGCAAAGGCTCACCCTAAGACAAAGAGCAAGAGAGAGAAACCGCGGCACTCAAGAAGGAACCTGCGGGGTCAGTCAGAGTTCACTGAGCAGCAGCTGAGTGTGGAGAAGCGCCTGCAGGCCCAGGTCCAGGAGGAGCCCGCAGCAAAGATCCGCCCAGAACCAGGACCACAGGGCCTGGCGAGTGACTCCAGGAGAACAAAGAAAAGCACCCTTCCTCCAAGGAAGACAGTATATCACTGGAATATGGGTGCAGTCTGTGACACAACCTGTCTGACCATTCTCTCTGTTTCAAATATGTTCCGAGAAAGACACAGCCCACGTCTTTCTGCAACACGGCCTTCTGGCAGACCCAGGCAGGGGTGGCACGCGTAGCCCTGGTCACCTGGAGGCTAAGGGGCATCCAACTCAAACCTACACTCACAACTGGGGCCTCAAAATTAACAGAGAAGCAAAAAGGACAGCATACTCAAAAAGATTAATCTGCTCATTTGTGCAAACAGAACCAGAGGCAAGACACAGGTTGTTGCTGGTTATGAGTCAGGCTTTGCTTTTATTCAAGGCAAAGAATGAAAATCCTACACAAACTATTAGGTATAAAATAAGCTATAGGGATATACTGTAAACACGGGGAATATAGCCAATATTTTACGATAACTATAAATGGAGTATACCGTTTAAAAATTGTGAATCACTACATCGTATACCTGTAACTTATATAATATTGTACAGCAACCACACTTCAATTTAAAAAAACTAAACTAAACTAAAACAAAATAAAATCCTACACAATGCAGAATGGGGTGGGGGGGTGGGGAGATGGGATGGAAGAAATGGAGGGAGGAGCCTAGAGAAGGTAGAAAGAAGGCTTCAAAGGAAACAAGCTCAGGTAAGTGCCCTAAGGAACAAGGGAATAAACTAAAGCAAGAACACTGAAAAGCAACTACACAGCCTCACAGGGCCTAAGGTGTACCCTCCAAACATGGGTTCCAGGAGGTGTTAACAGGCATTCAGAGAAAAGGGAGTTCCACAGTCAAATCAATTTGAATAAACATGGTTGAATAAAATTAAGTGCTGAGATTTCTCAGGAGCCTTTAATATATCCTTCCATACTGTGATCTCTAGGAGGAGGCTGTAGTTTTCCATAATTTCTTCTACTTCCATCTTCTAAAATACCATATGCTGAAGAGAGTTTAATATTTTCTTGACAACTCACAATTATTCTCGTGGATAACCATTATTTTGGACTTTGAGGTATGCAGTCCTGCATATGCCAGATGGGTTTCCTTTCCCACCATTAACAAGGTTGCTGGCTGGTCTCAAACCTGTGATACCCAAATCTGCTCCTAGCTGCATTTCTGATTGACTATCAAAGTCACAGACTCCTTGTTTGCTTTGGGTTTGAAACCAGGAAACAGCAAGGCTCAGTGCTGGACAACAGGAGGACTATAAAGATTAATAAAATATAGATTTTGCTCTTCAGACATTTGTATCTAGCTACTTGTTCACAATCCACTGAAGCCAAAAACACTCACTGTAAAGAAAATCTAAAAGCAATTATTTTAGGGACTTCCCTGGTGGCGCAGTGGTTAAGAATCCGCCTACCAATGCAGGGGACACGGGTTCGAGCCCTGGTCCGGCAAGATCCCACATGCTGCAGAGCAACTAAGCCCATGCACCACAACTACTGAGCCTGCGCTCTAGAGCCCGCAAGCCACAACTACTGAGCCCATGTGCTGCAACTACTGAAGCCCGTGCGCCTAAAGCCCATGCTCCGCAACAAGAGAAGCTACCACAATGAGAAGCCCGCGCACCGCAACAAAGAGTAGCCCCAACTCGCCACAACTAGAGAAAGCCTGCGTGCAGCAATGAAGACCCAATGCAGCCAAAAATAAATAAATAAATAAATTAATTAATTAAAAGCAATTATTTCAGAGGTTAGCTGAAAAGGTACCAATCAGACTTCAGGCAGGTAGCATCTGACCATATCTTATAAAACATGGTGAAAGAGGGCAAACTAGGTAAACTGAAACAGAGGAAGATAAAATGACTTATATGTAGTCGTCCAGAGTCACACAACAAGGTAAGTGAATAATCTCAGGAATCCCCACTATCCACACAGGATTCTAAACACACTACACCAGCCTCTGTCTAGAAAATAATGCCAGCCAAAAGAATAGAGGAAAACATATATACACACACACAGATACACATACATATATATGTCTACATATTTAACTTCAACAGCTACTGAAGTGCAGAAAGGCAAAATGAATTCTCTCTAAAGAAGAAATTTGTCCTGTGTATTTTTCCATAACATGAGGGTCAATAAAGGTGATACAGCAAGCACTTCATATTAATATCAAGGATTTTAAAAGGTGTAATGTTTTATAATGCTCATTTCATCATTATTTCAATGACTAAAAGATAATGTTTAACATACTGTTGGGAATTTTATTGACCACAATGAGCTAAAACAATATTATGGAGATAAGTCAGCTCTGAAAATGATTACTCTTTAACATGTATGCAAGAACATGAACTATGAAAAAAAGAAGTGCCAGGTTGTTTCAGTCTCTAAAAGCTAGAAACAACAAAGTAGTCCACTCTTAAGAAGATACTTGGTTTAAACTGTAAATTCAAACAAAACAATGTTTATCTTGGTGAAGTTTTAAAGACCCATGATACTATAAAGTTATGCTGGGCTTGATTCACGAAGTCATGTAGATTTTCTTACTTGAAAAATAAAGATAATGCTGACAAAATAATCAATTCACTAAAAGAACATATCTGAAATATAGTTGAACTAGCAGAATATTTTATATATACATGAAACTATATATATAAAACACTGTATAGCAGAACACTGACAACCAGCAAAAATTTTGTGTATGTTTCTGAACACTTACTATGGAGTGTTCAGGAGTGTTAACTCAGCGGTTGAGCTGAACCAACCACGTGCACTCAGAAGGGCTGCTTTCCTCACTGGCCCTTGACTGGCACTTGAGAACTGATCTCTTGGAATATTCAAATTGATAGAAGTATTTTGCACACTCAGTACCTTGGCCACACTGTACTATTCTGTCTAGACGGTCTCTGCAAATCATGTAATTCACGGTGAGCACTGCTTTCCTTCTGTGGGAGACTGGGTTTGGTCACTACAGACAGTCACCAAGCATGGTTACCAGCATGACCAAACCCCACCAGGAACCAGTGAGCTTACTACACTCTACATGTGCTGCTACAGTCACTGCTCGAGGACTAAGCGTGTCCTGTGCAACCTCTGGGTGGGCACTCTTGGAAGCTCATGGCTGGTTCCCCCAAATGCTCCTGACACACCTTTCCCCTGTGGACTGTGCTTGGTATCATTTGCTGTAATAAACCTTAGCCTCAAGTATAACAACTTCCAAGCCCAATGATTCCTCCCAACAAATCACTAAATCTGGGGATGGTCTTAGGACTCCAGACACACAGAGTTTATAGAATTTTATTAATTTTAATACACTTTCCATTATTTGAGTAGAGTGAGAGGGTGAGAGGTACAAACTAGTCTACACAATCCTGGTAATCAGATGTGGCTGGATTTTTTTTTTTTTTTTTTTTTGGCTGTACCGTGTGGCATGTGGGATCTTAGTTCCCCGACGAGGGATCAAATGTGCGTCCTCTGCGTTGGAAGAGTGGAGTCTTAACCACTGGACCGCCAGGGAAGTCCCCTGGATATATTTCTTTTAATAATGTATATTCAAGACTTAGAGAAGCATCACAGACAACACATAAGCCAGTGAGGGTGGTTGCGTTCCAATCAATCTTCATTTGCAAAGACAGGTAAGGGGCTTGACGTCGCCTGCAAGCTACAGTTTGCCAATCCCATTCCAGAACTGAGCTTCAATAAAAATGTTTTTTCTCAATTTCTTTTCTAGGTAAAGACAACCACGGATTAAAAAAATAATAAAACAAAAAGTAAACAAAGGAGAATACCAAAATTCTTTCCTCATCACTCAATGTACCTTAATATGCTATTATAAAAGTAAAACTCAAATCACCTAAATTAGAAGTAGAAATAAATTTTAAAATTCAATTAGTATTTGCTGATACCCACTCTGACCTCAGTGTACTACCAAAAGTTATGAAGAGAAAATCCAAGGGTAAGCTGGCTCACGGGCACTGGGCATCCCTAGACTGGCTGACATCCCCCTCACTGGGTTTTCTACTGCGTCGTAACAAATCACCACCAACTTAGAGAGTCCAGGAATGGCAGGCTGAGGTCTCTACTCAGAGTCCCCCAAGGGTAAATCAGGATGCTGGCTGGCTGCTTCTCGTCTGGAGCTCAGGGTCCTCTTCCCAGCTTGCATGGTTGTGGCAGACTCAGTGCCTCGCAGTTTTTGGACTGAGGTCCCTGAATTTTTGCTGGCAGTCAGCTGGGGGCTGCTGCCAGCCTACATGACTTTCCACATGGCCTCCCCCATCTTCAGAGCCAGCAACAGATAATCTTTTTCCTGTGGAATCCTCATGTAACTTCCTGCAACTGGTTCTTACAATCAAAGTTTAGAACATTTAATTTAGCCAATAACTGGATTCAGTATTGCTCAACGAATATCTCAAAGTATGCCTAACAAAATTAAAGCCCGTAAAAATCACTGAGAGGTTTTGAAATGAGCTTTTTTATAGAAAGGGTCCTACCTTATAAACATTTAATCCAAACTTCTGAGACACTGGACCAGCATTAACATGAACCTTAACCATTCAGGTAATACATGACCTCGAATGAGGTCAAACAAAAAAGATTTTCTATCGTGTGACGTTCTTAACCATACTTGTAGTAAGTGCCCCAAATCTATAAAAATTCCTTTCTTCATCATCCACAACTTACTGATTTAATGACAACTATCCTAAAAGAAACTAAACAAAACAAGAAATTTATAACAGCTTGAAAACATAAAACAATTAGAGCTATTTTCTTAAAGGCCCCTAAAAAAATTTTTGTTTTCTTAATAGCTATTAAGTCTTGATCTACTTTACCAAAGCAAAAAAGAAAGAAAAATATACAACTTCTAAACTAGACAAAGCAAAATAGAGAATTACACACCTTGCGAACTTTCTACCAGTTTTAGCTACAAATCCACCTGGCCATATCTATTAAAATTAGGCGTGGTCTATTGTTTAAATGGGCTTTCTTGTCTCCTTGATTAAATTAGGTACAATCGAAAGCTGAGTTGTCCACAACAAATCAGAAGATTAAATCTCAGCTAAAAATGAGGACAGCATCTAAAAGTAAACTATCACAAAGAGGCCCAAGGTGGAGACAAACAGGAAAACATCCTCTTTTTGCTGGACAGACATAAAAAGAAGGAAAACAAAAGAGAACTTAGACACTTAGACTTCAAAACTGCACAAACAAGGCAAAATAATTAAATCCAAACAATTCGGAAATATATTCAAAGTGGGCCAATTTATATCTTTTTTTATTTTTTTCTTTTCATAATTTTCATATTTTTAGTTGTGGCCTTTCTTTTTTTGCTTAGAGAAGTACCTTTAATACTTCTTGTAAAACTGTTTTCGTGGTGCTGAATTCTATTAGCTTTTGCTTGTCTGTAAAACTCTTTGCCTTTCCTTCAAATCTCAATGAAAACCTTCCTGGGTAGAGTACTCTTGGTTGTCAGGTTTTTTCCTTTGATCACTTTGAATATACGTGCCATTCCCCTCTGGCCTGCAAATTTATGCTGAAACTCAACTTATAACCTTATGGGAGTTCCTTTGTACATACTAGTTACTTTTCACTTGCTGATTTTAATATTCTCCATCTTTATTTTTTTGTCATTTTAATTGTTACGGGTTATAGTGTGGACCTCTTTGGTTTCATCTTGTTTGGGACTCTGTGCTTCCTGGACCTAGATGTCTCTTCCCTTTCCCAGGTTAGGAGGGTTTTCAGCTACTATTTCTTCAAACAAGTTCTCTCTCTTCTTCTAGAACCCCTATGATGCAAACGTTAGTACACTGGATGTTGTTCCAGAGGTCTCTTCAACTGTCCTCATTTAAATTTTGTTTTCTGTTCAGCTTGAGTGATTTCCACTGCTCTGTCTTCCAGTTCTCTGATCCATTCCTCTGTACCCTATCATCTACTGTTGATTCCTTCTGGCCTATTTTTTATTTCAGTTATTACATTCTTCCACTCTGCTTGGCTCTCCCTTAAATTTTCTCTTTGTTAAACTCACTGTGTCCAACCCTTCTTCTCCTCAGTTCCGTAAGCATCTTTATAATCATTACCTTGAACTCTTAACTGGGTAGATTGCTTATCTCCACTTCATTAAGTTCCTCTGAGGTTCCTTCGTTTGGAACATTTTCCTTTGTCTTCTCATTTTGCCTAATTCTCTTTCTTTATTTCTTTGTATTAAGTAGAAAGGCTGGTTAGGCTTCCTGATCTTGGATGAGTGGCCTTAGGTTGAAGATGTCCTGTGGGGGGGCCCTGCAGCACACCTCCTCCGGTCACCAGAGCTATACGCTCTAGATGTGGCCCCTATGTGAGCTGTGTGGGCCCTTCTGTTATGGCAGGTGAATACTGTGGGCACACTGGTAGGTGGAGCTGGTCCCTGGCCCAGCTGGCTGCCAGGTCCTGCACTGGCAGTGGCTGCCAGCATCCCGGTAGCTGGGGCTGGGTCCTGGCATGACTGGCTGCATGGCCTGGGGGGCCCTGGGGCTGCTGCCAGCTCCCTGGTGGGTGGGGTTGGGTCCCAGGAGGCTGACTGCAGGCCCCAGGAGCCCTGGGGCTGGTGCTAGCCCACTAGTGGGTGAGGCCAAGTCCTGGGCTTGCTGGTGGACAGGACTGGGTCCTCATGCAGCTTGCTGCTTGGTCCCAGGGCTTGTGCTGACAGGTTCATAGGTGGGTAAGCCTCTGGCACTGATGGGCTCAAGGGAAGATTCCAAGATGGCCCTTGCCAGCACCAAGTGTCCGCATGGGAGAATGCACTCCCCAGAATGGCTGCCACCAGCATCTATGTTCCCAGGAGGAATCCCAGTTGCCTCTTGCCTCTACAGGAGGCTCTCCAATATCAGCAAGTGGGTCTGACCCAGGCTCCTTTCAAATTACTGCCCCTGCACTGGGTCTCAGAGCACGTGAGATTTTGTGTGTGCCCTTAAAGAGCAGAGTCTCCGTTTCCTACGGCCCTCTGGCTCTCCCAAAAGTAAGCCCCACTGTCCCTCAAGTACAGGCGCTCTGGGGACTTGCCTTCTTGGTGCAGGACCCCCAGCCGGGGAGCTCCTCGAGGAGAGCCTCTGCAACTGTGATTATCCTCCTGAGTGTGGCTGCCCTCCCAGGGCTGCGGGGCTTGACTGACTATACCAGGACTCCACCCCACCTGCCAGTCCTGTGTGGTTCTATCTCTACCAGGACTCCACCCCTCCTGCCAGTCCTGTGTGGTTCTATCTCTACCAGGACTCCGCCCCTCCTGCCAGTCCTGTGTGGTTCTCTCTCTACTATCTTTAGCTGTGAAAAATCTTTTCCACTAGTCTTTAGATGGCCCTCATCGATAGCTGCTCTGTAAACAGTTGTATTGTTGGAGTGCCTGTGGGAGGACGTGAGCTCAGGATCTTCCTACTCCGCCATCTTGGCCAAACCCTTCAGTCTATGGAATTTTTAACAAACATGATTTTTTTTTTTTTTTTTTTTTTTTGGGTGTGTCGTGTCTTCGTTTCTGTGCGAGGGCTTTCTCTGGTTGCGGCGAGCGGTGGCCACTCTTCATCGCGGTGCGCGGGCCTCTCACCATCGCAGCCTCTCCTGCTGCGGAGCACAGGCTCCAGACACGCAGGCTCAGCAGTTGTGGCTCACGGGCCCAGCCGCTCTGCGGCATGTGGGATCCTCCCAGACCAGGGCTCGAACCCGTGTCCCCTGCATTGGCAGGCAGATTCTCAACCACTGTGCCACCAGGGAAGCCCAAACATGATTTTTTTAAATTAAGCCTTTTGATTATGAGAAGGTTGCGATCTTCTTCATTTAGCTTTAAAAGCAGCAGCACTATCTGAAATACTACTTGAAATACTCTTTTTCTGATGAGCTGCAGACTTTTAATCAAGTTTTATAATACCATTTCAGAAATACATTCCATAGCAGTGATCTGAATATTGTCATGTTTACCTCCATTTTCCATAGTTAGGTCACTAGAGCTTGATAATTAATGAATACGTTCTTGAAGACCCTTATTCCAATTCTAGCCATTGTACCTCTTCCTTTTCATCTCCTTTGTGCATAGCATAGTACCTAGCACCAGCTAATAATTTTAGATATTGTGTTAATTCTTTCAAATCACATATGATTTGGAAAATTATTGTTCCTGGCACAAAATGGCTCACTTTTGACACTAACTCAGTTTAAAAATTTTAATTCACTGTCACATACATACAAAGAAATGCTCTAGGCAATATGGGAAATACAAATATGAACAAGACATCTTTACATTGATGCAGCAGAAAAAAAATTGGCACTTGAATCAGAGAGACCCGGTTGTAAATTCTAGCTTCGGTATCTGCTAGTGGTATAACCTGGACAAGTTTTTTAACCATTCTGAGCCTCAATATCTCAAACTATAAAAGAGGAATAATAATACCTACTTCACAATGTTACCTTGAGAATTAAATGAAGAAATATAAAAAGCACTATAAGATTCTTAGGAATAGGGCTTCCCTGGTGGTGCAGTGGTTAAGAATCCGCCTGCCAATGCAGGGGACACGGGTTCGAGCCCTGGTCTGGGAAGATCCCACATGCCACAGAGCAACTAGGCCCGTGCACCACAACTACTGAGTCTGCGCTCTAGAGCCCGTGAGCCACAACTACTGAGCCCGCGTGCTACAACTACTGAAGCCCTCACGCCTAGAGCCTGTGCTCTGCAACAAAGAGAAGCCACCGCAATCAGAAGTCCATGCACCGCAACGAGGAGTAGCCCCCGCTTGCTGCAACTAGAGAAAGCCCGTGCACAGCAACGAAGACCCAACACAGCCAAAAATAAAAATAAAAGTAAAAAATAAAGAGTGTAGCTAATGAGAACTCCTTTAAAAAAAAAAAAAGATTCTTAGGACTAGAAATAGTATATTATCTTACTTATCCCAACGGCCAGCACTGCCTTAGCAAATTACAAGCCTTCCTATCCCTACTCACTCAACAAACATTAATAACATGTACCAGGCATTGTTCTAGGCTGGGGACAAAGGATAAATAAACCATTTTTCTTGGCCTCAAGAAACTTGCAATATAGAAGAAGGAACAGAAAGGCAAACATTAGTAACATAAAGAGTGATAGGCGTTATAGTAGACGTGGGTCATGGGAGGATTCACAGGCAGCGAGGGCTCAAGTTTATGGGCAAGGAAGGTTGATGGGAAAGTCTTCCCAGAAGAGGTGACTTGAAGCTGAGTAGATACTTCACAGGCAGGGATGGAGTTGGGAAAGAAGACTGAACTCTAAGCAAAGACAACAGCAGGAGGCAGAAATATGAAGGAATACGGAGCCCTCCATCCGTGGGGAGTTGTCCCGTGGTCAGCACAGCAGAGCCAGAGGGCAAACGATACAAGCAGCTGGGATAAAAATACGACCACCACATCCCAGAAAGCTCTAGGCAAAGCACTTCTAACCGAGCCATCTATTTAGGAGCTCTCCTGATCTTTTCTGGCTTCTTTGGAAGACAACCCAGAGGCTTTATTTTCATGATCTCTTTTGATCCTTGCTATATGCCTATGAGATAGTTACTCCTATTCTTTCTCAGAGAAGGCCCAAAGAGGTTAAGTTGCTTCTAGGTAGAATAATGACAACTGGGACCCCAACTTGGCCCATCTGAAACCATGCTGTCCACGTTCTTAACTCTCATGCTCTAATTTTGCAAATGATTTCAAACTTTTGACTACAACACAAATTTCAATTGGCAAGACATATATGTCTACAACTGAAACAACGATTCTATGAGGCAACGTACATACACTGTAATGGTTTTCTTTCTCTTCCCTTTTAAAAAAACCTCTGATTGTAGTTTTTAAGGAGGAGCAAGTGATCAGCAGGGCCAGTGCTGCGGCCAAGTCATGCGGGATGAGAGCGAAGAGTCCGCCTTGGGACTGAAACTCTGCGGCCGTGGGGAACAGCGCCGTGCTCAGGGGCAGAAGCTGGACCAGAGGCAGAGAAGAGACATGAGAGACAGAAACATAAAGACACGTCTCGAGGAGTTCTGCTTTACACAGGAGTTGGGAAATGAGGCAGAAGCTGCAGGGGAAGTACAGTCAAGAAAGGTGAGGGTTTTTGTTTTGTTTTGATGGATGAAAAGCTCTGTCTTTTGCAAACATAAATAAAAGGCAAATAAACAGTCTGGCATTCAATACCCTCATGATCCTAATTCTCTAAGCTCATTTCCTATTGCTCTTTCATAAAAAAGCCTAACTCAGCTACACCAAATTACTGAATTCTTTTCTTTCTTCCTTTAGTATACTATTTATTTTACTTGGAATGCCCCTGCTCCTTCTTGTCTACCTGGCAGACTCTCATTCAATGCTGAAGACTCTGTTACGGCATCCAGCATCCGCGAAACCCTTCTCCCCACCCCGGCCGTCTGCTATGAGTGAGCGCCCACACCCCCGCCATGGCCAGCCTACCACCAGCAGTCCCCATAGTGCTTAGCTTGTACCTACAATGGGGTTCTTCCTAACCCACAGAGGGCTTTTCTTTTTGCCACCACTACATATTGTACCCAGTTCTATTTCTATGTACTATTTGTATACACGTCTGTCCTTCTTTGAGACTGTGAGCTTGAAAGCCTAACCTGGTTTTTGTATGTATGGCTCCAAGAGTATAGATTGGCATAAAGAAATTTCCTGTGAGAGAATATGAAATAAGTAAGTTCTGACCACTTCACTCACTGAAAACTTCTCTTTGTGATCTCTAAATAACAATAGCAGAAATCAATTTTTTTTCACTATGTACCTTTCCCTTAAGTGTTGGGAGCCCTAGGTGCAACTGTTCCATCTGAACAGCAACAAAGGGGAAATAAACTTTGCACCACTTCTGCAGTTAATAGAGAAGGAAACTAAAGAGGTTCCTTCTGCTTTGGGAGGAGAGCAGATTTCTTTCTAAATTAGATGTCAAACACACGAAAAGACCCTCCAGGAGACCACAACCAAATTTTTAGATACTACTCATAGGATAGGCTAACCATTTCTGTTCTGACCCACTGTTACATCTAGGAAACCACCTTTTCAGGAGATAATCGTGAAATCAGCTCCTGTGTAGAGAAGATGAGATTAACAGAACGCAGCAGACTTGAAGTGTAGAAAACAGAAGAGAATGGGAGATAAAACAAATAGAGATTACCTTCCATTCTATTAAAGGAAAAGACACTCATATAATGGCAGGGGGCAGGGGGTGTACATAACATACCTTAAAACATAAAAACAGACAAACCAAAAGAGTCACTGTTAAATATGAGTGAATTTAATATGACCACAGGAAAACAGCCCTGAACAGGATCTTTTTCAGACTATGGTGAAAATATTTTCTTTCCACATGTATTTTGTTCCCCAGATGATGAGACTCTTAAATATACCCTAGAAAAGAAGTTCTTTCTACAAAGCATCCCCTTCATAACTGCCTATCATGACACAGCAACCAAGAAACACAAAGCTTGTGCTGGGGACAGTCAACTGGTGATTTCCTGCTAGACTTTCTCAACTCACAGGATGATGAAATGGCCTGGTGTTGCAATGCAGTTATGACTCTGGGTGAAAACAAAGGGCATCCAAGACAGAAGTGGCCGAAGACAGTGGTGCCCAGCAAGAAGTTGTTCCTACAAAGGAAATTGCAGTTTCTAAGACAAAGAGGAAGTCAAGAGGGAGAATTAAGTGTCTTAAGAACTTGAGAAAATCCTGAAGAAACTACTTGTGGTCTCACATCTATTTAAAACCTTACGTAGTATATTCAGGTTATCATTAATTATGAATTTGAAACTTTGCCAATGCAGTTTAGTGTAAAGCTCACCCACAGAAGTCAAATCATGTCGGTTAGGGGCTGCTCTTCTCCTCTATTCCTTGCAGAAAGCTCTCCTGGAAATACGTCTGGTGATGATACTGACTAAAGGGACAGAGGAAGAGCACTCTCACTCATCTGCTTCTACACAGTAAGAGTCCTGGTCATGTTCCTCTTCATTTTACAATGCCCTGCATTGCCCTCTTCACACACAAGCCCTCACACAATAAGCATCTAGGCTCTGTAATAAATGGCAACTTCTAGAGTTTATTTCCACTTGCCCGTAAAATGTATCCTAGTCACAAAGACCACACTACTAGTCAGTTCCTAGGCATTAAATGAATTAACACAAATTATCATTTTGAGTTTAATACAACTTTCCTAATAAGGTCTAAGGAACCTCTGGCAGAAGTTGTTCCTATCTCCTCCATCTGCAGACAACAGAAACTCAATGGAAACTTCATATCCCACCCCACTATCTCTTTTTAATTTTTTTTTTTACCATGTCCAGAATTCTTTTCCTGATGCTTAGAAATATTCACAGAACAGACCTTTTCCACCATTAAGCAAGAAACAGTATTGCATATATGTTTTTAGTCAATAATAGGCTTTAAAGATATTTAATAGTGGTAGTAACAAGAAGGAGACTATTAAGTTTTTCATAAAAGGCCACATGTGACTCTCTTTCCTGTGTCTAGAGTGTGTGACCACGTCGATTTTCTATCAAGACACAGAGCATGTTCACCTCTGCAAGACAATGTGAGGTACCAAGGACCTGCTTTTTACCCTAATTTCCGAAATCTTGTTTGGAACTATTTCACTCTAAATGAGCTGCACTCAAGAGTGAGATCTCCCTCACAAAACCACCTTTTCGACGTCTCAACTCCTTCTGGCTCTGTTAATAACCACTGATATCACCATCCTACGATTTCTAATTTGGCTTTGGAATCACCGTGTTCTTACAATCTCCATCTGCCTTTCTCACCTTCATTCACTTAACAAACACTGATGAACAACAAGTGCTCTGCTCGATGCTGCTGCACCAGCACTAAGACAGACACGGGCTAGTTGTGGACAGGGAATCACCTGTTACAACAGAGTGCGCTACACGCCATGGAAGGAGGAAGGACAAAGTGCTATAAGGTATGTCAGAAGGGCACGAAGCCAGACCCAGGGGTGAGGGCCAGCGAGGGCTCCCAGAGGGAGGGAGAGTGAAGATGACCCTTCACTGTGCTGGGATGCCGGCAGCAGAGTTTCTTGCCAGCTTTTTAACCTCTTCATGTTGACATATTCCCACTCTCGTAAACGTGTGGGTTTACGTAACAACACACATCACCTGTGCCCTGTGAACGCTGTCCACGAGCCGTATGTTAGTTTTCTATCGTGTATAACAAGCCTCCACAAACTCAGGGGACTGCAGTCACACAGGCTTATTAGCTGGTAGTTGTGCAGGCCAGAAGTCTTGCTTGGTTTTTTTTGTTTGTTTTCTTGTGGCTGCACCGCATGGCATGCAGGATCTTAGCTCCCCGACCAGGGATTGAACCCATGCCCCCTGCGGGGGAAGCGCAGAGTCCTAACCACTGGACCGCCAGGGAAGTCCCTTGCTCGCTTTAACTGAGTCCTCTGCTCACAAAGCTGAAATCAAGGTATGGCTGGGCTTAGTTCTCCCCTGGAGACTCCGGAGAAAAACCCCATTCTAAGCTCATTTTCTTGTTGGCAGAATTCAGGTCCTTTCGGCTTTATGGCTGAGGTCTCTATTTCCTTGCTCGCTGTTGGCCGGGGTCCACTCTGGGCTCCTAGATGCTGCCCCATACCTTGCCCTGTGGCCTCTTCCAACTGTGAACCAGCAACATTACATAAATCCCTTTCCTGCTTCCAATTCTGACTTCCTCAGTCTCTGACATCTAGACCCAGGTTTAAAGGGCTCATGGGATCAGGTCAGGCCCACTGGGGATCAACTCTCGTCTTCAAGTCCACTGTGCTACACAACAAAACCTAATCACGGGAGTCAATACCACCCTAGCCACCGTCGCAGGGATGACGCAGGGTACTGCCGGAAACGGGGATGTCAGAGGTCATTTTAGAATTCTACCTACCACAATTTATAAAGAAAACACAAAACCCACAAAAACTTGGCATCAAAATACTTGTCATCAAGGAAGAATTTTATGGCACTGATTAGAAACTGGGTACTTGGGTTCTCTCTATATATTTTATTTTTCAATCCTGAGATTCCAAAAACCAAAAAATTATAGACAACTCCCAAATCTATGCCTTCTGCTTTTCTATCCCTAATTCACTCATCTTTACAAACGCCTGAGACATCTATATTTGAATATCTCACTCAACCTCACATGATAAAATTGAACTAACAGCCTTCCCCTTCAGAGTTACCCCGTTCTGAGATTTCCATTACACCCGCAGGCAGCCAGTATTCCAGGGTATCTGCCTCAGCATGATGATTTTACCTTTTACTCTGTGTTCTCTTTGACATCAAGCTGAACTGAAACTAATTCATCGATAAATCTTAATACTCCTCCCTCTCTCCATTCCCAAGCACACTCTGTCTAGAACAGGGTCATTAGAAACACTGGTCTCCCAGCCTGACCTCCCCTCCCTGGAACTTTCTTTTCTTCTCCTTCTGTCCACGCACACACTGGCCCCACTCTGCACATGCCAGTAAAGTCCCCAACACCCCACTCAGCCGACTCAGGAACTCCCGCTCGGGAACCAGAGCAGCCCCTTGTCCCAGTCACGGATACAGGAGCTCCTGGTGCCAGCGCTCAAGGCCAACACTTAGCATTCCCTGGGCCCTGAACTCATCCTTCAAAGCCCGTAATCCAACTCCACACCACAGAGTCAGCTGCCTGCACTCCTCAGCTTCTAGCCGCCCCACCTCAGGCTCTGGGTGCTGCTCTCTCAGGAAGACATGCCTTAGCCTTGAGGAGTCAGCTCCACAAAGGCTTTTCTCATCACTCTCATCCTACCACCTGCCTCAAGGACCTCTTCACCCATACTGCCTGGCATTAGCCTTATCTTGCTCTGGCTCCTATCAAGTTTTTTACAGGGGCACTGTACCTCTCCCACTTTATCAAGATGTGTGTGTGTGTGTGTGTGTGCGTGTGTGTGTGTGTGTGTGTGTTCTTTTCCATATCCCTCAGCATCTTATGCAGCACATACAAGAAGCTAGAGAATTAAGTCAATTTTCCCCACGATCCAATCTACATCTCCAGTCCTAACCTTTCACCTGTTTTTATAATCTCTTTATTTCTCCTTGCCTGGAAGAACATCTTTAAAACAGAGGTTAATACACTAGGCCATCCATTCTGGTCTCTGTAGGAATGAGGTAATAGCATAATTAACAATCCAGAGTGGCAGACAAGTCAATTTATTTAATGTTTACATTGAATAATATTTAAGACTCTTAAAATAGGAGTAAATGGAAAAAAGATTCTAGGAAAATAAACTACTTCTTCTAGACATCAAGGACACATAGCAAAAGAGGTTGTAAAGTAGGGAGAGAAATAGAACTTGGAAAATGTGCATTTTCATGTGCAAAATTGCATGTGCACAAGGGTTGCTTTGTTTCATAAGTAAAAGGTGGGAGACAATCTGAAAGTCCACCCACAGGGGAACAGCTAAACGGATGACGGTATCACCACGTGAGGATCCTGTGCCACAGCGGTAAAAAGGAGACCTCCTGAGCTACTATGGAAGGGTCTGGGCACACTGAGTGTGACTTCGTGCGCAGAGCCATGGGTCAAGTATGCTGTCATTTGTTTAAAGGGGTCAGGGGAGCTATCTTCATACACATTTACTTACATCTCTGGAAGAAGTTAATAATAGTGTTTGCCGATTGGGGGAAGGGAACTCTGGGATTGAGGAGGCTTCCGTCCTTGCCTATGGTATGTGGACTGCGTGAACCTGGTACCGAAAGAGGCCAGGCAGAGCCACCTCTGTAATTGCCGGAATGGAGCAGATTCATCCACAGCTTGCTGTAAAGCTCAATGCTCCAGAAGAAGCTTCATGCTTCCAGAAATACCCATATGTCTTTACCTGATCTCCTCTGGCAGAAGAAAAGTTTTAGAGGTAACACGCCCAAACATTTGTGGACTCCTTCTTTTGCTAGAAGCGCTGCGCTGTACACAGCAAAGACACATCCAGTAGAATAGCCACAGGCCTGCAGCGAGGGCAGACAAGTGGCAACTGCACATAGGAGGCTGCCCACGCCACAGTAAAGACCATGCAATCTTGCCATTTGCGACAACATGGATGGAGCTTGAGGCCATTACACTAAGTGAAATAAGTCAGGCAGACAAAGACAAGTACTGCATGGTATCACTTATATGTGGAATCTAAACAAGCCAAACTTGTAAAGATACTTTAAAGCACAGGAGGCAAACTGGCAGCCAGCAGAGAAGTTTTCATTTTTGCTTTTTGCCCTACAGAGTTTTTCACTTTTCGTTTTTACTTCTCTTTGAACTAGTTGCCTACATGTAGAAATTGGGAGATTTCACAGACAGATCTGATTGATGGCTTCTCTTGAAATTGAGAGGATCTGGCAATGCTGTAATCACACTCCTGCAAGGCAACAGCTGGCTAGAGCTTACTAACAGTTCCTGTGCTCAGCCAGGCCCTCTGGGCCCTAATGGTTTGTATCACTTGCCTGGTCCACAAGCATCCACAGGCCTCCTACCCTGGGACTTGTTCCTATACAGATGAATCAATGACAAACAAGGTGAGCGGAATAAATTTCTCCAGGCTCCAAGGTGAGCAGAATAAACTGAATTACAATTTGAGAGTGATATCCTTTGGCTGCTTAAGGACTAATGAGAAATAACCAGCCACACAGCAATGATTCTTGTTGCCTGTTTTCTGGGAAAGCCACTCTCCATTTCTGTAAAAAGAGTGTTCCAGGCTCTTTCAAACAGTTTTACACATACACATACATCCATATGATTCAGCATGAAAGCCAATCCTGACCGCACTGTTACGGTTAGTTATTACTGAGGATCCATTTTTCAAAGAAGGAAGAATACCTGGGAGGAGAAAGCTAGCGGTACATTCCAAACTGAGAACTACCGTTTATGATATTTTCTTGAGACACAAAAAAATACATGAAACACACACACCCACAATCACTGTACTTCCTTCAGAGGTGCGATGCTCTCTACCCTACACTGTAGGACACTTACAAACTCTGTACGGCATGAAGTTGAGATTTAACCTCAAGTTCGTCTGCAGTGGCTAAGTTGATTTTCGAGGAAAACTGTAGGACACTTACAAACTCTATAAGGCATAAAGTTGAGATTTAATCTCAAGTTCATCTGCAGTGGTTAAGTTGATTTTCGAGGAAAACTGTAGGACACTTACAAACTCTGTATGGCATGAAGTTGAGATTTAACCTCAAGTTCGTCTGCAGTGGTTAAGTTGATTTTCGAGGAAAACAGGAAAAATAATTAAAACAAATTCATACCCCACCTTCATCCTTGAAGAAAAGGTAAGACATAAAATCACTATACTGTATTCATTAACTCTCTTTTCCATTTTGCCCCTGTGGGTACAGCCAAAAAGGAAGGCCGTCTCAGACTCCTTCACGTGCTCTGACAGACAGAACTGGGACTTGGGGCTCCCAAACAAGCAGACGCCTTGACTGTGGTACTTTTCAAAGGAGAGGTGCTGTCAACGTCTGGGACTAACAGTGTTCCAACACAATGATAACAGAGGTGATGTGAATTCTTCATCTAATGTGCCACAAATAATATAAAAACAGAACTCTACTAAAAATCTATAGAAGTAAAACGCCTCAGTCTCATTACCAGATGTCCAGGAAATCCCACTCACACTAAGAGTTAATGTCTTAAGATGAAAATAAATTATACAAAAATGTTAATTCTAATTACCTCCAGCTAGAGAGACTATAGAAAAGTTACTGTGATTATCAGTTAATAATGCAGAGAAAACTCAAAAATAAGAGGTGTGTGTGTGTTTGTGTGTGTGCATCCTACATCCTAACTTCTTAAACGTAAATAACTATGGGCAGGACAAAAACCCGTAAAAAAGAAAGAAATATATTACATGACAACAAAATCTTTAAAATTTTCCCACTGATATAAAAGGTGAGAAAGTGCTCTAGAACTGAGAAATTCTTATGAGATAATCTAAGCCAATGACATTCCATATTTAGAGACAACTACAGAGAGCATAGGTGTGAATGTATTTAATCGTCTTCTCTTCACAAGACTGCTGTGGGGCAGATATAAGGAGATCTTAGCCTTAAACCTTAATCTTAAATTAAGAAAATCTGTGTTAGGTCCTGTCTCCCGCCACCACAGGAAAATGGGCCAAACTCAGGAGTGAACATACACTGTAAACCTATCATTTTGGACATACAGTTATTTGGGAAAAAATAAGATAATCACTCAATATTTATTTCTTTAAAATTAAAAAATAAAATGAAATGGTCTGCCCAAAGCCCAGTTTACTTGTTAACAGATTTGATAAGTAAGGATGGCAATTCTTACCAGCGTGGAGCGCAAAGACTGTCAGAATAAAATACGTGTAAGCCACGAACATTTTAGTGAGTAAACACTCACAAATCCACTGAATCACAGATATGCATATTTATATTTAATGTCCTCTAATATCATTTACTAACCTTAATGCAGCTTTAAAACACTACATCCTCAACACATAAGAAATCTCCTTTCCTTTCTTTCTCATTTCTTCCCCAAATTTTTTTCAGAACTCCAAATTTCAGATTTCAAATCTCTTTCTTATAAGTAAAAAAAACAAAGGCACATATTTATGGAAATGAGTTTGAGGCTCTTTGAGCTTTCCTTCTTAGAAGTTCAGCTCAGTAAAGGAAGCAGAAATCATATGGTGAGGAAAATAAATGCTATCTTGGTCCATCATACCACAGAAAGAATGTAACCCATAGCCAAAGTGAAATGATGGAGTAAAAATAAGATAAAGAAGTTTGACTTAAGCAAATGTCCTCCTTCTCTTGGCCTTCCTAAACCCCTCCACGCTCAGTGCTTTTTTCACGTAGACATCCTAGAACCTAGTGGGATATCTTTAAAAACTGTAAGATACACACTGAGCAGAGCAGTGCGCTGACATCTCCAACACAGGCAAGATAAGTACAAGTTCTGACTGGTGGCGAGGGAGTGGGTGTTGGGACGTGGAAACACAGTGGAATGATTTTCTCTCCCTTACATCCAAATAGCAAGGTGTGTCAAGGCCCAGAAATTTGGATGGAAGACTCTAAGATGAACAAGAAGCATGTTAGTATAGAAAGTTTAATGTGTTCCCTTACAATCCCCGTTGATAAATTCACATGTCCCCCTGTTCCTTAATTTCCTACTTATTTAAGAATCAAAACCTTTTACATGAGCACTCCACTTAAACTGATTAGAATACAAGGAGATTCTTCTTCTCTTAGGACCTAAATGAAAGATTCCATTGTTGTCCTCATCTGCCCTTTACCAGCAGAGTAATGCTGGGCAAGGTTTTAATTTGAGACTCAGCCAAATTTTCCCACAGGCACAATAGAGACAGTAATGCCCACCTCAACAGGGCCACTGTGGAAACTGAATGAGAACAATATACATAAGCAAGATCCTCTAGGACTCTGTATATCAGTTAGAAACCCACAAAATAGCAGATGTCCTTACTGTACAAGTTTTAAAAACTGAAGTTCAACATCCAAATTTTCTAGGGCTTTATGTATATACTGGTCTTATTTTAGGTATCAGATGCAACCCTTCCCTGCCCCCACCTACCTCAAATGTGCTGTCTACTCAGGAATGTTTTTCATTACAATTTCTCCTGGAAATATACGTTATACAGATCATTACCACACATTCAACCTATGGGACGCATAAGCTTTGTTAATGAGCTCTCTACTTGGAATTTAATTATCATATGAAATTTTGGTAATACATTTTCAAATGGCCAAGCCATGTGATCATGCATGCTTATTATACACTCATTTCTTTAACTCTTTTCTTTAATTAAGTACAGAATCTTTCTCCACTTAGTTTTTCTCACAGATGAAAATTCCAATGGTATCAGGACACATATTTCGTTAAGTGTCCTCCACTACGACATGAAAGTTTCAGTACTGACAGATACTCAGAGTGAGAAATCATGCTCTGATCCCTCAACTTTGTCCTGTCACCCTCATTATAGGCGTAAAACTGTCTGATAAAAGTAGAGAAATTTAAGGGAATAAATACAGAATAAAAATTATAATATCACCGATTCTATTTTCATGAGAATTGAATGTTTAAACAGTTGTATTTAGTTCTGCTTTCACCATAGATACAGGTATTTAACTCATGAGTATATGAGTCTTGCCAGCAGTGTTTTCAAAAAATCCCTGCCACTACCCATCTGCCTGTCTTACCTCTACTCACTCATTCATGATGATCCAGGCCCTTACGAAACTTCAGTCTAGCTGGGGAGAAAGGCAGGTAAGGCAATGCTTATTGGGAGCTATGACAAAGGACACAATGGGAGCAAGAAGAGCACTATGGTGATGCAATACCCAAATCCTAACTTTCAATTAACGCTACAATATGTCTCTTGAGGAAGGAGGGGAAGGAAGTAGTATATTCCTTCCAGCATTTAACATACTAAGGCTTTCTGAGAAATTTATGTATATTCAATCTGCATTAACAGTATTTAATACTGTTCAAAGGTCCTTGGAAGAGCAATAAATTAGTATTTTTGCCAAAGGAAGATGTGATGGTGGAAAAAAAGTTTCTTCTGTTCAAGGTTTACTGGAAGCCCAGCGAAAGTAACCCATGCAGAAAAATGCCTGAAAGAAATGTTTATATTATAGCTTTTGCTAACATGTTTGGTTTTAAATACTTAATATAAGCCTATAAAACCATATGTTTATGATTTATTTGCTTCGTTTGATTATTTTTTGATATAAAATATGTTCCCATACCTAAATGCCCCATCATCATAAGTCTGATGTGTGATGTGACTGCCATCCATTAACTGGCCAAGCTGTTAGTACATGGTGAGCAGCTGAGGACAAGGCATCTTGCCAGATTCCAGAAAGGCATTAATGAATAAGACAGTGATCAATCACTAAAAAAGAAATATTAGCAGACATCAGCCCCCAAAATCACATATTCCAACAGACAGTAATGCAAGACTTCTTTAAAACCTTTATCAGTATCAACAGAAACTTCATATCCTTGGTTAAATACTAGAATGAAAAGGAAGAAAAGTAAACTTCCGAGGATCTAGTGAGCTAGTATAAGGAAAGATACGTTTGCTCACTCACTTACATATATGCAAATTAGTTTTGGAAAAAAATTGTTTAAATGTATAATTTTCAGGCAAAACTGCTCTAATCATTAGCTTTCTGTATACTTACTGCATTTTTAATGCAACAGGGTCAGGGCATTTCTGACAGTGGAAAACAAAGTTGGTAAGTGAGAAAAAAACCAAGAAACTAAGCAAGAACCATTCATTCCAATGAGTGAAAGGATGAATAAAATCCTTAAAGATGGATATTTGATAGTATTTTTCTTGCTTCTAATCCACCTTTTCCAGCTTCAATTTGCATATGTGACTGAGATAAGCACTTTTTGGATACTATGTGTTTTCTTCAGTGGTATAACGCAACACCTTACATGACACAGTAGAGTTCATATGGCACCTACTAGATACTTGTCTGGTATGGTTAAGAGAGCAGTGATATTTCACCAATTCAGACACGGAGAGTCAATAAACAGACAAGAACGTGATATCGGCGTCAAAAGCACTGTTTGTATATGAAGCCATAAAAACCACATCCTTGAAAAACAAAAGTATTAATAATCTTGTTTTAAAACAACTAATTCTCCAGACCCACCTAACATGCCAAGACAGAGGAGTGTTCCTCACTCAGTTTAGAATCTACACTGAAACTTATCTGAATGAACTTGACCCTGACTGGCAGCAAGCCAGTAACCTTCGTCACTGAAGACTTAACAGAACACTGTGTTCTTGGCACGAGCACAAAGAAAGGTGTTGAAATCCACGCTAAAAATAATCTCAGCTCACATTTTAATCAGTTTTTAAATATGATGATAAAAGATACTTAAATATGATGAGGGCTTTTCAGTGTTTGGTACATTTTTCATTCAGGTAATTTTTAACCCCTACTTCATTTGGTTCACTTTCAACACTTCCCGGAACAATCACTGGCCCCTCCCAGAACACTGTGAATCCCCGCTCTGGCCCTCCTCTGTGCCTCCTCCTCTAATGATTTACCTGGAAAATTCCAATGCACCCTGCACTGGCAATGGTAGGAGGGACAGCAAGTAAAGCCAGAAACAATGCATTGACTCACTTCCGCAGAAAGCCCTGTAGAAAAATGTGGGCCATGGTTCAGTCGTCTTACACGATGCTGTCAGAACAGGTAAGAGGTACTAAAGTTATGTCATTCCAATACAGGTTACGTTAACTCATCCACAAAGGTAAGATGCAAATGAGAAGGCAAGGAACACACAACGTGGCAGGGAGTCTATATACTTTCTTTCAGAAAAAACACTAGTCTTCCTTTAGTTTTTGCCATCCTCCTTTTCTCCTACTCCAAAAATGCCATCCTTGGTCTAACATTAGGATAGTTCAATCTCACAGTGAATTACAACAGTTCACAATCACCTCCTAATATGGGGGAAACCCACACAAGTCCTAGAATGCTCAGAGTGAACAAGATTCAAACCACAAACATTCAGCAGTCTACACTGGCAGAAGTCAACAACGAAATGACAGATGTTTATTCACCCTTAAACCCTTTAGCTTTTAGTCTTAAATATTTACTACTTTTATAGATCTCTCATCTTACAGCAGCACATATCCCATGTCTAAGTCAAAGCAAACAAGCATATAAAGTCTTTTAACTCTGATGTTGATATTTTTATGGCATAGACTCCAGATAAAAACAGAATTACATAGTCAAATGATTTTTCTCAACATAGTAAAACGTTAAAGAATATTGAACACTTACTCTCTTAAAATTATAATGTACTTTAAACCTTACTTTTTCAAAATTATAACATAATTATTTGTTCATAATTATTTCAAATTATGTTTAAAGTAAGCTGTAATTAATACTAACCCAGGAAGTCAAAGAAAAAGAATTTAAATATGCATGGTTTACCTTCAAATAAAAGCTTCTTTTTTCAACCAAATATGACTGACTCAGATGAACGTTGAAACTAATCTAAATATCTTGATACTAACTGATAACTAAGTATACATGGACCAAAACTGCATCTAGAAGTAGGCCTAGGCTTAAAATTTTGCTATAATTAAAAAGTCAATTCTACTCTGTATTTCTATGATATGACCATCTAACCAACAAACTAAAACACCATATTAGTTAACTTTATATAAAATCACCATTTATATTATACATTTGCTATAAGGATATACTCTCTCATGGCATTCCACCATGTTATACAGAAGCACTTCAACAATTTAGACAGCCTTGGTGTAAGAATTATAAAATTTCTATGCAAAGACCTTCTGATAATCCTTCAGAAACTATTCCATCTACACAGAATGATAGAGAAATGAACCTCCCTGCTGTTGCGTGTGTGTGTGCATGCGCACACACGCGTGTCTACATCTATACCTATCTATGAGGGCAGTGCTTACAAAATATACATGAATATAAAAAGATGATGACAACCTCAATTAAAAGAAGAAAGTTTTAAATGGCAGGATTTTTTTTTTAAACTTCCTGCTTTGATAAAACTTTAGACATACAGGAGAGTTACAAAGATTATAACATAGAGTTTCTATGTAGTCTTCACCCAGCTTCCCCTAACGTTAACATCTTATATAACCATGGTACAATCAGGAAAATAAAAATTAACATTGGTACCATCCTGTTAATTAAACTATAGGCTTTAATCAGATTCCTCCAGGCTATCTGTTTCAGGATCCAATCCAGGATCGCATACAGCATTTAACTGTCATGTGTCCCAATTCTCCTCCCATCTGTGATGGTTCTTCTCTCCTTGTCTTTCAAACTTGGCACCTTAGAGAAGTATTGTTCAGGTATTTTGTAGAATGTCAATCAACTTGGATTTGCATAATATTTTCTCATGATTAGACAGAAGTCAGGAACTTTGTGGTGGTGTGCCCTCAGTTCATCACATCAGAGAGTACATAATATCAATGTCAGTAACATTGATCACTTGGTTAAGGGGGTGCCTGCCAGGGTTCAACATGTAAAGTACTATTTTCCCCTGTGTAATTAAGAAATATTTGGGGGGAAATATTTTAAAGTCATACAAATTTATCCTGTTTCTCATAAAGTTTTGCCCACTGATTTTAACATTCACTGATTGATCTTACCCTCAGCAATTATTATTGTTCTTGTCTAAAGATGACTTCCTATTTCCCTCATTCCTTCTACATTTGTTGAAATTCTTTTCTAAGTTGTTCTTTCTCTACTATTTATTTATTTATGTATTTATTTACCTGATCATGTATCTGTATCAGTATGGACTCATGGATATTTCTTTTATTCTTTCGGTTATAATTCAATATTATCATTCCTTACCTCATTGCTCCAATTGTTCCAGCTTTAGCCACAGACTGAATATGTCCTTCGGACATTCCTCCCAACACTCTTTTTTGAATACTTTCCTATTTTCTGACAACCAAAGATGCCCCATGCTCATCTTATGTTTTCTCTGCCCTGGCCAGATTCAGCCACTTTTTCTAAAGAGCCCTGATTCCTTTTATTGGAGTGTGCTATTGAAAACCATGACCTGGGCCGCTAGGTTTACTTGTTGCTCACTGCTTCTAGGCCCCCTCAGTGGAAGAGACAGGAAATTACACACACACACACACACACACACACACTTCTATACTTCTTTCTTGCATCTATCTACCTATCTATATATACTTTTTTTTTAAAGCACATAAGTTCAAACTGATACACTCAACTCCAATACAGAGCCACGGAGTTCATGTCAGCATTTCCCACTGCTTATTTGTAACTTCACTCTCCCCCAGCTCTCAGTATCTACAATATGAGTTATATTTACAGTACACATGCAAAGTATTTTCAAAACTGCTAAGTCATAGCTGTGAGAAACAAACTAGAGTACAATGTATGTATCCAGTTTTGTTTTTAGCCTTAGGGTATTCAGCCAAAGTTACTTAGATCAGTACCCTCTTCCTCAAACCCTTGAGTGAAGTTACATAATTCACCACAGTCTGCGTTCCGTCTTGGGTTCCCCTGACAACCTGATTTATTTGATTTATTTAAATGTGCAGAGTAAAATTCGTTATGGGGTTCACAGTTCTATAGGTTGTAACAGATGCTGAGTTGTGTATGCATTGCAACAGTACAGAAAGGACAGCTCCCTCAGCTTGAAAACTCATGTTTCTCCTTTGTAGTCAACCCCTTACCCCAATCTCGTCAACCACTGATTTGTTTCCATCATGATAGATTTGTAAGATACTTGGTTCTAACTTCATTAATTCTGTGATTCAGTCAACATTCGGTGAAGATTTACCACATGCCAATCTCTGAGCTAGGTATCGAGAATGATAAATCAAATCTCAGACTAATGAAGGGGTTCTCAGTCTCTTCTTGAATATGAGAAAATCCAACTCTCAGATACCTGGAGCCAAAAATAGTAGAAATAATAAGGAAACCTTTGATTTTCCTATTTGTTTCTTAACTTTAGTACCATCATCTTATATTGGCAATAAATTTTTTAGGGAAACCAGCTGAGGAAAGCTGAGCTCTATCTCCTCAAATACTAGTATTTACATTAGGTGATTTTTTTAAAGGAAAAAAAAAAAAAAAAAAGACATACTGAACAATGAACAAAACAAGACTACAATTCAAAATTTTTCCTAGGTGTAAAGTCAACATATAACATAGCATCCACTTAATTATTCCTAATATCAATTTACTAGTACAATAAAGTTAGGACAGCTAGACAATGATCTTGAAGTGTGTATGTCTTAACAATTTCCAATCCAATGGAACTTTAGATGAAACTGAGAAATATGGTTTTTAAAAATTACCTATATATTCTGAAATGTCTCTTTCAACATGTGACCAGATTTCAAGCACATGCAGGGATCATGCCCACAGTTAAGTATGTTAGTACAGTATATAGCCTGCTGGAGGAAAAGGAGAGGCAGCCGAGATAGATACCTGCACTAAAGATAAGTAAATGATGAAATACCAGTGGGCATAAGATAGGTAACAGTAAGAAAGAGAGTTTACAATGCATACCAAAAGCTATCTTTAAAAATACAAAATCCAGACTTACTTCAAAGCACAATAGAGGACAAATCAGAAATATGAGGAAGAAAATCCAACTTACGTTACCATCATAATTAGATAACATACGGCAGAAATTCTACAGAGAGGAAAGCAGTGAGGCCAAAGAAATAGCCCTGAGCTGGCAGCTGGCTGCTCTGTTTCTAACCGTGCATCTTCTCTCTGTCCAGACAACTCCTCCACTTATCAATCATGGATCCATGAGCTTTCACTTCTCTAAGATTCATGATTCTGTATGAAAATAAACATATAGAAACATCTCCAAAGCTAAGCAAAAGCCCCTTATGCTAAATTTTAGTACAAATAGTTAGACTTCTATAACAATTTTTCTAAATACAAAATTTCATATAAAATATCCTTTTCAGGATCATTAGAAATAGGAATGGAGGGTGAGAAATGGGGTGGTGGGGGGGAGGATAAAATAGAAGGCAGAGTGCAAAAAACGTATCAGTAACACTACTTGGAAATGACAGAGGAAGATACAGCAAAGTATACCTACCTCTAAGAAGGCTTTTCTTATGTCCTTTTTGCCATGGTAGCAGGCAGGATAGAGAAGGGGGGTGGGGAGAGAATGGAGAATAAGAGATTCATATAGGCACTGCTGATAAAGCCATGTGAGACAATACTGATACTTTCTATATGCTGTGACAGGAAGTTATCATGGGTGGCAATATAACTTTAGAAAAGGAATTTGGAAAAACTCCCTATATACACATAACAGTATTCCCTTAAGTTGGGAATATGAGGGACAAAAGTTACTGGAGACTCTGGAAACAGTTTGCTGGTAACAGTAATTTAAAACTTAGACAAAAAACAAACCAGGGATGAAGATTCACGTGTAGAAAAATAAAATTCTGCTTTGCATAAAAATTACCTGTAATAAAGTAAAACATTTTTTAACTGAGAAAGTTTTGAAAATGGAAAAGAAAACAGAACTTAGCATTAGAAAACATATTATTATTAATTTAAATGTGTGAAATATTTTATTTTGCTTCAAGGTTTTTTAAAATAAACAAAAAAACATGTATGTCTACATACCTCAAAAGCCCTAAATTGCAACCAAAGTCATGCCAGTATTGTTTTTCCCACAGGTTTTAAGTTACTTAAACAAAAACTCCTCCAGTGAGAGATCTTTAAGAACATAAAACTTACAGTTGGAAAGAGAACACTGCACTACTTCACAGCCTTGCAATGAAATGACGTTTGCAAACATGTCAGGGCAAAGCTGTATAGCACAGTTTCAACTCCACTATTCCAACATGGTGCACTGCAATTCAGTTCTGATACTAACTGCCCAAGACAGCCCAGACCCCACACCTTGAGGGCTAGTCCTCCACAACACTGGCCTCCTGACACGAGCTGCTAGATCCAGCTATCACCAAGCTGGCTCACTACAAATTCAGGGGTTCCTGCCACCCCCTCACATGCGATAATTCATTACAACAACTTACAGAACTCAGGGAAAGTATGACACTTACAACTATAGTTTTATTACAAAGGATACACATCAGGTGAAGCCTGGGAGGGTCCCAGATGCAGTTTCCATGCTCTGCCCCTGGGGAATCAGGGCCTGACATCCTCCCAGAATAATGATGTGTTCACTAACCAGGAAGAGCCCCTTAGCTTCAGTGTCCAGAAGCTTTTTGGAATTTCACTACTTAGGAATGACTGATTCAATCACCGGCCCTGCTAAAGGTCAGGCAGCTGAAAGTCTCAATCCTCTCCAGGCATGGTGGTCCTTCTGGTGAACCTCCAACCTAAAGCTATGTAAAGGCCTACCTCATTAGCATAAAAAAGATACTCCTATCATTCAAAATTCCAAGGCTTTTCAAAGCTTTGTAGCAGGAACTGGGGACAAGGACCAGATATATTTTTTATTATACCAAACACAGACAGACCTGAATTTAAATCCTACCTCTTCCACCTACTAGCTCCGAATCCTTAGATAAATTAATTGTTTTTCAGGTCTTCGGCTTAGTTCTCTGTAAAACAACAATAATACTAGATACCTTGTGCAACTATAGTGAGAATTAAGTGGGATAAGCAAAAAGATACCAGGCACAGCCGAATGAGGAGAAGCTTTAAGTCAGTCCAGGATTCAAATCAGGTTCTACCACTAATTAGCTATATAACAGGAGCTAATCTTTTATTCTCTAAGTCAAAGTTGCTTTCTTTGGAAAAATTGTAACGTATCTATATTAAAGGATTTTAAATGTTTTCTATTCTTAAAAAAAAAAAACCGAATAGAATGTTTTATCTCAACAATAATTACTTTGACTAATATAAAAATTATAAAAGAACTCCCACAGAACAATAACTTCTTGTGTCCCCAGTGTGCATACTTTTATAAAAGCACTTATAATTTTTTAAGTATCTCCATAAATGTCTGGCAAACTCCTCCATGTTATATATCCCCAAATGGGTATATAGAAATATAAGCAAGAGAAATCAAAAAGTAAACAAGAAACTCAAGCTCACTAAAAAATTTTAAATACTTATCAAAACAACTATTGCTCCATTCTGTAAAATGAAAGGAAGAGAGAAAATTATTCACACTGCCACTTCCAATCTTCGGGAATAGGGCTGATCCATGATGCTTCCTGGTCTTGCCCTCTTACCACCAGAGATTTCCTTTGTTGAAGGTATGTAATGATTAAGATTAACATAAGTGGGACTAGCATACATTAGTGGGCCCCTTTAACTTTTTTAAGATTCAGATTACTCTACATAAAAATAAGAATGCAGAAATCTCTCCCTAACTATACAAAATCATCCTTCTCATGAGCAAGATTTCAATACGAATAGTTAGACTTCTATAATATTTGGTTGATCAAAAGTAAGAGGGCCACTGCCTTCTGGCAAACACACAGCACATTCTTTGTCAAAGATGTGCAATTGGTTACTACCTGTTTATCTTTGCCTTGGATCTGAAGTCCCCTTCTCTGGAATCCACTCTCAATCTAATGAAGTATTCCTCCTAAGCGCTTGCTTGGGTCAATTTTTCGACATCTCTCACTTGACATAAGCTCCCTAACAACAGTCTGTGTATCATTCATCTCTGACAACACTTATTAGCATAGTCAAGATGCCAAATGAGTTATGTGAAAAACACAAGTGGATGACAGGAAAAAAAAAAAAAAGAAAAAAAAACAAGGAGAGGTTACAGAAAACATTTATAATGTGTTCAATATTTTAAGGCATAAGTTCATTCACAGTCCTGTCTCTATTCTCACTGGTTTTACCATTAAGGAAATAATTAAAAAGAAAAAAGATAAGCATATATTTCATATGAACACATATATGCATATACAGTATATATACACACATGCACACCTACATGCAGGCACTTTTAATAACAGCAAAAAACTGGCTAATTCAATCAAATATTTAATAATTTAGCAAATATTTATCAAGTACCTGTACTTGGGGTTGGGAACAAGGTATTGAATGAAAAAGGACAGATTTCCCCAATTATGAAACTTACATTCTACATGGAAAAACAGACATTTTATAACAATTTCCTAATTATATTAAGAAAACAATGGTTAAATAAATATTGCTTTATTAATGTATAATACACGTTTTTAAGAAGTCAAAAACTGAACTTCTTTGAGACACATGGTTATATCTTCCCTTCAGAACTTCCAGCCATATAGGACAACTCCACAAACATACGCATTCACTGATCAAGCCCCCTTTGTGTTAGAAACTGTTTATCCAGCTGGAAAGTAAAGAAAGAAGGTGTAATATAAAACTATCACTAAAAATGATAAACATGAAAAACTGGAAAAAACCCACAAAATGATACCACAACTAGATTATAACTATGCAAAGACTATATTTATCCATGGATAATAATTAAAACAGCAATAGAAGAATGTGAATAGTTATGTTATCATCAAGAATTACAGAACTTAAGCTTTTTTTTGTTCTGTTTTAAATAAAAACAATGGGTTGTTTATTTCATCTCTCTAAATAAGTCCAAAAAATAGCAAAGAATATATTTTGTGGGTTGTTTAAATAAATATCCATTTTCACAGGCCCCCATACTATATCTACTGATCTGCTGCAGACAAATGAGAAAAGTGTGGAAATTATTAGGAAAAATATAGCTTAACTTCATATAACGTATGGTGGATAATTTTTCACCTTCACTTATTTGTTTTTCTTGGGCTACCATCATAGAAACATGGTAAATTAGTTTTGTTTTTTGTTTTTTTAAACATCTTTATTGGAGTATAATGGCTTTACAATGGTGTGTTAGTTTCTGCTTTATAACAAAGTGAAACAGTTATACATATACATATGTCCCCATATCTCTTCCCTCTTGCATCTCCCTCCCTCCCACCCTCCCTATCCCACCCCTCTAGGTGGTCACAAAGCACCGAGCTGATCTCCCTGTGCTATGTGGCTGCTTCCCACTAGCTATCTATTTTACGTTTGGTAGCGTATATATGTCCATGCCACTCTCTCCCTTTGTCACATCTTACCCTTCCCCCTCCCCATATCCTCAAGTCCATTCCCTACTAGGTCTGTATCATTATTCCTGTCTTGCCCCGAGGTTCTTCTGACCTTTTTCTTTTCTTTTTTTTTTACATTCCATATATATGTGTTAGCATATGGTATTTGTCCTTCTCTTTCTGACTTACTTCACTCTGTATGACAGACTCTAGGTCCATCCACCTCACTACAAATAACTCAGTTTTGTTCCTTTTTATGGCTGAGTAATATTCCATTGCATATATGTGCCACATCTTCTTTTTCCATTCATCTGTTGATGGACACTTAGGTTGCTTCCAAGTCCTGGCTATTGTAAATAGAGCTGCAATGAACATTTTGGTACATGACTCTTTTTGAATTATGGTTTTCTCAGGGTATATGCCCAGTAGTGGGATTGCTGGGTCGTATGGTAGTTCTGTTTTAAGTTTTTTAAGGAACCTCCATACTGTTCTCCATAGTGGCTGTATCAATTTACATTCCCACCAACAGTGCAAGAGGGTTCCCTTTTCTCCACACCCTCTCCAGCATTTTTTTGTAAATTTTATGATGATGGCCATTCTGACTGGTGTGAGATGATACCTCATTGCAGTTTTGATTTGCATTTCTCTAATGATTAATGATGTTGAGCATTCTTTCATGTGTTTGTTGGCAATCTGTATATCTTCTTTGGAGAAACGTCTATTTAGGTCTTCTGCCCATTTTTGGATTGGGTTGTTTGTTTTTTTGATATTGAGCTGCATGAGTTGCTTGTATGTTTTGGAGATTAATCCTTTGTCAGTTGCTTCATTTGTAAATGTTTTCTCCCATTCTGAGGGTTGTCTTTTCATCTTGTTTATGGTTTCCTTTGCTATGCAAAAGCTCTTAAGTTTCATTAGGTCCCATTTGTTTATTTTTGTTTTTATTTCCATTTCTCTAGGAGGTGGGTCAAAAAGAATCTTGCTGTGATTTATGTCATAGACTGTTCTGCCTATGTTTTCCTCTAAGAGTTTGATGGTGTCCGGCCTTACATTTAGGTCTTTAATCCATTTGTAGTTCATTTTTGTGTATGGTGTTAGGGAGTGTTCTAATCTCATTCTTTTACATGTAGCTGTCCAGTTTTCCCAGCACAACTTATTGAAGAGGCTGTCTTTTCTCCACTGTATGTTCTTGCCTCCTTTATCAAAGATAAAGTGACCATATGTGTGTGGGTTTATCTCTGGGCTTTCTATCCTATTCCATTGATCTATATTTCTGTTTTTGTGCCAGTACCATACTGTCTTGATTACTGTAGCTTTGTAGTATAGTCTGAAGTCAGGGAGCCTGATTCCCCCAGCTCCATTTTTCTTTCTAAAGATTGCTTTGGCTATTCGGGGTCTTTTGTGTTTCCATACAAATTGTGAAATTTTTTGTTCTAGTTCTGTGAAAAATGCCAGTGGTAGTTTGATAGGGATTGCATTGAATCTGTAGATTGCTTTGGGTAGTAGAGTCATTTTCACAAGGTTGATTCTTCCAATCCTAGAACATGGTATATCTCTCCATCTGTTTGTATCATCTTTAACTTCTTTCATCAGTGTCTTATAATTTTCTGCATACAGGTCTTTTGTCTCCTTAGGTAGGTTTATTCCTAGATATTTTATTTTTTTTGTTGCAGTGGTAAATGGGAGTGTTTTCTTAATTTCACTTTCAGATTTTTCATCATTAGTGTGTAGGAATGCAAGAGATTTCTGTGCATTAATTTTGTATCCTGCTACTTTACCAAATTTATTGATTAGCTCTAGTAGTTTTCTGGTAGCATCTTTAGGATTCTCTATGTATAGTATCATGTCATCTGCTAACAGTGACAGCTTTACTTCTTCTTTTCCCATTTGGATTCCTTTTATTCCTTTTTCTTCTCTGATTGCTGTAGCTAAAACTTCCAAAACTATGTTGAATAATAGTGGTGAGGGTGGGCAACCTTGCCTTGTTCCTGATCTTAGTGGAAATGGTTTCAGTTTTTCACCACTGAGGACGATGTTGGCTGTGCGTTTGTCATACACGGCCTTTATTATGTTGAGGAAAGTTCCCTCTATGCCTACTTTCTGGAGGGCTTTTTATCGTAAATGGGTGTTGAATTTTGTCAAAAGCTTTCTCTGCATCTATTGAGATGATCATGTGGTTTTTAGCCTTCAATTTGTTAATATGGAGTATCATGTTGAATGATTTGTGTATATTGAAGAATCCCTGCATTTCTGGGATAAAGCCCACTTTATCATAGTGTATGATCCTCTTAATGTGCTGCTAGATTCTGTTTGCTAGTATTTTGTTGAGGATTTTTGCATCTATGTTCATCAGTGATATTGGCCTATAGTTTTCTTTCTTTGTGACATCTTTGTCTGGTTTTGGTATCAGAGTGATGGTGGCCTCGTAGAATGAGTTTGGGAGTGTTCCTCTCTCTGCTATATTTTGGAAGAGTTTGAGAAGGACAGGTGCTAGCTCTTCTCTAAATGTTTGATAGAATTTGCCTGTGAAGCCATCTGGTCCTGGGCTTTTGTTTGTTGGAAGATTTTTAATCACAGTTTCAACAACCTTCCGAGACTGAACCAGGAAGAAATAGAAAATATGAACAGACCAATCACAAGCACTGAAACTGAAACGGTAAATTAGTTCTTGATAGGCACATGGTGGATTAGTTCTCAAAAAGAGCATGAGAGATTAGTTCTTGATAGGAATATGGTAGGTTAATTCTAAATAGAAACATGGTAAATTAGACACAAGGGGTAATCTTATCAAAGCCCAATCTCAAATATTTTTGGGTTTTTTTAAAATTAATTTATTTTATTTATTTACTTTTGGCTGTGTTGGGTCTTCGTTGCTGCGAGCGGGCTTTCTCTAGTTGCAGCGAGTGCGGGCTACTCTTCATTGCGGTGCACGGGCTTCTCATTGTGGTGGCTTCTACTGTTGCAGAACATGGGCTCTAGGCGCATGGGCTTCAGTAATTGCGGTGCGTGGGCTCAATACCTGTGGCTCGCAGGCTCAGTAGTTGTGGCTTATGGGCTTAGTTGCTTTGCGGCATGTGGGATCTTCCCAGACCAGGGCTTGAACCCTTGTCCCCTGCATTGGCAGGCGGATTCTTAACCACTGCACCAACAGGGAAGTCCCTTTTGGTTTGTTTTTTATTTAAAAAAAAAAAAAAAGGCACCAACAAAATCTCTAAGGTTCCAGAACTATAATCCCATGATTTTGTGTCCAGGATTAATTATGAGTGGTGAATCATTTCTTACAAATAATATTTAAAACAGAAATGAAAAGCAAATACTACATTTTAAACTACCTTAGTGTTTATTTGTGTTAAATCTATAAGCCCTATCTATTAAAGGTTGTAATTATTAACATCACAACACTAGTTCCTCTTCTCTACCCAGTCCAGGCCCTTCATAGGCAGTCATACTGAGACAAGGTTCACAGATCTAGTTAAGGAAATTTTTCACTCATACTCCTCACAGTGCCCACTCACCCATGAAGATACACTATAAATAATATTGTTATTTAAAGCAAAACAATGCAAGCTCAACTGATATTACTCTGTCTATCCTTTACTCATGAAAACATTCCCTATTCTCATGTAAGCTATCGATCAGAATAAAAGAATGCCAAGGCTGATATCCTACCAACAACTGGGATTCCACCTACTAATGAAAGCTTCAGCAGAGCTACTACTAGGATATGTGAAGGTCCTCAGCATATAATTTTTGTAAGGCATCTGTCTGAATAAATAATTGATTTTACAAAATTCTTGGGCCCATGAGAGCTATAGTGATTTATTCATGAAGTTTTCAAATATGGGGTAGAAAACAGATACTTAGTGTTTATTGATTGTCTAATCATGCACATAAACATTCTTCACGGTGTAACATAGACATCATATCTGTGGTTTTTACTGCCATATGTGCATAACTAATTTCATAACGCCCACCCAAGAAAAAGGTAACAATACTGCTATTACTCACAACGGTCTTAGGACATCGTATTGAAACAATATACATCTGCTGTGGTTCCTTGATGCCATTTAGTTAATGTCGGTTATATCACTACTAATGACACTTTTCTTCCATTATAATGCCTGTGAACACTAACTTCCAATGACTCTCTCAAAGGTTGTTAGATTTTGTTTGTTTGTTTGAAGACCTCAAGTCATAACCATTGTAAGCAGCAATGTGTGGATAATCTACTTTGTGGTCACATGAAATTTACTGTTAGGAATTTCATGGCATAAGAGCAGAACAACACATCTTCCAACCATGCCCTCTTCTGAAATCTTCAGGCCCTGATCACTAGTGGATCATTACAAGGATGTAACCTCTTTCAATGTGGAATGCTCCTCTGCTCCCATACATCAGTACCGGAATGGGGAAACAGGCCCTCCCGCCCAGGGAGCAGTGGGGCAGAAGAGTACAGAAATGGAAAAGCTCACTTTAAAATACCTATGGAGATGCAACAGACCCAGAATAGCCAGGACAATCTTGAAAAAGCAAAACAGTTAGGGAACTCTAACTTCTCAATTTCAAAATCTACTACAAAACTACACTAATCAAGAGAGGATGGAACTGGCATAAGGACAGACATACAAATCAATGGGAAAGGATTTAAAATCCAGAATAAAACCCACACATATATAGTCAACTGATTTTTGATTGGGATACCATGACCTTTAAATGGAGAAAGAATAGTATTTCAACACATGGTGCTGGGACAATTGCACATGCACATGAAGAAGAACAAATTTGTCACTACCTAACACCAACTGAACAATTTACTCAAAAAGGATCATACATCAATATTTAAAAGGTAAAACTATAGAAATTCTAAGAAGAAAACATAGGTGCAAATCTTCATGACTATATTACACAATTTTTTATATATGACACAAAAAGCACAAGGAATCAAAGAAAAAAATAAACTGAACTTCCTCAAAATAAAAACCTTTATGCAACCAAGGACAGTATCAAGAAAGTGAAAAGATAACTCACATAAGGGAGAAAATATTTCCAATCATGTATCTGATAACACTTACACATATACAATATATATAGAACTCATAGCTCAACAGTAAAAACCCAAATAAGCCAAGTGAAAAATGGGTAAAGGATCTGAATAGAAATTCCAAAGAACAGTGAAATAGGGAATAAAGAAACTGAATAGAGAAATTATAACAAAGATATAAAAATAGCCAATAAGCACATGAAACGATGCTCAAAACCATTAGCCATTAGAGAAGTGCAAATAAAAACCAAAATGAGATACCACTTCACACCCATCCGGGTGGCTATTAAAAGAAATTAAAAAAAAAAAAAAAGTTCAGGGATATGGCTGTGTTGGCAAGGATATGGAGAAACTGGAGTGTCCAAAATTGCTGGTGGGAATGTAAAATGTGCAGTCACTATGGAAGCACTCTGACAGTTCCCCCAAAAGTCAAACCAGAGTGACCATGTGATCAAGCAATTCTACTTCTAGGTATATACATAAGAGAACCAAAAACATGTTCACAGAAAAACCTGTACTTTAACTATAGACAAACAGTATTCATAAACAGCCAAAAGGTGGAAAAAATCCAAATGTTTATCAACTGATGTGGTATATCTGTGCAATGGAATATTATTCAGCCATAAAAAATAATGAAATACTGACAATGCTACAACATGAGTGAACCTTGAAAACATTGTACTTAGTGAAAAAACCCAGACACAAAAGGTCAAATATTTATGACTCCATTTATACAAAAAGTTTAGAATAGGAAAATCCTTGGAGACTGAATGTAGATTAGAAAGTTCTAGGGGATGTGAAAGGGGTGTAATGGGATTGACTGCTAATCAAGGCAGACTTTCTTTCTGAGACAATAAAAATGTTCCGGAATTAAAAAGTGGCGATAATTGCACAACCTTGTAAATATAACTAAACATCACTGAATTGTACATTTTCAATGGGTAAATTTTTGGCATTTTAGTTAGATCTCATTTTTTTAAGTGTAAAGATAGGTATGATGACAAAAGAACCAAACAGAAATCTTGAGGTTGAAAAGTTCAATAGCTAAAATGAAAAATTCACCAGAATAGCTTAATAGCAAATATAAACTGGAAGAAGAAGAAACTGATGAATAGATTATGCAATATGAAGAACAGAGATAAAAAACAAAAATGAACAAACTCTCTGAGAAATGTGGGATACCATTAAATGTACCAAAATACATGTAATGGGAATACAAAGAGAGAAAAGAGAGGGAGAAGCAGAAAAAAATTCCAAGAAGTGATGGCCATAAATTTCTCAAATTTAACTAAAAACATAAATCTACACATGGAAGAAGCTTAACACTCCAAGTAGGATAAACACAAAGGGATCCACACCCAGACACATTGTAATAAAAATGTTGAAAGAAAAAGAAAATAAATAAATCCTAAAAGCAGCAAAATGACTTGTCATGTACAAGGGAAATTTCATAAGATTAATAGTTGATTTTTTATCCAAAACAATATAGACCAGAAGGCAGAGAGATGACATATTCAAAGTGTTGAGTTAAAAGCAAAAAAACAAAAACAAAAAAACACTGTCAACCAAAATTTTTACCTACAGTATAACTATCAAAAATGTAAGCGAAATAAAATATTCCCAGAAAACAAAAACTGATGAACAGTATCAGACTCACCTTATAAAATATACTAATGGAAGGTTTCAAGGCTGAAAGCAAGTGACCTCAGAATCCACACAAATCCACATGAAAAAAAGTGTCAGTGAAAGTAATTACCTATTTTTTTTCAAAGTATAATGTGTATTCCTCCTCTTAGCTGATATAAAAACCAATTGCATAAAATAGTATGTATATAATTGTATTGTACCTATAACATATAGAAATGAAATATATCTGTCAATAATACAAAGGAGGCAGGTGGGAACAAAGCTGCAATGACCAAGGAAATGTTACTAGATGGGAATGTCATTCCATGAGAACAAATGAAAAGGACAAAAAATGATAACTAAGAAAGATCATATAACACTCTATAAATATATACTCTCCTTTTTTCTCTCCACTTCTATAAAAGACATAAATTATATGAATAATTATACCAATTTATTGATGGATTTATAACATATACAGATATAATATGTATGACAATAATAGTACAAGAAGAGTAAAAGAGAACAGAGTTATATAGAAGTAATGTTTCCATATCTCACTGGAATAAAATTGGTATAACCTGAGAAAGAGTCAGCTAAATTAAGATGTACATGTTAAGCTTTAGAGCAATCTCTGAGAAGCTAAAAAATACATAGTAAAAAATTCATGAAAGGAATTAAAAGTTACAGCAATCCTACTTCTGGGTATCTATCCAAAGAAAACGAAAACACTAATTTGAGAAGATATATGCACACATACAGCCCCCCGCCCCATTCACTGCAGCGTTATTTACAGTAGTCAAGATATTGAAACAACCTAAGCATCCCTCAATGCATGAATACATAAAAAAGATGTGATATGTTTATACACACACACACATATACACACGTATACAACAGAATACTATTCTTCCATTAAAAAAGAATGAAATGTGGCCATCTGCAACAACATGCATGGACCTTGAGGGCAGTAAGTTAAGTTATATAACTTAGAGGAAGACAAATACTATGGATCTAACTTACATGTGGAGTTTAAAAGCATCAACAAGAACAAAAAAAATCCAAGCTGCAGATACAGAGAATACACTGGTGGTTATCAGAGGCAGGGGCTGAAGGAGGGGGAGCAGGGGGAGGGAGAAATGGATAAACAGAGTTCAAAGGTACAAACTTCCAGTAATAAAATAATTAAGTCATGGGGATATAATGCAGAGCACGGTGACTGTAGTTAAAAATACATACCTGAAAGTTGACTAGATCTTTTAAAAAGTCCTCGTTACAAGGTGATGAAGATGGCCAACAGGCACATGAAAAGATGCTCAACATCACTTAATCATCAGGGAAATGCAAATCAAAACCACAACGAAACATCACCTCACGCCTATCAGAATAGCTGTCATCAATAAGTCTACAAATAACAAATGTTGCCGAGGATGTAGAGAAAAGGGAACCCTTGTACACTGTTCGTAGGAATGTAAATTGGCACAGCCACTGTGGAAAACAGTATGGAGGTTTCAGAAAAACTAAAAATAGAATTACCATGTGACCAGTAATTCCACTCCTGGGTATATATCCGAAAAAAACAAAAACGAAAACACCAATGCAAAAAGATAATGCACCCCAATGTTCATAGCAGCATTATTTACAATTGCCAAGACATGTAAACAACCGAACTGTCCATCAACAGATGAATGGACAAAGAAGATGTGGTACACACACACACAATGGAATACTACTCAGCTATAAAAAAAGAATAAGGAGTTAGCTTCTCCCCAAAACTAGGGCACCTGCTGGCCACTAGGTGGGGACTCTGACGCCCAAGGAGATGGGAGGAACCTCAAAGTGAACTGGTAGTACAGACGGGGACTGACAGGGGAGGAGAAGTGGAGGCCAGACAGGATCTGCGCCCCTGAGGCCAGGGAGCTCACCAGAGGCAGGTGGGAGGGACTCTCCGGGAAGAGCGGGAGAGGAGCAGAGGGCAATCGCCTGACCCACTTGGGCCGGGGAGCGTGCTGAGCTCCCAAGCCAGTAACCCCACCCTTCCAAAGCCCCATCCAGGCCACGTGGGTCCTGGGGGCAAAGGAGGGAGGCCGGGAAGATTAGGAGAGGCAGGCAGGAGGGGCCCTCTGGGAGGAATGGGAGAGGAGCAGAGGGCGACTGCCCTGCCCACTCAGGCACAGGGAGGCTGCTGAGCTCCCAGGCAGATACACTGCCCTCCAAAGCCCCCTCGAGGCCGCATGGGTCCTTGGGCGCATAGGAGGGAGGTGAGGGAGATCAGGACAGGCAGGCAGGAGGGGCCATCCAGGAGGAGCGGGAGAGGAGCAGAGGGGCATAGCCCCGCCCACTCAGGCCGGGAGCCTGCTGAGCTCCCAGACGGGTTCCCTGCCCTCAAAGCCCCCCGCCCCCCACCGCACTGGTCCTTGGGGCATAGGAGGGAGGCCAGGGAGATCAGGAGAGGCAGGCGAGGGACCCACCCAGACCGGAGGACCAGGAGAGGAGAGGAGGGTATCTGCCCCGAGCACTCGAGCCCAGGAAGCCTGCTGGGCTCACAGGTGAGGTCCCCTGCTCTCTGAGACCAGGGGTGGGGGGCATACCTGGGCCCCTTCTGTTCCTTGAGCCTAAGCCCCACTGCCCACAGCCCCCAGGGCCTTTTCCAGCCCTGTGGGTCCTAAGCATAGGCCCTGCCCACTGCCCAAACCTCACCCTTGCTTAGGCCCCGCCCTCCAGAGCAAAGGCCTTTCCCCCTCTCCCACTTGTTTTTTCTTCTCCCTCCTCCTCTTTTTTACTATTGTGGTACTGATGTACTTTCCGGTTGTCGATTCACCTATGTTATTATTTTTATATCCTTTCTAACACACCTGTTAGTCTCCTAGTGTAATTTTATTTTTTACTTTGTTATTGTTCTCTCTTTTTTTTTGCCGCCCCACACGGCTTGATGGATCTTGGTTCACAAGCCCGGGGCTGGTCTGAGCTCCTGCGGTGGGAGCTCCAAGTCCAAACCACTGGACTAACAGAGAACCTCAGACCCCAGGGAATATTCACCGGAGCAAGGTCTCACGGAGTTCCTCATCTCAGCACCAAGACCCAGCTCTACCCAATAGCCTACAAAATCCAGTGCTGGAAGTCTCAGGCCAAACAGTATGACAGGAACACAATCCCACTCATTAAAAAAAAAAAAAAAAAATGAGATGGTAAAAAAATATGTCACAGATGAAGGAGCAAGGTAAAAACCTGCAAGACCAAATAAATGAAGAGGAAATAGGAAATCTACCTGGAAAAGAATTCAGAGTAATGATAGTAAAGATGATCCAGAATCTCAGAAGTAGAATGGAGGAATGGACTGAGAAAATACAGGAAATGTTTAACAAAGAACTAAAAGAACTAAAGAACAAACAAACAGAGATGAACAACACAATAACTGAAATGAAAAATACACTAGAAGGAGTCAATAACAGAATAACTGAGGCAGAAGAACGAATAAGTGAGTTGGAAGACAGAATGGTGGAAATAACTGCCGAGGAGCAGAATAAAGAAAAAAGAATGAAAAGAACTGAAGACAGTCTCAGAGACCTCTGGGACAACACTAAACGCACCAACATTCGAACTACAGGGGTCCCAGAAGAAGAAGAGAAAACGAAACGGTCTGAGAAAATATTTAAAGAGATTATAGTCGAAAACTTCCCTAATATGGGAAAGGAAATAGTCACCCAAGTCCAGGAAGTAGAGAGAGTCCCACAGAGGATAAACCCTTGGAAAAACACACCAAGACACATATTAATCAAACTAACAAAAATTAAATTCAAAGAAAAAATATTAAAAGCAGCAAGGGAAAAGCAACAAATAACATACAAAGGAATCCCCATGAGGTTATCAGCTGATTTTCAGCAGAAACTCTGCAGGCCAGAAGGGAGTGGCCACATATGCTTAAAGTGATGTAAGAGAAAAACCGACAACCAAGATTACTCTACCCAGGAAGGATCTCATTCAGATTTGATGGAGAAATCAAAAACTTTTCAGACAAACAAAAGTTAAGAGAATTCAGCACCACCAATCCAGCTTTACAACAAATGCTAAAGGAACTTCTCTAGGCAGGAAATCCAGGAGAAAGCAAAGACCTACAAAAACAACCCAAAACAATTAAGTAAACGGTAATAGGAACATACATATGGATAATCACCTTGAATGTAAATGGATTAAATGCCCCAACCAAAAGACACAGACTGGCTGAATGGATACAAAAGCAAGACCCATACATATGCTGTCTGCAAGGGACCCACTTCAGACCTAAGGACACATACAGACTGAAAGTGAAGGGATGGAAAAAGATATTCCATGCAAATGGAAATCAAAAGAAAGCTGGAGTAGCAATACTCGTATCAGATAAAATAGACTTTAAATTAAAGATTGTTACAAGAGATAAAACGGGACACTACATAACGATCAAAGGATCAATCCAAGAAGAAGATATAACAATTATAAATGTTTATGCACCCAACACAGGAGCACCTCAATACATAAGGCAAATGCTAACAGCCATAAAAGGGGAAATCGACAGTAACACAATAACAGTAGGGGACTTTAACACCCCACTTACACCAATGGACAGATCAAACAGAAAATAAATAAGGAAACACAAGCTTTAAATGACACAAACAATATGGAATTAATTGATATTTAAAGGACATTCCACCCAAAAGTGGCAGAATACTCTTTCTTCTCAAGTGCACATGGAACATTCTCCAGGATACACCACATCTTGCGTCACAAATCAAGCTTCAGAAAATTTAAGAAAACTGAAATAGCATCAAGCATCTTTTCTGACCACAATGCTATGAGACTAGATATCAATTACAGGAAAAAAACTGTAAAAAACACAAATACATGGAGGCTAAACAGTGCACTACTAAATAAGCAAGAGATCACTGAAGAAATCAGAGAAGAATTTAAAAAAATACATAGAAACAAATGACAACGAAAACAGGACAACCCAAAACCAATGGGACATAGCAAAAGCAGTTCTAAAAGGGAAGTTTATAGCAATTCAAGCTCACCTCAAGAAACAAGAAAAATCTCAAATAAACAATCTAACCGTACACTTAAAACAACTAGAGAAAGGAGAACAAAGAAAACCCAAAGTCAGTAGAAGGAAAGAAATCATAAAGATCAGAGCAGAAATAAATGAAATAGAAATGAAGAAAACAATACCAAAGATCAATAAAACTAAAAGCTGGTTCGTTGAGAAGATAAACAAAATTGATAAACCCTTAGCCAGACTCATCAAGAAAACAAGGGAGATGATGCAAATCAATAAAATTAGGAATGAAAAAGGAGAAATCACAACTGACACTGCAGAAATACAAAGGATTATAAGAGACTTCTACAAACAGCTATATGCCAATAAAATGGACAACCACGAAGAAATGGACAAATTCTTGGAAAGGTACAATTTTCCAAGACTGATCCAGGAAGAGTTAGAAAATATAAACAGACCTATCACAAGTAATGAAATTGAAACCATAATTTAAAATCTTCCAAAAAACAGAAGTCCAGGACCAGATGGCTTCAGAGGCTACTTCTATCAAACATTTAGAGAAGAGCTAACACCAATCCTTCTCAAACTCTTCCAAAAAATTGCAGAGGGAGAAACACTCCCAAATTCATTCTGTGAAGCCACCATCACCCTGATACCAAAACCATAAAAAGATATCACAAAAAAAGAAAATTAAAGACCAATATCACTGATGAACACAGATGCAAAAATCCTGAAGAAAATACTAGCAAACAAAATCCAACAGCCCATTAAAAGGATCATACACCATGATCAAGTGGGATTTATCCCAGGGATATACACAAATCAATCAACGTGATACACCACATTAACAAATTAAGGAATAAAAACCATATGGTCATTTCAATAGATGCAGAAAAAGCTTTTGACAAAATTAACACCCATTTATGATAAAAACTCTCCAGAAAATGGGCACAGAGGGAACCTACCTCAACATAATAAAGGCCATGGCCATATATGACAAACGCACAGCAAGCATCATACTCAATGGTGAAAAACTGAAAGCATTTCCACTAAGTCCAGGAACAACACAAGGATGTCCACTCTCACCACTCTTATTCAACATAGCTTTGGAAGTCCTAGCCACAGCAGTCAGAGGAGAAAAAGAAATAAAAGGAATACAAATTGGAAAAGAAGAAGTAAAACTGTCACTGTTAGCAGATGACATGATACTATACATAGAGAATCCTAAAAATGCCACCAGAAAACTACTAGAGCTAATCAATGTATTTGGTAAAGTTGCAGGATACAAAATTAATGCACAGAAATCTCTTGCATTCCTATAGACTAATGATGAAAAATCTGAAAAAGAAATTAAGGAAACACTCCCATTTACCATTGCAACAAAAAGAATAAAATACCTAGGAATAAACCTACCTAAGGAGACAGAAGACCTGTATGCAGAAAACTATAAGACACTGATGAAAGAAATTAAAGATGATACAAACAGATGGAGAGAGATACCATGTTCTTGGATTGGAACAATCAACATTGTGAAAATGACTACATTACCCAAAGCAATCTACAGATTCAATGCAATCCCTATCAAACTACCAATGGCATTTTTCACAGAACTAGAACAAAAAATTTTACAACTTGCATGGAAACAGAAAAGACCCCAAATAGCCAAAGCAATCTTGAGAAAGAAAAACGGAGTTGGAGGAATCAGATGACAGATGTTAACTAGACATTGTTATTATCATTTCACAATATATACAAATATAGAATCACTATGTTGTACACCTGAAAATAATATAATGTTATGTCAATTATACTTCAATTTTTTTTTTTTTAAAAGCTGTATCAAGTGGAGTTCGTATCACTTGAAATAACAGAAAAATCCTTATTAAGTCTGGACCTGATCTTTTGCAATTAACAGAGACTTAAAGTTACTTAAATCAACAAAATGAGGATTGCCATACCTACTTTAGATGCCTGTAAAAGAGTCAATGATTTTAATTGCATTAAATCTATACATCAACTAGGGAAAATTACGTTCTTTCATTTTCAAATACTTGGATTTCTCCTGGATATCTCATTATTACTGATTTCTACTTTAAATTCTATCATGGTTACAGAATATCCTCTTTAGGGTTTCAATGTTTTGAAATTTTTTGAGATGTTTTATGACCCAATATACTATTTATCTTGGTATGCATATCATGTGTACATGAATAAAATGTGCATTCTATTGTATTCTAGTTGCATGTAATATTCTACAAATGTCAATTAGGTGGTTGATAGTGTTTTTCATAACTCCTATGTTCTGATTTTTTGTCCAGATTTTCTATAAGTTATAGAGAGTGATGTTAAAATTTCCACCTATAATTGTAGATCTTAAATACATACAAATTTATGATTGATGTGTTTTCTTGATATTTTATCACTATGAAACGCCCTTTTTATCTCCAATAATACTGCTTGAAATCGACTTTATCTAATATTAATACAACTACTCTAGCTTTCTTATACTTAGTATTTGCAAGCTACATCTTTTTCCATGAATTAATTTTCCCTCTATCTGTGCCATTATATTTAAAATGCATCTTTGGTGGACAGTAACTAGGAAGGTCTTGCATTTTACCAAGGTATCAATCTCTGCCTTTTAAGTAAAATACTTAATCTATTTTCATTTAATGTAATTGTTAATGTAGGTCTAAAATTTTGCTATTTGTTTTCTTTTCACCCCATCTGTTTATATTTACACCTTCTATATTCTCTGAATATATTTTAGACTCCTATTTTGACTTCTCTGTTGCTTTTTAGCTATACCTCTGTGTATTTTTTTTTCTTCTTCAGTGCTGGCTATAGGAATTATAATATATGTCCTTAACTTTTCATAGTGGACTTACAGCTAATATTCTACCACTTTTAAAATCAGCACCTAGTAAATCACATAACTCCATTTGCCTAGCCCCATTTTTATGCTGCAGCTGTCATATTATATCTACATATGTCATAAATGCCACATCATAATGTTATAATTTTTACTTTAAACTGTCAGGCTTAATTTTCTTAATGGGGGCAGAAAAGACTTTTATATTTATCCACATACAGATCTTCCTTGACTTATAATGGATTTATACCCCAATAAACCCATCATAAGTTGAAAATTTCATAAGTTGAAAATGCAAGTAATACACATGACCTACCAAACATCTTATCTTAGCCTACTTTAGACATGCTCAGAATACTTACATTAGCCTACAGTAAGGCAAAATCATCTAACACAAAGCCTACGTTATAATAAAGTGTTGAATACTCATGTACTTTATTGAATACCGTACTGAAAGTGAAAAACAGAATGACTACATGGGTACAGACGGTTTTAAGTGTATCATTTGTTTACCCTGTGATCGCGGGGCTGACTGGGAGCTGAGCTCACTACTGTTGTCGAGCATCATAAGAGAGTATATGTCATATACTGCCAGCCCAGGAAAAGATCAAAATTCAAAATCTGAGGTACAGTTTCCACTGAATGTCTATCACTTCTGCACTACCACTAGTCAGGGACCGTCTGTATTTACCAACTGCAGTGCTCTTCATTCCATCATGAAAAATCTTAGGTTTCATCTGGTATCACTTCTCTTCAGGCCAAAGAATTTCCTTCAGCATTTCTTATAATGTAGATCTGCTGCAACATTTTAATTTTTGTTTATATGAAAATGTCTTTATTTTGCCATCACTTTAACATCTTTATTGGAGTAAAATTGCTTTACAATGGTGTGTTAGTTTCTACTGCATAACAAAGTCAGTCAGCTATACGTATATGCATATCCCCATATCCCCTCCCTCTTGCGTCTCCCTTCCACCCTCCCTATCCCACCATTCTAGGTAGTCACAAAGCACCGAGCTGATTTCCCCCTACTATGTGGCTGCTTCCCACTAGCTACCTATTTTACATTTGGTAGTGTATATATGTCCATGCTACTCTCTCACTTTGTCACATCTTACCCTTCCCCCTCCCCGCGTCCTCAAGTCCATTCTCTATGTCTGGGTCTTTATTCCTGTCCTGCCCCTAGGTTCTTCAGAACCATTTTCTTTTTTTTTAGATTCCATATATATGTTAGCATACAGTATTTGTTTTTCACTTTCTGACTTACGTCACTCTGTATGACAGACTCTAGGTCCATCCACCTCACTACAAACAACTCAATTTTGTTTCTTTTTATGGCTGAGTAATATTCCATTGTATATATATGCCACATCTTCTTTATCCATTCATCTGTCGATGGACACTTAGGTTGCTTCCATATCCTGGGTATTGTAAATGGTGCTGCAATGAACACTGTGGTACATGACTCTCTTTGAATCACGGTTTTCTCAGGGCACAGGCCCAGTAGTGGGACTGCTGGGTCGTATGGCAGTTCTATTTTTAGTTTTTTAAGGAACCTCCATACTGTTCTCCATAGTGGCTGTATCGATTTACATTCCCACCAACAATGTAAGAGGGTTCCCTTTTCTCCACACCTTCTCCAGCATTTATTGTTTGTAGATTTTTTGATGATGGCCATTCTAACCAGTGCGAGGTGATACCTCATTGTAGTTTTGATTTGCATTTCTCTAATGATTAGTTATGTTGAACATCCTTTCATGTGTTTGTCGGCAATCTGTGTATCTTCTTTGGAGAAATGTCTATTTAGGTCTTCTGCCCATTTTTGGATTGGGTTGTTTGTCTTTTCGATACTGAGCTGCGTGAGCTGCTTGTATATTTTGGAGATGAATCCTTTGTCAGTTGCTTCGTGTGCAAATATTTTCTCCCATTCTGAGGTTTGTCTTTTTGTCTTGTTTATGGTTTCCTCTGCTGGGCAAAAGCCTTTAAGTTTCATTAGGTCCCATTTGTTTATTTTTGTTTTTATTTCCATTTCTCTAGGAGATGGGTCAAAAAGAATCTTGCTGTGATTTATGTTACAGAGGGTTCTGCCTATGTTTTCCTCTAAGAGTTTGATAGTGTCTGGCCTTACATTTAGGTCTTTAATCCATTTTGAATTTATTTTTGTATACGGTGTTCGGGAGTGTTCTAATTTCATTCTTTTACATGTAGCTGTCCAGTTTTCCCAGCACCACTTACTGAATGGGCTGTCTTTACTCCACTGTATATTCTTGCCTCCTTTATCAAAGATAAGGTGACCATATGTGCATTGGTTTACCTCTGGGCTTTTTATCCTGTTCCACTGATCTATATTTCTGTTTTTGTGCCAGTACCATACTGTCTTGATTACTGTAGCTCTGTAGTATAGTCTGAAGTCAGGGAGCCTGATTACTCCAGCTCCGTTTTGTTTTGTTTTTTTTTCCTCAAAATTGCTTTGGCTATTCGGGATCTCTTGTGTTTCCATACAAATTGTGAATTTTTTTGTTCCACTTCTGTGAAAAATGCCATTGGTAGTTTGATAGTGATTGCACTAAATCTGTAGATTGCTTGGGGAGTACAGTCATTTTCACAATGTTGATTGTTCCAATCCAAGAACATGGTATATCTCTCCATCTGTTTGTATCATCTTTAATTCCTTTCATCAGTGTCTTATAGTTTTCTCCATACAGGTCTTTTATCTCCTTAGGTAGGTTTATTCCTAGGTATATTATTCTTTTTGTTGCAGTGGTAAATGGGAGTGTTTTCTTAATTTCTCTTTCAGATTTTTCATCATTACTGTATAGGAATGCAAGAAATTTCTGTGCATTAATTTTGTATCCTGCTACTTTATCAAATTCATTAATTAGCTCTAGTAGTTTTCTGGTAGCATCTTTAGGATTCTCTATGTATAGTATCATGCCATCTGCAAACAGTGACAGTTTTACTTCTTCTTCTCCGATTTGGATTACTTTTACTTCTTTTTCTTCTCTGATTACTGTGGCTAAAAATTCCAAAACTATGTTGAATAATAGTGGTGAGAGTGGGCAACCTTGTCTTCTTCCTGATCTTAGTGGAAACAGTTTGTTTTTCACCATTGAGAACAATGTTGGCTGTGGGTCTGTCATATATGGCCGTTATTATGTTGAAGTAGGTTCCCTCTATGCCTACTTTCTGGAGGGTTTTTATCATAAATGAGCGTTGAATTTTGTCAAAAGCTTTTTCTGCATCTATTGAGACCATCAGATGGTTTTTCTCCTTCTATTTGTTAATATGGTTTGTCACATTGATTGATTAGCATATACTGAAGAATCCTTGCATTCCTGGGATAAACCCCACCTGATCATGGTGTATAATCCTTTTAATGTGCTGCTGGATTCTGTTTGCTACAATTCTGTTGAGGATTTTTGCATCTATGTTCATCAGTGATATTGGCCTGTAGTGTTCTTTTATTGTGACATCTTTGTCTGGTTTTGGTATCAGGGTGATGGTGGCCTCGTCGAATGAGTTTGGGAGTGTTCCTCGCTCTGCTGTATTTTGGAAGAGTTTGAGAAGGATAGGTGTTAGCTCTTCTCTAAATGTTTTATAGAATTTGCCTGTAAAGGGATCTGGTCCTGGACTTCTGTTTGTTGGAAGATTTTTAATACCAGTTTCAATTTCTTTCACCAGTGCTTGTGATTGGTCTGTTTATATTTTCTATTTCTTCCTGGTTCAGTCTCAAAAGGTTGTGCTTTTCTAAGAATTTGTCCATTTCTTCCAGGTTGTCCATTTCATTGGCGTACAGTTGCTTGTAGTAATTTCTCATGATCTTTTGTATTTAGTCACTGTCAGTTGTAACTTCTCCTTTTTCATTTCTAATTCTGTTGATTTGAGTCTTCTCCCTTTTTTTCCTGATGAGTCTGGTTAATGGTTTATCAATTTTGTTTATCTTCTCAAAGAACCAGCTTTTAGTTTTATTGCTCTTTGCTATTGTTTCCTTCATTTCTTTTTATTTCTGAACTGATCATTTCTTTCTTTCTGCTAACATTGGGGTTTTTTTTCTTCTTCTTTCTTTAATTGCTTTAGGTGTAAGCTTAGATTGTTTAGTTGACGTGTTTCTTGTTTCCTGAAGTAGGATGGTATTACTATAAAATTCCTTCTTAGAACTGCTTTTGCTGCATCCCATATGTTTTGGATCATCGTGTTTTCATTTTCATTTGTTTCTAAGTATTTTTTGATTTCCTCTTTGATTTCTTCAGTGATCTCTTGGTTATCTAGTAGTGTATTGTTAAGCTTCCAAGTGCTTGTATTTTGTACAGTTTTTTTCCTGTAATTGATATCTAGTCTTATAGTGTCGTGGTCGGAAAAGATACTTGATACGATTTCCATTTTCTTCAATTTACCAAGGCTTAATTTGTGACCCAAGATATGGTCTATCCTGGAGACTGTTCCATGAGCACTTGAGAAGTAAGTGTATTTCTGTTGTTTTTGGATGGAATGTCCTATAAATGTCAATTAAGTCCATCTTGCTTAATGTACAATTTAAAGCTTGTGTTTCCTTATTTATTTTCCTTTGGGATGGTATGTCCATTGGTGAAAGTGGGGTGTTAAAGTCCCCTACTATGATTGTGTTACTGTCGATGTCCCCTTTTATGGCTGTTAGCATTTGCCTTATGTATTGAGGTGCTCCTATGTTGGGTGCATAAATATTTACAATTGTTTTATCTTCTTCTTGGATTGATCCCTTGATCATTATGTAGTGTCCTTCTTTGTCTCTTGTAATAGTCTTTAAAGTCTATTTTGTCTGATATGGGAATTGCTACTCCAGCCTTTTTTTGATTTCCATTTGCATGGAATATCTTTTTCCATCCCCTCACTTTCAGTCTGTATGTGTCCTTAGGTCTGAAGTGGGTCTCTTGTAGACAGCATATATACGGGTCTTGTTTTTTTAAGCATTCAGCCAGTCTATGTCTTTTGGTTGGAGCATTTAATCCATTTAGATTTAAGGTAGTTATCGATATGTATGTTTCTATTACTATCTTCTTAATTGTTTTGGGTTTGTTATTGTAGGTGTTTTCCTTCTCTTGTATTTCCTGCCTAGAGAAGTTCCTTTAGCATTTGTTGTAAAGCTGGTTTGGTGGTGCTGAATTCTCTTAACTTTTGCTTGTCTGTAAAGGTTTTAAAATCTCTGTTGAATCTGAATGAGATCCTTGCTGGGTAGACTAATCTTGGTTGTAGGTTTTTCCCTTTCATCACTTTAAATATGTCCTGCCACTCCCTTCTGGCTTGCAGAGTTTCTGCTGAAAGATCAACTGTTCACTTTATGGGGATTCCCTTGTATGTTACTTGTTGCTTTTCCCTTGCTGCATTTAATACTTTTTCTTTGTATTTAATTTTTGATAATTTGATTAATATGTGTCTTGGCGTGTTTCTCCTTGGATTTATCATGTATGGGACTCTCTGCGCTTCCTGGACTTGACTATTTCTTTTCCCATATTTGGGAAGTTTTCAACTATGATCTCTTCAAATGTTTTCTCAGTCCCTTTCTTTTTCTCTTCTTCTTCTGGGACCCCTATAATTCGAATGTTGGTGCATTTAATGTTGTCCCAGAGGTCTCTGAGACTGTCCTCAATTCAGTTCATTCTTTTTTTGTTATTCTGCTCTGCGGTAGTTATTTCCACTATTTTATCTTCCAGGTCACTTATCTGTTTTTCTGCCTCAGTTATTCTGCTACTGATTTCTTCTACAGAATTTTTAATTTCATTTATTGTGTTGTTCATCATTGTTTGCTCTTTAGTTCTTCTAGTCCTTATTAAACGTTTCTTGTATTTTCTCCATTCTAGTTCCAAGATTTTGGATCATGTTTACTATCATCACTCTGAATTCTTTTTCAGGTACAGTGCCTATTTCCTCTTCATTTGTTTGGTCTGGTGCATTTTTACCTTGCTCCTTCATCTGGTGCATATTTCTCTGTCCTCTCATTTTGCCCAATTTACTGTGTTTGGGGTCTTCTTTTTGCAGGCTGCAGGTTCGTAGTTCCCATTGTTTTTGGTGTCTGCCCCCAGTGGGTAATGTTGGTTCAGTGGGTTGTGTAGGCTTTCCGGTGGAGGGGACTGGTGCCTGTGTTCTGGTGGATGAGGCTGGGTCTTGTCTTTCTGGTGGGCAGGACCACGTCCGGTGATGCGTTTTGTGGTATCTGTGAACTTATTATGATTTTAGGCAGCCTCTGCTAATAGGTGGGGCTGTGTTCCTGTCTTGCTAGTTGTTTGGTATAGGGTGTGCAGCACTGTAGCTTGCTTGTCATTGAGTGGAGGTGGGTCTTAGCATTGGGATGGCGATCTCTGGGAGAGCTTTGGCAGATTGATATTACATGGGGCCGGGAGGTCTCTGGTGGTCCAATGTCCTGAACTCGGCTCTCCCACCTCAGAGGCTCAGGCCTGACACCCCGCCAGGGCACCAAGACTCTGTCAGCCACACGGCTCAGAAGAAAAGGGAGGGGGAAAATAAAGAAAGAAAGAAAGAAAAATAAATAAATAAATAAATAAAAATAAAATAAAGTTACTAAAATGAAAAATTAAAAAATAGTGTCAAAACTAAAAAAGTAGTTAAAAAAAAAAAAAGAAAGAAAGAAAGACGAGAGCAACCAAACCAAAAAGCAAATCCACCAATGATAACAAGCGCTAAAAACTATCCTCCCAAAAAGCACAACGGACAGACAGAACCCTAGGACAAATGGTAAAAGCAAACCTATACAGAGAAAATCACATAAAGAAGCATACACATACACACAAAAAGAGAAAAAGGAAAAAATAAATATATATATATATATATATGTAAAATTGAGAGCAACCAAATCAGTAAGCAAATCTACCAATGATAATAAGCTCTAAATATTAAACTAAGGTAAACATAAAACTAGAAACAAATTAGATACAGAAGGCAAACCCCAAGTCTATAGTTGCTCCCAAAGTCCACCGCCTCATTTTTGGGATGATTCGTTGTCTATTCAGGCATTCCACAGATGCAGGGTACATCAAGTTGATTGTGGAGATTTAATCCACTGCTCCTGAGGCTGCTGGGAGAAATCTCCCTTTCTCTTCTTTGTTCGCACAGCTCCTGGGGTTCAGCTTTGGGTTTGGCCCCGCCTCTGCATGTAGGTCGCCTGAGGGCATCTGTTCTTCACCCAGACAGAAGGGGGTTAAAGGAGTGGCTGATGCAAGGGCTCTGGCTCACTCAGGCCGCGGGGAGGGAGGGGTACGGAATGCGGGGTGAGCCTGCCACAGCAGAGGCTGACGTAACGTTGCAACAGCCTGAGGCGCACTGTGTGTTCTCCCGGAGAAGTTGTCCCTGGATCACGGGACCCTGGCAGTGGTGGGCTGCACAGGCTCCCAGGAGGTGAGGTGTGGATGTAACCTGTGCTTGCACACAGGCTTCTTGGTGGCTGCAGCAGCAGCATTAGCGTTTCGTGCCCGTCTCTGGTGTCTGTGCTGATAGCCACGGCTCGCGCTCATTTAGGTGGTGCTCTGAATCCCCTCTCCTCGCGCACCCCAAAACAATGGTCTCTTGCCTCTTCAGCAGGTCCAGACTCTTTCCCGGACTCCCTCCCGGCTAGCTATGGCGCACTAGCCCCCTTCAGGCTGTATTCACACATCCAACCCCAGTCCTCTCCCTAGGATCTGACCTCCAAAGCCCGAGCCTCAGCTCCCAGCCCCCACCCATCTCGGCGGGTGAGCAGACAAGCCTCTCGGGCTGGTGAGTGCGGTCGGCATCGATCCTGTGTGCGGGAATCTCTCCGCTTTGCCCTCTGCACCCTTGTTGCTGCATTCTCCTCTGTGGCTCCGAAGCTTCCCCCCACCCAACCCCCGTCTCCACCAGTGAAGGGGCTTCCTATTCTGTGGAAACTTTTCCTCCTTCACAGCTCCCTCCCCAAAGTGCAGGCTCTGTCCCTATTCTTTTGTCCCTGTTTTATCTTTTTTCTTTTGCCCTACCCAGCTATGTGGGGATTTTCTTGCCTTTTGGGAAGTCTGAGGTCTTCTGCCACCGTTCAGTAGGTGTTCTGTAGGAGTTGTTCCACATGTAGATGTATTTCTGATGTATTTGTGGGGAGGAAGGTGATCTCCACGTCTTACTCCTCCATCTTGAAGGTCTCTACCTTCATTCTTGAATGATATTTTCACTGATTATAGAATTTTGGGTTGACTTTTGTTTTTCCAGCACGTTAAACGTGTTCTGTAGCCTGCTGGCCTGCACTGTTTCTGATAAGTAGTCAGAGACCATTTGTTATCACTGTACCATTTCTCAGGGTGCTTTCAAGATATTTCCTCTATCATTTTCAACATCTTGACTATGAAGTGACTAGATGTGATTTTCTTGTATTTATCTTGTCTGAAATTCACTAAGCTTCTTGAATATGTAAATATATGCCTTTCCCCAATTTGGGGAAATTATCAGCCATCATTTTTCCAAAAATTTTTGCTCCAATTTTTCCTCTCTGTCACTTCAAAGACTCCATTAAACATGTGTTGTTGGACGTTTTTACATTGTCCTACCAGTCATTGAGACTAGCTTCATTTTCTAAAATCTCCTTTTTCACTTTTTCAGATTGAATAATTTCCACTGATCTATCAAGATCACTGACTTTTATTTTTTCCCAATCTTCTGTAATCCCATCTAATGGAATTTTTATTTCAGGTATTGTACATTTAATTATAGAATTTTCATTTGGTTCTTTTTTTCCAATTCCTATTTTTCTGCTGAGTTTTTTGGTCTGTGCATTCATCATGTGCATATTTTTCTTTATGGCCCGGAACAGAATTACAAGAGTTGCTAATTCTAATATATGAGTCATATCAGGGTCTGTCTCAATTAATTGCCTTTTCACTTAAGTATAGGTCACATGTTTCTGGCTTTACGTGTGTATGTGTCTGTGTTTGTCTAATAAATGTGGAGTGTATCCTGGTCATTATTAGTGACTATTTTAGACTCTGGATCCTATTATGCTCTTCTGAAGAGTATTTACTTTTTTGCTAAAATGGCAGTTAACTCGGCTGTACTTACTCTGCACACTGCTTTCTCCTGTGTGGTGGAAAGCGACTGAAATCTGTGTAGTTCTTATATCCTGTAAGATTTATATGCATTTGTGGTTCTCGCTGGGAGGTTCTACTTCACACTCTCTAACTTTTAAGCTCCTGCAGCCACCCCAAACTCTGTGTTGTGATTTCTATCCAAGTTTAGCCACCCTCAACAACACTGATGGGGGCCTGCCCTTGGGTAAAAAGTGGTGAAAAATGAAAACCTCTCCTGGTTTGTGCCATTCTCACCTTCAAAGTGTCAAACCCTCCAGGTTCTGCAAGCTGTCTTCCCCTTCTACTGTGTCTTCAAATATTTTTATATTCTTTTTATATTTTTATAAACTCTGTTTCAAAAATACATTTAATACACTTTGTATGTCCAGAATTTGTCACTGTTATTTGCAAGAAAAGTAATCTGACACATGCTGCTCTGTCATTACTGAAAGTGGAACTCCTAAGGATTTTTTTTTTAATTAGAAAACTAGAGGGCTATAAAAGTCACACTATGATGACTCACTATTTTTTAATTTATACAGGTGTAATATTAATTCCTACAGCAGTCCTTTTTCTATTCTACTCCTTCTTATACCGGAAAACAGATGAATTTGGGCAATGAAAGGAAAATGAAGGGAAATGGGATGACAGGGTGACAGTGAAAGAAGAGGAAGATTTATAGTAAAAAAAAAAAAAAAAAAAAAAAAAAATGACGAAGTCCCTGTCCTGGTATGTCATAAGCTAAAGTTTAGCCAATTAAGAAGGGAGATGTGGAAAAATAAGGATGTTAAGTTCTGAAACAGATGCTACAAATGATATTGGCACATACTCACTTTCTTAAAGAGAATAAAAGCCAAAATATGCTATAATGTTATCAGATCATGAACAGATAGATCATAGATACATGCACACAAAATTGTAATATTAAATAACAACAAAAAAAGATACCTGCTCCTCAATACAACTCCTAAGAGTCCTTTTTTTTACCACAAGAACACACCAGAGTATGAATTTGTTTCTTAAGTGTAATGTTTCTACAATGAAATCTTTAAAATATAATCAAACAAAATCATGACTAAAAACTCCATATATTTCCCTTTATAAGCACTAAATTGTCATTTTTATACAAACATAATTATATTTTAGAGAGGGTTTCTAAAATGTGTGCTTTTGATCTTGATTAATTAAATTCTTTCAACTCTATACATGTTGTACACATTGGACAGTTCTCAGACATTAACAATTAGTACATATTTAGTCATATCACTTTATTCTAATTCATCATTAAAACTGATTAAAAGTGAAATTAAATGTATTACTTTCAAACTTTCATACAAATATAAACAAATAAAAAACAAAGAATTACAAATACGCTCATTAAATTTAGAAATATTTTTGAAGTTTGCCAGATCACTTTCTAAATATCCTCCCATTTAAGAATATAAAATTTTGCTTATTCTAATTTTGTTAAAACTTTTCCATATTCCATATTCTGTGAGATACTGAATCATCTGTTCTGCCCCTACTTTTAAGAGTGCAAAGAAAACATCTGTTTTATAACAATGAATCCATATTTCAAATTTGAAAATCAAATTTGCTTTCTCTTAAAACTACAGCTTTCATTCAGATCTTGTTTGAGCCACCCAGCTTCTATTGCGCATCTTCAACAAAAACCCAAACCTCACTCGGGTTATCTGATATTTATGAAGCCTGAAAGCCTGTATTTGCATAGGACTCACTACATAAAGTACAAGAGAATTACATAACAAAGCTCACCTAAATCCAATTTTCTTCACACTTCCTGAAAAATGTGCATTACATAGAAAACCCACTGCTGCATCTCTGCTGCCCTCTATAGGAATGGTTCTTGGAAGACACATAAAATAAATTGAAAACCCAGACAGCAATACTGAACAATAGGAAGTGACACCAGTAATCAATCGCATTTGTCAAATGTCCTAAAGGGTAACATTACAAACAGAAGTTACGGTCTTTGATTTTCATCATGTTTTTCTTCCAAGTTATGTAAGTATGCTATATTGCAAGAAAAACAACATAAGTAATTAAGAGAATTTGGGATCAGACTACATTAGTTGGAACCTCATTCTGCTATTTACTGGCTATGTCTCGATTCCCTCATCTGTAAAATGGGGCTAATAACAACATCTACACAACATGATCAGCACTTACCAAAGTGCCTGGCATATAGTAATAACTCAGGGTTATTGTACTGTTATTAATGTTATCATTGCTACTACTATAATTGACACGGTAACAATGTCAGGACCACAGCTCTGAAGCCAGAGTGCCTGAGTTAGAATCTAGGTTCAGTCACTTATAACCACAGGAAAATTACTTAATCTCTCCGTGCTTTAGAATCCTCATCTGGAAAACAGGAATGATAATAGCTCCCACCTCACGGAGTTATTGTGAGGTTTAAATAAGCTAATGTATATAGCAAAGCACTTAGAGGAGAGCCCCACATCAGAAGCACTCACAATATTAGCTGCTGCTGTTGTTATGAGTTCAGTCGCCTTTACACAGAACTAGTATAACTCTATTCCAGAGAACTGGTGGAATCAAGCTTACAGGCATATGTTTCCTAGTTCAAAAACATCCCTCACTCCGCCCAGGGCAAGGGATTCAAGATAGACCTGAATTACCATCAAGGCTTCCCACTCAGTTAAAATACAGTTCTTCTGTAGAGTAAGTATCCTCCCCCCCACCCCATATATTCCATTTCTACAAGCATGCATGAGAGGCAAAAGTAATAGCCTCCCGAGTTATTTAAGGGAGGTTTTGTTTCTGAAGAGCTAAGTAATAGTTATAAAATTCCTAATTATGGTATGTCTTCCCCCTCCATGTTAGTCAATGTGCATGGCTCATTTTAACACTGTAGCTGACCCTGTCAATGCCCAACTCCTCCCCTATGTCTTCAGTGATGCTGGCCCTATTTCTAACTTCCAACACCCCCATTTCTTTGCATCAGGGCTTCATCTGGCTGCTGGAACGCATTTTTTTCACCTGTTCAGTAGTCTGTAAAAACTAGGAAAAACTCCTATCCCCCAACTCCACCATGGATGGAGCAGCCCTCAGCCAAGGAATGAAGGCATCTGTGCATAAATACCCCAGCTTCCCTGCCCCTCTGGTGGGATAATTCTGATGTTTCCAGAGGTTTCCAGCAGTACTAAGTTACCCACAATGGTAACTTGTTGATACTGATGCCTTAGTTGGCTGCCATCCCTTCCCAGGCTCACTGGCCCACTTCACCACCAGATGTTCTCAGAGCATGCTGCTACGGAAATTCAAAGACAAACAAACGTTAAGTAGAGGCAAGTCTACAAAAACTGCACATCACATTTTACTTCTTTCAACCTCCTTGAAATATTGAATGAACAGAAGAGAATGGCTTTAGGTATCAGTATAGGGAAGTATTAGGCAATAACTGCTGATGTGACTGCAAGATACTGGGTAGAGGGTATGCAGATATATGAGTTAAAGTCTCCTGAAAGGTAGATGCCAAGACAGCAACAGCTACAGAAGAGATTTACTGGGGGAAACACCTGTGAAGGATAAAGGGGAGAAAGCTGGAGTCAAGGAGAACTTTAAGACCACAATGCAGGTCTGACAACTATGAAAGGAGGAGGAGAAGGAAAGAGGACAGGGTAGAAGAGTCTCTGACTGCAGCGCCGCTCTAGGAGATTTTAGCTTGGCTGATGCTGTCTTCAATTCAAAGTCATCCCTCGAGCGGTTCTGTGTGACTGTGCCACAACCCTGGCATACTCAGTCAATGGCTGGGACCAGCCCATGGGAAGCATGGTTCCAGTACACACACAAGTACAGTACAAGCCCATTTCCATAGCTGCACTGCAGGGAAGGATGGTGCAAAGTGACATTACCTTAGGGCTTGAAAAATGGGTCTAGCGAAAACCTCCTTCTTCTCCAAGGTTGTCCCGTTATCAGTATGTACTACAGTTCTGCATGTTTGTAAACTTCAAGTAACGTAGCATCAAACTACACATAGCCTTCGGCAAGCTGGCTAACTTCCTCAGCATTAACCATGATGGTAGCTACAGCTCTCCACTGTACAAATGTACCACAATTTGCATGTGTTCACAGAAAATTAGGTTACTTTCCTACGTTTCTTTCTCTTATAAACAATACTAAAATAAATGTCCTTGAACATATATTCTTGTACATATTTTCTTTGGGCATATGTGAAAATTTCTCTGAACAGGGGCTTTCAAACTTTTTGGTCAAGAACCACGGTAAAATGTACATTCATATTGTGATCCAACACATGTATACTAATAAATCTGAACCTAAAGTTTCACAAAAAATACTCTTACTGTCATACATTCTAATGTAGTCTGTTTTATTCCACTATATTTTTAAGTCATTGAATCAATTACAGCATCCACTGATGGGTCATAAGCCACATTTTGAAAAAAATCAAGGATATTTATCTAAGACAAAATTGTGGGGTGATAAAATATGAACATCTTCAGCTTTACTAGAATTTACCAAATTACAAAATGGCTGTACCAATTTACATTCCAACAGCAACTATTCCTATTGTTCCACACTCCTGACATTAGGCACTGTCAGACTTTTTTTTTTGGCAATCTGATGAAAATGCAGTATCTCATTTTTAATTTGCCCTTCTCATACAACTAGTGACACTGAGCATCTTTTCACATGCTCATTAGTCATTCAGGTTTCCCTTTCCTATCCTTCACCTGATTTTCAATTGGGCTATTTATCTTTTCTTTACTGTTCTGTAGAAGTTCTCACTATATTCTGGATAGAAGTGTAAACTGTCCTTTAAAATTTTTTTTAATGCAAGCAATATATGTACATGGTTCAAAATTCAAAATAGCATACAAGAAAAAAGTTTCCTCAATCCAGAGATAGTCCATATAAACATACATTCTTTCCATTTTTCTACACAAGTATTCTATATCCTGTTTTTGTCATTTAACAAAGTATTTTGAATATTATTTCATAAGCACATAGACCTACATCTTTCTTATACTTTACAAAATGTTTTAGCAATTTTATTGAAGTATATAACTTAAGCACACTAAACTACACATATTTATTCAATTTGACCAGTTTTGACATATGTACACTCCTATGAAACTATTACCATAATCAAGATAAACATTTCCATCACCCCCAGAACTTTCCTCATGTCCCACTGTAATCCATCCGTCTCCTCCACCCTCATTCCCAATAAACCACTGACCTGCTTTCTCACTACAGAATCATCTACACCTTTTAGAATTTTATATGAAGACAATCATATAGTATATACTCCACCTCATTCATTTTAAGGGCCTGAGGCTAAACTGTAAAGGTCAAGTTACATGGACCTTGACTTTCAGGCAATGGGGTACCATTGAAAAGTCTTTCAATAAGTGAATGATAAGATTATAATGTTTATTAAGATGAATCTAACAAAAAGATATAAGCTAAGAAATCAGTTATGAAGCAACTGAAACAGAACGGACAAAGGTGAAAGGGCCCAATTCAGGGCAGAAGTGGTGGGGATGCTGTGGTTTTGAGGCCAAGTCCGCATGACCTGATAATGAACAGATTCAGGCAGTGAAAAAGAAAAGCGATGAACTAGGGCCAAAAACACATGAAGAGGATGAGCCTGGGTTAGAAGGAAGAGGGACAGGACTTCGGACTCTTAGACTTGCAGTAACTTTAGGACACCCACACAAAGATGTCATGAGGCAGCTGGAAACCCCCATGGAATTCAGGACAGCAAGGGCATTAGAAAAAGATTTAACAGTTAGAAGCTTGAAGAAAATAAGGAAAATAATTGAATCTTTGTTCCTGTATGAGGAAAGAAAGGAAGAAAAGGAGGCAGGAGTTAAGGTCATAGAGAACACTGCTATGATTAGGCAAACCACAATTCCCACATTATAGGAATGCCTCCCAATGCCTGCTTGGAGAAATCCACTTTTTGAGTCACTTTTCAATGACAACGTAGTATGTTATATTTTTAACATACATGACTATTAATAAAGACAAGTGTACTTAATGAGAAACTACATAGAGAAGTCTTGAATTTTTAAATACAAAGTAAGCCAAGGTCTTCTCTTTTCTATGACCATATCTTTCAAAGTTCTGCCCATGTGCAAGCTTCTTCCAATATAAGAAAGCAATCTATGCAGATTCTGAGGCATTCAAACAACACCTGAATACTTTTGTTGCAAGGTTTCACAGCTGCCTTGTTTACTACATAACTTGGTCACAGTCACATAATTTTCTAACACAGTTTCCTGTCTGAAAATTGGGCGTAACAGCACTGACTTCACAAGACTGTGTTAAGGCTCAAATGGAAAATGTACTGCTATATACTGCATGTGGAAACCTAATCCCCAATGTGATGGTATCTGGAAGTGAAGCCTTTAGGTGTAGCCCTCTTGAATGGGATTAATGCCCTTATTAAAAGGCCCCAGGGAGAGCCCTCACCCACTGCGTCGTTTGAGGACACGCTGAGCAGACAGCCATGAACCAGGAAATGGATCCTCGACAGAAACCGTATCTGCTGGCTCCTAGATGGTGGAACTTCCCCAGCCTCCAAAACGGTCAGAAATAAATTTCTGTTGCTTAAGCCACCCAGTCTATAGTATTTTTGCTACAGCAGCTCAAAGGGACTAATAGACTTACATAAAGCAATTAGTACAATGTAAGGCCCAGTGTATGTTCACTATACGTGATTTGATTCTCTGTCTTCCTTGAGGGAAAAGCCAATGACTGCTGTGTTTTTGTTTTTTTTTAAATTATGAAATAAATATAGCAAAAAAGAAAATAAACTTCTCCAATAATCCTACCACCCAGAGACACACTGTTTACTTTTTGGAGAACTATGGAGGCTTGCCACTCACTTCTTACAACTCAACTCTATTATTCAAGAGCAACCCTGAAAAGTCTGTGTCATACTGTAATTTGTAATTTTAACAAGGTATAAACTTGAATTGCAAGCACTACAAAACCTGTATGCAAGAGTTTGCTGAGTTAGTAAACTCAGCCTACCACCCAGCATCTCTACCATGCAGCATTACAGTCCTTCTAACAGAAGGGGTTATTTACAGCAGCTTTCAAAGGATAAGTATATCCTTAAGTGACAGAATATTTCCCCTAAAACAGGCCACGAAAAGAATTCGCATAGCTTAACGTTTTCAAGTCTCATGCACATTGCACCACGTATCAGAACATCTTTCCTTCTGAGTGCTGAATAATAGCCTGCTGCACCACGTATCAGAACACCTTTCCTTCTGAGTGCTGAATAATAGCCTGCTGCACCACGTATCAGAACACCTTTCCTTCTGAGTGCTGAATAATAGCCTGCTGCACCACGTATCAGAACACCTTTCCTTCTGAGTGCTGAATAATAGCCTGCTGCACCACGTATCAGAACACCTTTCCTTCTGAGTGCTGAATAATAGCCTGCTGCACCACGTATCAGAACATCTTTCCTTCTGAGTGCTGAATAATAGCCTGCTGCACCACGTATCAGAACATCTTTCCTTCTGAGTGCTGAATAATAGCCTGCTGCACCACGTATCAGAACACCTTTCCTTCTGAGTGCTGAATAATAGCCTGCTGCACCACGTATCAGAACACCTTTCCTTCTGAGTGCTGAATAATAGCCTGCTGCACCACGTATCAGAACACCTTTCCTTCTGAGTGCTGAATAATAGCCTGCTGCACCACGTATCAGAACACCTTTCCTTCTGAGTGCTGAATAATAGCCTGCTGCACCACGTATCAGAACACCTTTCCTTCTGAGTGCTGAATAATAGCCTGCTGCACCACGTATCAGAACACCTTTCCTTCTGAGTGCTGAATAATAGCCTGCTGCACCACGTATCAGAACACCTTTCCTTCTGAGTGCTGAATAATAGCCTGCTGCACCACGTATCAGAACACCTTTCCTTCTGAGTGCTGAATAATAGCCTGCTGCACCACGTATCAGAACACCTTTCCTTCTGAGTGCTGAATAATAGCCTGCTGCACCACGTATCAGAACACCTTTCCTTCTGAGTGCTGAATAATAGCCTGCTGCACCACGTATCAGAACACCTTTCCTTCTGAGTGCTGAATAATAGCCTGCTGCACCACGTATCAGAACACCTTTCCTTCTGAGTGCTGAATAATAGCCTGCTGCACCACGTATCAGAACATCTTTCCTTCTGAGTGCTGAATAATAGCCTGCTGCACCACGTATCAGAACACCTTTCCTTCTGAGTGCTGAATAATAGCCTGCTGCACCACGTATCAGAACACCTTTCCTTCTGAGTGCTGAATAATAGCCTGCTGCACCACGTATCAGAACACCTTTCCTTCTGAGTGCTGAATAATAGCCTGCTGCACCACGTATCAGAACACCTTTCCTTCTGAGTGCTGAATAATAGCCTGCTGCACCACGTATCAGAACACCTTTCCTTCTGAGTGCTGAATAATAGCCTGCTGCACCACGTATCAGAACACCTTTCCTTCTGAGTGCTGAATAATAGCCTGCTGCACCACGTATCAGAACACCTTTCCTTCTGAGTGCTGAATAATAGCCTGCTGCACCACGTATCAGAACACCTTTCCTTCTGAGTGCTGAATAATAGCCTGCTGCACCACGTATCAGAACACCTTTCCTTCTGAGTGCTGAATAATAGCCTGCTGCACCACGTATCAGAACACCTTTCCTTCTGAGTGCTGAATAATAGCCTGCTGCACCACGTATCAGAACACCTTTCCTTCTGAGTGCTGAATAATAGCCTGCTGCACCACGTATCAGAACACCTTTCCTTCTGAGTGCTGAATAATAGCCTGCTGCACCACGTATCAGAACACCTTTCCTTCTGAGTGCTGAATAATAGCCTGCTGAACATCTTTCCTTCTGAGTGCTGAATAATAGCCTGCTGCACCACGTATCAGAACACCTTTCCTTCTGAGTGCTGAATAATAGCCTGCTGCACCACGTATCAGAACACCTTTCCTTCTGAGTGCTGAATAATAGCCTGCTGCACCACGTATCAGAACACCTTTCCTTCTGAGTGCTGAATAATAGCCTGCTGCACCACGTATCAGAACACCTTTCCTTCTGAGTGCTGAATAATAGCCTGCTGCACCACGTATCAGAACACCTTTCCTTCTGAGTGCTGAATAATAGCCTGCTGCACCACGTATCAGAACACCTTTCCTTCTGAGTGCTGAATAATAGCCTGCTGCACCACGTATCAGAACACCTTTCCTTCTGAGTGCTGAATAATAGCCTGCTGCACCACGTATCAGAACACCTTTCCTTCTGAGTGCTGAATAATAGCCTGCTGCACCACGTATCAGAACACCTTTCCTTCTGAGTGCTGAATAATAGCCTGCTGCACCACGTATCAGAACACCTTTCCTTCTGAGTGCTGAATAATAGCCTGCTGCACCACGTATCAGAACACCTTTCCTTCTGAGTGCTGAATAATAGCCTGCTGCACCACGTATCAGAACACCTTTCCTTCTGAGTGCTGAATAATAGCCTGCTGCACCACGTATCAGAACACCTTTCCTTCTGAGTGCTGAATAATAGCCTGCTGCACCACGTATCAGAACACCTTTCCTTCTGAGTGCTGAATAATAGCCTGCTGCACCACGTATCAGAACACCTTTCCTTCTGAGTGCTGAATAACAGCCTGCTGCACCACGTATCAGAACACCTTTCCTTCTGAGTGCTGAATAATAGCCTGCTGCACCACGTATCAGAACACCTTTCCTTCTGAGTGCTGAATAACAGCCTGCTGCACCACGTATCAGAACACCTTTCCTTCTGAGTGCTGAATAATAGCCTGCTGCACCACGTATCAGAACACCTTTCCTTCTGAGTGCTGAATAATAGCCTGCTGCACCACGTATCAGAACACCTTTCCTTCTGAGTGCTGAATAATAGCCTGCTGCACCACGTATCAGAACACCTTTCCTTCTGAGTGCTGAATAATAGCCTGCTGCACCACGTATCAGAACACCTTTCCTTCTGAGTGCTGAATAATAGCCTGCTGCACCACGTATCAGAACACCTTTCCTTCTGAGTGCTGAATAATAGCCTGCTGCACCACGTATCAGAACACCTTTCCTTCTGAGTGCTGAATAATAGCCTGCTGCACCACGTATCAGAACACCTTTCCTTCTGAGTGCTGAATAATAGCCTGCTGCACCACGTATCAGAACACCTTTCCTTCTGAGTGCTGAATAATAGCCTGCTGCACCACGTATCAGAACACCTTTCCTTCTGAGTGCTGAATAATAGCCTGCTGCACCACGTATCAGAACACCTTTCCTTCTGAGTGCTGAATAATAACAGCCTGCTGCACGTGGAACAGAGCAGGACCCTGCCGAGCACCGTGCCCCCGGTCTGTAGAAAAGCCTTAGCCTCCTAGCACTTCCCCAAGTTCCAAGGAGCACGTTTAACTCGAGAAGTGAGATAATGGAGAGACAAAGCACAACAGTCAAGCAAGATCAAGTAGTAGTAGTTTAGCCATTAAACAAAGGCAAGGGCCTTTAGTTCCTCCGCAACAGCTATAGATAACATGCTGCGCCGTGTCCTTGAGCTGTTCTGCCGACCCTGAAACCCCCACCAGCTGGAGTAAGTGAGCTGCACGCTGACCACAAGCACACAGGCCCCGGACTGAGCGGAAGCAGACGGTTGATGATGGTGACTCCTGATTACTTCACCGCCAGCCAGTCAGAAAAACGTCCGCAAGCTGATCAGGCACCCTGCAAGCCTCTCGCTCACCCTGCCTTTAAAAACTTTTCCCTGAAAGCCTTTGGGGAGTCTGGCTCTTTTGAGCATGAGCCACCTGTTCTCCTTGCTCAGCCCCATGTTGGGGCGCCATGCAATAAACACTGCACTTTCCCTCACCACAAGCCAGTGTCAATAGATTGGCTTTACTACGCGCGGGCAAGTGGACCCAAGTTTGGTTCACTAACGTACATATACATATATGTAGATATATATACAAAAATACACATATACATACATACATGTTGAGAAATGGAATACTGACTGTGTATCAGTAAACAAAGGATGTCACAGTCATCAGTGATTGCAGCCACCAGCCTACGGTGAGGTGGTGAGCCCTGAGGGAACTCAGGATATGAAAACACAGGATACTGGCCCCAGACAGCTGAGGTATATATCAAAGGAACGATTTCAGTGTGCCCAGACTCTTTCATCTTCCCATACATAGAAAAGTGTTAAATTCCTTAACTTGAGATACTTAGTTTTCTTTCATTAAAAATAATCTTTTGACATTCTAACTACCTGCCTTTGGTTGCAAAACTCCTATATAACCAGGCCCCCCCCTCGCCTCCTCGGAGCAGTTCTCTCAGGGTTACTTGAGATGCTGCCTCCCGGGCTTGAAGTCCTAAAAATTCCCGCCGAATAAAACACAACTCTCAACTTCTATGCTGTGAACGTTTTTTTAGTAGACAATATACACACACACACACACACACACACACTTTGTTTCTTCGTTCATCTGCTGATGGATATCTGGGTTGTTCCACCACTTGGCCATCGTGACTGATGCTGCTGTGAGCATCAACGTACAAGTGTCTGAGTCCCTGCGTTCAGCTGTTTTGGGTATATGTCCAGAAGCAAAATTACTAGGGCATATGGTAATTCTATTTTTAACTTTTGAGAAACCACCAAACTGTTTTCCACAGTGGCTGCATCACTTTACATTCCCACCAGTAATGCACAAGGGTTCCAATTTCTCCACATCCTCAACATTTTTTTTTTCCCATTTATGGGTAACAGCCATACTAATGGGTATGTAGTAATATCTCATTATGGTTCTGATTTGCATGTCCCTAATGACTAATGATGATGAGCATCTTTTCATGTGCTGGACTGCCTGGGAAGATCGGGTTGATGGCCATGATGGAACAACAGGGAATGGATTTATCCTCCTGCCTGAAACAACCAAAAGGAAAAGAAAAGAAACGAGACGAAATACTTGAAACAATGGTTTTCAAGACATGGGACATGAGGCAAGAAGAACACTAACCCCTGAAAGCTGGGAAACAACCAATTGAGCTCTATAATTGCCCCAGCTTACTTTCTTGAGAGAATTTCCAAACCACACCGTAGGGAGGGAGAACTGAGGTGGAACCTGGTGAGCTCCCTGAGTTGAAGAGACAGAGCTGAGAGTCCATGTAGACAAAAGTAGCTAGAGTTCACAGCACAGAGTACCAGAAAAGCCAGAGTTGTACAGAGAACCCCAATCATCCCCCTCAAGTATACAGCAGAGTACTGATCAGCATGTGCATATAAAGAAACTACACTAGACCAGCGAAAGAACCGTGTGGAAGTAGTAGAAAAACAGTGCCCACTGCTCACACAGGGTCAGGAAACAGTAACTGCTACCCTGACTGGAAAACACCCATAATTCAGAGAATTACACAGACCTCAGGAAGGTCTTGCTTCAGTAGTGGAATGTAAGACTGTGTACTTCCCCAGACCCACCTAATAAATCATAAAGCAACACCTAAAAGGATGAAACTGTTTCCAGGTAACTGCACCACAGAACAAAGCCAAAATTAAAATAATTTTTTTTAAAAATCCAGCACCCAACAACATAGAATTCAAAATATTTGGTATCTACTCAAAAATTTCCGGGCATGTAAAGAAGCAGAAAAATAGAACCCATAATGAAAAGAAATACCAATCAACAGAAACAGACACAGAAATTACACAGATGACAGATTTACAGAAAAAGCCGTTAAAACAACTATTATACTCTTTATGTTCAAAACACAGACAAATGTATGATCGTGTGAAGGAGAGACATGGACAAGATAAAATGACATAAACTTTTAGAGATGACAAATACACTGGATAGTATTAACAGCAGATTAGACACTCCAGGAAGAAAAGATTATCAAACATGACGACATAGCAATAGAAACCTCTCAAAATGAAACAGAGAGGGGAAAATGCGCACAGCGTCGATAATACATGACACGACATCAAGGAGCCTAATTAATATACATACAATTGGAGTCGCAGAAGGAAAGGAAAAGGGAGTCAGAAAAAAAAGTGCTGAATAAAGGCAAAAAACTCTCCAAATGTGATGAAACCTTTGAACCCATGTGAACAGGAGAGTTAACTTAGCAGACGTGAGACAGGTATCCCTAAGAAGCCCTGCTTGCGATGTTGGTCCTTGCCTACCTCTGGGAACTTAGATTTCAGGACGATTCCCACCATTCCCTAAATGATAAGAGCATCTCCCTGTGCCTAAACTGTGCAAACAATATGGCTTACGCTGAATACCTGTCTTCCGTCCTGAAATGTGAAACTCTGGCACATGCTAGGCAGAGAGCCCCCCGATGAAAACCCTTGGCACTGCGTCACCAATGAGCACGCACGGCAGACAACACCGCACACGCACCGTCAGAACTCACTGCTGGAGCAGTTCAGCGTCCCCTGTATGACTCCACTGGAAAAAGACTCTTGGAAGAGTGCTGATTTTACTTTTGTTTCTTTTCACTGTAATAAATCTTAGCTGTGGGTATGACTGTATGCTAAGTTCTGAGTGTCTTCCTAGCAAATCACTGACCCCAGAAGTGAGCCTGGGGATCCCAGACAAACCACAGATCCAAGAAGCCTGACAAACTCTAAGCAGAAAACCACACCTAGGCATATCACAATCAAACAGTTTAAAGCAAGGAATAAGAAAAACTTAAAAGATCAAGAATGAGAAGAGCTTCAGGCTTCTTGATAGCAACTCTGGAACTAGAAGACAATGAAGCAATGCCTTCAAAGTTCTAAAGAAAAATAATTTCCAACCTAAAATTCTATATAAACTTTCAATCACACATTAAAGTGTGATGAATGCATCTTCTGACATGACAAGGCTCAAAAAATTATCTTCCATAAATCCTTTCTTGGAAGCTACTGGAAGATGCGCTCAATCAAAATGAGAGTAACAACCAAGAAAGAAGAGTCCAGGATAAAGTTGCTCCATGCAGGAGCGAGGTGAAGGGAATTCCCCAAAAAGATGGTGAAGGGTGACTCAAGGGTGGCTACATTCACAAAGCACAGAGGACTCTCAGCTGAAATCAGAGCGGCTAGGAGGTTGTGGGAAACAGTTCTCCATAAAAGCAAAACGAACAGAATGCTGAATGGATAAAGAAGATGTGGTATATAATTACAATGGAATACTACTCAGCCATAAGGAAGAATGAAATAATGCCATTTGCAGCTACATGGATGGACATAGAAATTATCATGCTAAGTGAAGTAAGTCAAAGACAAATACCATATGATATCACTTATAGGCGGAATCCAAACTATGACACAAATGAACATATCTACAAAACAGAAACAGACTCACAAACACAGAGGACAGACCTGTGGTTGCCAAGGAAGAGGGGTCGGGGAGGGAAGGATTGGGAGTTTGGGATTAGCAGGTGCAAACTATTACATATAGGATGGATAAACAACAAGATCCTACTGTAGAGCACAGGGAACTCTACTCAATATCTTGTGATAAACCATAATGGAAAAGAACATGAAAAAGAATACATATAACTGAATCACTTTGCTATACAGCAGAAATTAACACAACATTGTAAATCAACTACACTTCAGTGAAATATTTTTTAAAAGAACTAATAGAATGCCTGCTATGCCTGAAAATCTTAATGGGAGAACTGAACAATGGTGAAAAATTAGAGTTTTATTCATGATAAGTAAAATTAAGAGTTTTATTTATGATAAGTAAAACTAGGCAAACAAAACCCCAAATGATTAACTCCAACAAAAACGAAAAGTTGGGAAGGAAAATCACAATTAACAGTTGTCTTGTTATGAATATTATTATTCAGAATTGCATGATGCTGAATCTAATGTAACCAGGCCATGAGACATCGGTCCTGGGGGAACAGAGGGATGGGAAAGTCCCATGTGTAGCAGAGGTGAGAGCGGGTGAGGAGAAAAGTACTCAGTATTTACCCATGTTTAAAAGCACATTACAGGGACTTCCCTGGTGGTCCAATGGTTAACAATCCGCCTTCCAATGCAGGGGACACGGGTTTGATCCCTGGTCAGGGAACTAGGATCCCATACGCCGCGGGGCAACTAAAGCCCGCGAGCCGCAACTAGTGAGCCTGCGCGCCACAACTACAGAGCCCATGCACTCTAAAGCCCGCACGCCACAACTACAGAGCCCATGAACTCTGGAGCCCGCACGCCACAACTAGAGAGAAGCCGGTGCACCACAACAAAAGATCTCGCATGCCGCAAATAAGACCCAACGCAGCCAAAAATAAAATAAATATTAAAAAAAAAAAAAGCAGCACATTACAAGCATGTTATTTAGAGAAAAGGAGGTAAAGAACAAAAGAATCCACAAAGAGTCAAAAGTGGTAGTCCCTGAGGAAGGAGTTGCAAACAAAACACCAAAGGCTGTGACTAACAAATGCCATAAACAGAATGGAAAGTTGGAAACAATTCGTTCTTACCTTAGGAAGTTCAGGTAGCGTCTCTGGAGGTGTCAAAGAACGACTGCTTGTACAAGAAGCACGGTCAGATATTTCCACCACACTCTCACGGTCTTCAAATTCATCACATGTATCTTCCCTGTCACTGTCAACCTCCCAGTCAATAACCTGGAGATCATCTAAAAAATACAATTTTAATTTTAAATATCTTTAATGTGTTTGAAATCTATTCTTCCTCAATAGTTTTAAAAGATCCATGTTGTTCAACAATTTTAAAATATATTAAAAGACAGCAGAAAGTATACTCCTACTCTTATCTATAAACATCCCATTTCTCCCAACTCTTACCCCTACCCCAATTCTCAGGTAACTACTTCTATTAGTTGTTTTTGTATTCTTCTAGAGTTTCTCCAGCATTATTGTTGATATGGAGAAAGTTTTAATGGTCTGGATAGAAGATCAAACCAGAAACAACATTCCCTTAAGCCAAAGCCTAATCCAGAGCAAGGTCCTAACTCTCCTCAATTCTATGAAGGCTGATACAGGTGAGGAAGGCGCAGAAGAAAAGTTTAAAGCTAGCAGAGGTTGGTTCATGAGGCTTAGGGAAAGAAGTCATCTCCATAACATAAAAGTGCAAGGTCAAGCAGTGAGTGCTGATGTAGAAGCTGCACCAGGTCATCCAGATGATCTAGCAAAGATAATTCATGATGGTGGCTACAATGAACAACAGATTTTCAATGCAGATGAAACAGCCTTCTACTAGAAGAAGATGCCATCTAGGACTTTCATAGCTAAAGAGGAGAAGTCAATGCCTGGCTTCCAAGCTACAAAGGACAGACTGACTGTCTGGTTAGGGGCTAAAACAGCTGGTGACTTGAAGTTGAGCCAATGCACATCGACCATTCTGAAAATCCTAAGGCGCTTAAGAATTATGCTAAATCTACTCTGCCTGTGCTCTATAAACAAAAAAAAGTCTGGATGACAGCACATCTGTTTACAACATAGTTTACTGAATATTTTAAGCCCACTGTTGAGACCTACTCCTCAGAAAAAATGGTTCCTCTCAAAATATTAATATTCATTGACAATGCACCTGGTCACCCAAGAGCTCTGGTGAAGATGTTGTACAATGGAATGAATGTTGTTTTCATGCCTGCTAACACAACATCCACTCTGCAGCCCATGGATCAAGGAATAATTTCAACTTTCTAGTCTTATTATTTAAGAAGTTCATTTTGCAAGGCTATAGCTGCTATTGACAGGGATTCCTCTGATGGATCTGGGCAAAGTCACCTGCAAACCTTCTGAAAAGGATTCTCCATTCTAGATGCCATTAAGAATATCTGTGATTCATTCAATGGGAAGAGGTCAAAACATCCACAGTAACAGGAGTCTGGAAGAAGTGGATTCTGACCCTCATGGATGACTTTGAGGGGTTCAAGACTTCAGTGGAGGAAGGACTGCAGATGTGGTGAAAACAGCAAGAGAAGGAGAACCAGAAGTGGAGGCTGAAGATGGGACTGACGTGCTGCCATCTCAGGATAAAACTCTTAACAGGTGAGGAGCTGCTGCTTATGGATGCGCAAGGAAAGTGGTTTCTTGAGATGGAATCTCCTCCTGGTGAAGAGGCGGTGAAGACGGTTGGAATGGCAACAAAGGATTTAGAATATTACAAAGACTTAGTTGATAAAGCAGCAGCAAGGTTTGAGAGGACTGACTTCCATTTTCAAAGACGTTCTCCTGTGGCTAAAATGCTATCGAGCAGCACTGCAAGCTCCAGAGAAACCGTTTATGAAAGAAAGAGTCGATCGATGCAGCAAACTTCATTGTTGCCTCATTTCAAGAAACTGCCACACCAACCCCAGCCTTCAGTGAGTAGTCATCAACACTGAAGCGAGACCCCTCCACCAGCAAAAATACACGACTTGCTGAATGAAGGCTCCCATGATGGTTAGCATTTTTTCTGCAATAAAGTATCTTTTAATTAGGGTATGTACATTTCTTTTTGGATATAATGCTGCTGCACACTTAATAGACTACAGTAGTACGTAAACACAACTTGTATGTGCCCTGGGAACCCAAACATTCACGTGACTTGCTTTGCTGCAACGTCCCCTTACTGCAGTGGTCGGGAACCAAACCTGCAGTATCTCTAACGTGTACTTTAGAGAACTTGCTTGGTCATCACAGGGACCCAAAGTGGAATCCAACCAGTTCTAACATGTTCAAGCCTAAGTTGTTAACTGTAAAAATAATACTGGTAATACTTACCTCTTAGAGTTATTGTGATAAACATTATGAGAAAATGTTTCTAAAAGGATGGGAGGCTGGGACTCAGTAATATTTTTAAAAATGCTAAGTATCAATATTAGAAAAGGAGTGTAAGTTTCTTCCATTATTAAAACCCAATCTATAACAGAAACTAAATTTCTTACAAAATTATCAATTTACCTTCACTGGCCCCATCTTCTGGAGAGAAAATATTTCTGCTATAAAACCTGCCTATTCTAGAACCATGTCCATTCTCTCTCTGTGATTTAAAAATTGTTTTATCTTCATCTGATAGATCACTTCCACTGGAACTCCATGTTATAGCTGTAAGCCCACTGGTACTCTTAGATGTGGTAGGTTCTGCAAAAGAAAAAGAGAAAATATAAAAATGGCCAATTGATATGGTTATTGATCAAAATGAGGTTTTATACATGTTACTTTGCTGAAGTCACAAATATACAAAATTCTGATGATAGTGAAAGCAATGTCTTATTCCAAATCTTCCCAACTGAAGGTCTATGTGTAACCTGGCTAAGATTCTTTGAATTAAAGCCAAATTACAAGAAGAAAAAGAAGTCAAACTGATTGAGAAAAGTCATAAAAGACAAGGAAGGAAGATGGTGGAAGAGTAAGACGTGGAGATCACCTTCCTCCCCACAGATACATCAGAAATACATCTACACGTGGAACTGCTCCTATAGAACACCCACTGAACGCTGGCAGAAGACCTCAGACCCCCAAAAGGCAAGAAACACCCCACGTACCTGGGTAGGGCAAAAAAAAAAAAAAAAAAAAAAAAAAGACAAGGAAAATGACTGGAGCACAAATGAAAACTCAAAAATAACCTTCAAATAATTACAAAACTATAAAACTTCGTAGAATATTTCATCAAGCCATAAGGAAAAACAAAAACACAAAACAAACCACACCAATAATTATCTGTAATAGGAATGCTTCTGTGTGCTTCCTTTGCCATGCTAGGAGCCCTGGTAACAGCAGTTTGCTTAAAATACTTAACAGCAAACTTTTTTAATTAATTAAACTTATTTTGAGATAATAGTTGGTTCACATACAGCTGTCAGAAATAACAGAGAGGGCCCTTGCATGCTTCACCCAATCCCTCCAATGGTAACATTCTGAAAAACCACAGTACAACACAGAATGTCGATACTGATACTGTCAAGATAGAGAACAACTCCATCACTGTGAGGATATCTTACACTGCCTTTTAAAAGCCACCAACATAACTCCCCTCCCCACCTCAATTCCTAATCCCTAGCAACCACAAAGCAGTTTTGCACTTCTATAATTTTGTCATCTCAAGAATAATATATAAATGGAATCACCTATGTTACCTTTTAGGACTGGCTTTTTGTGTTCAGCATAATTCACTGGGCATTCACCAGGCTGTTGTGTGTATCAACAGTCACTTTCTTTTTATTACTGAGCAGTGTTCTGTGGTGTGGATGAACCACAGCTTGTTTAATCAGTTACCCTTGCAGGACATCTGGGTTGTTTCCAGTTTGGGGCTATGACAAATGAAGCCACTACGAACACTGTGTACAGCATTTTATGTGACTGTAACTTTCATTCTCCAGGATAAATGTCTAAGGGTGCAATTGTTGGGTTGTATGGTAATTGTGTGTTTAGTCTTGTAAGAAACTGCCAAACTGTTTTCCAGGGCGGCTGTGCCATTTTACAGTCCCACCAGCAATGTGTGACTGATCCAGTTTTTCCACATCATCAGCAGCACTTGGTGTGGTCACTACTTTTTATTTTAGCCATTCTGATAGACAGGAAACCTAGAAGGAACGGGGCGACTCTATCTCGATGGAACCAGAAGTCCAACAGAAAATTTTACTGATTTTGATCAGAAAAGGAATAGATATCTAATAAAAATCAAATTTTCTATTCCTATTGAGTAGATAGGTGAGTTATAATGCTAAAACCAAAAGAAAAAAAAGAACTCTCTTAGTCACATTTCAATATAGTGCAAGGTTAAGAGATTAGATATTACAACTCATGTTTTACAGAAGAGGAAACAGGCTCAGAAGTTAAATGACTTCATTAAATACCTATTTATGTAACACCTCTGATATAGTAAACCTTGAGGAAACAAAAAAAAAAAAAAAGAAAGAAAGAAAGAAAACTCCTGCCCTCAAGGAATGCATGGTCTGAAAGGCAACACTAGTTGATCATGAAAAGAAAAATTAAATACCGTATTAGAGATATGTCACAGTATAATGATGACGGCACAAAAAAAGTGGATGCTCCACTTTATGTTCATCAGGAAAGGAAGATTCACTGACAAAACGATGTCTGGAAAATCAACATTTACAAAGGCACTAAAACATGAAATAAAAGTAAACACTTACTTTGTTCCATGAACATCTAGAATTACTAAAGTTGTCTATCCTTCAAAATAAAAAATTAAATATAAACTATTCACAATAACCTAAGAACCCATATTGATTTAAAGAGCTAATAGAACTAAGCTGTGTACTTACTTGCCAAAGACATTATCAATCTTTTTAATTATTATGCATCTGGACAAGTAAATCAAAAAGGAAAAAGTAGAATGCTACATACTGAATAAGTCTGTGTTCCCCTAAGACTCACATACTGAAGCCAAAACCCAGTTTTATGGTATTAAGAGGTGTGGCCTTTAGGGGGTAATTAGGTCATGAGGGTGGAGCCCTCATGAATGGAATTAGTGCCCTACAAAAGAAGCCCCAGAGAGATCCCCAGCCTCTTCTACCCTACTAGGATGCAGCAGGGAGGTGCTATGAACCAGGAAGCAGGTCCTCGCCAGACACTAAATCAATGTCCTGACTTTCCGCCTCCAGAACTGTGAGAAATAAATTTCTTTTGTTTATAAGCCACCCAGTCTACAGTATTTTTCTTATATACAATAGCAGCTTGAATGGACTAAGACAGGAAGTAAAGTTATCACTATTTTCAGATTATATAATGAATTCATAAACCTATAAATTATAGGCAACTAACTGTATAATTTATATAGTTAACCTCTACCAGGAATTTATTACTCAGTAATTCATTTTATTTGCTGAAAAGGGGTTGCCCTTGAAATCAAGGCTCATTCCAATGAAATTCCAGGAACAACATCAGCCAGACTATGAGAATAGTTACCATGTATTTATAAACATTTCTGGGTGACCAATGTGTGCTAGGCACTGTGCCAGAACTTGGTGTTATAGGTTGAATTGTGTCCCCCCAAAACTCATTCATATGTTAAAATTCTAACCCCCAGCATCTAAGAATGTGACCTTATTTGGAGATAGGGTTTAAAGTGATATTATTAGTGTGGGCCCTAATCCAATATGACACCTGCCCTTGCAAAAAGGAGAAATTTGAACACAGAACCATACATGCAGAGAGCGAAAACACAGTAAAGAGACACTTGGAGAAGACAGCCACCTACAAGTCAAGGAAAGAAGCCTGGAGCACATCCTAGAAGGAACCAACCCTGCCAATACCTTCACTTTAGACTTCTATCCTCCAGAACTGCAAGATAAGAAGTTTTTGTTGTTCAAAACAGCCAGTTTGTAGCATTTTATTATGGCAGCCCTAGCCCTATACTAGCCCTAGCCACCTAGGATATAAAGATGAGCAATAGAGGAGGGTCTGCCCTGAAAAAAATCTATGGTCCAACAGGGAGAAAAGCACATCAAGAAATAGTAATTTAAAAATTTACTAATGCGGGACTTCCCTGGTGGTCCAGTGGTAAAGAATCTGCCTTCCAAAGCAGGGGACGCAGGTTTGATCCCTGGTTGGGGAACTAAGATCCCACATGCCATGGGGCAACTAAGTTCACGTGCCACAACCACTGAGCTCGCGCGCCTCAATGAGAGAGCCTGCGTGCCGCAAACTACAAACCCCACAGGCTCTAGCCTACACGCCACACTGCAGAGAAGCCCACATGCCACAACGAAGAGCCCGTGTGCCACAACTAAGACCTGATGCAGCCAAAAAAAAGATATAATAATAAAAAAATAAAGAATTTTTTAAAAAATGGGCAGAAAAAAAATGGACCTGACTAGACATTTTTTAAAATAATAATAAAATAAATAAATACATAAATAAAAATTTACTAATGCCTCTCAAGGAGATTTCTGACTCCATAATGAATAAAGATTTTGAGAACATATTTTGCAGGTTATTTCAAGAAAAAAAATAAACACTATCTTCTTTTTATTACATAGTTTCATTTTGTTTGGTAAATACATTTTTTAAAAATTCTGCCTTTTAAAGAAAATCACTAACTACAAAGGTTCCAGCCTCTTTTCATTTCAAGTTTTTATCTTCTTCCACGTCCCTCAAACCTTCTGGCAAGATCCTTTGCCAACATTCATTTGCTCACTTCTCTCACCCCTTCCCTTCTCCTCCATTTCCTCCCCCTTCCTTCTCTGGTTCTCAGTGCCTTACAGGTAAGGAAATAGAGATGTGGAAACAAGGAAATGGAGTCTCCCCCTTTTTTGCACACTTTGCAAAAGTATGTTCCCCCACTTCTGTTTCCCAGCTCTCATAAAAATATTACTTCCACATCCTAGAAGTTTTGTTAATAGCCTGTCTTAAACTAATACGTTAGAAGTTACTATTTTTAAAATGAACCAGTTCTAGGAAATGCCTTGAGTCCCCTTTTCTATCAATTTCTATTTGTAAGCTTCTGTGAAATTATTAACAATACTTTATGTTCTTAACAAGCTGCTTATGCTGTAAATAAATTAATTATACATGGATACAAGCTCTTTCAGCCCATCAGAATCTACTGATCATTCCACAGAATAGAAAGCACAGCAGAGCAGGTTTTAGGTTGAATATACTGGCATGGGAAATCGTCTCAAAAGATCCTTTTGAAATTAAATACAAGGTAGCAGCTTATTTAATATTTCTTTCTCTCCCCAAGTTAAATTTGACTATACCAATTTTAAGTCTCCAAAAAAAGATATAAGCCACATCTGTAAAAGAAAATGATAGTTAGTTGACCCTTGAACAACACAGGTTTGAACTGCGCAGATCCACTTATACACAGATTTTTTTCGGTAAATATGTACTACGGTACGGCACGACCCGCAGTAGGTTGAATTCGCTGATGCAGAACTGCGGATAAGGAGAGCTGACCGTAAAGTTAGTTACAGGCGGATCTTTGACTGTGTGGAGGGTCAGTGCCCCAGCCCCCGATGTCAGTCATTCAAGGATCAACTATACTATTCTCTCCATACATTATATTATGACAGTTTAGAAATCAGAATTAAATTGATCTTTGAAAATCACAACATTCAGCACTAATAATATTAAAAATTAAATTCCGTAGCACCATCAGAAGACTATGATATTTTATAATACAGCGTTTAATGAATCAAAAATATTAGGGGAATTTTCTTTTTCAATTGCATAAAAAGAACCCCCTTAAATGTTAGTGAAGTAATAATATAGCTTAAAGTGTTTAGTCTCTTATTCACAGAAAGCTTCCCGACTCTGCAGGACTCTGAGAGCAGGCTCTCAACATAGCTCTCTTTGCCATCAAACATAACAGCAATTGCTGCCATTAAGCACCTACTAAGTGTAAACCTTTGAACTAGGCGTTTTTATTATTATTTTTTTTAAACTCACAATAACGCAATGAGATACACAATTCTTAGGCCTATTTTCCATGTGCAGAAACTGAGACTCAGCATGCTTAGCTTGCTATCTCAAGACCCCATAGTCAAGATACAGTCAGGCCACTTCAGGGTCAGATGAGATCCCTGAGGTCTCAAGCCCTCATCCTTCCTGCCCAGAGGGTAACTGAGTGTAGCAGCAGAACCAGTGGCCTCCCTGATATCCACTCCCTCTTCTTCCTTACTAACAAAATCCCAATTTTATTTGAGCAGCAACATACATGTTTAAAAATCCTTAATTTCAAAAAAAAAAAAAAAAATCCTTAATTTCACTGATGTCTCTTTAGTGGAGGTGACCCTATGTAACAGGGTCTGGCCAAAGGTAGAGGTCCTAGGGAGAATACTCCTTCTCAGAGGAAAAGTTCATTTGGAGAAAATCCTCCAAGCCTACACTTCTCCTGAGAATTGAGCCTGGAGAATTCAGCTTCTACCTCACGACTGCAAAAACAAACCCTACACTAAGGCAGCAGAACTCAAAATGAGTCTGGCCCCCTGGCCTTCTTGTTGCAGGGGATAAATTCAACCCATCTCTTCAAACACTCCAATACAACTTCCTACTATTTGTAACTGAAAGCCTTCCCTAACTAATTTGCCAAGTAAGAATTTCATTGACTAAGTAGTATAGTCCTTATATCATAGATCATAACTTTATTTCCCAAATCAGATTCTTTTTAAAACCCTGGAGCTGTGAACCTGAGCTTACCTACTGGGCTCTGTTGATAACACTGAACCCAGGAAAGAGACAAAAAATTTTAATAATTACCTACATGACACAGAAAAGATGGGGTAGATGGTGACAAAGATGAGAGAGATTTTTTCAAAAAAATACCTTTTTACATTATTTGGGTGTTTTTTTAACCATGAATATATAGTCTAGCCAAACTATGTAAACAGCCTTTTAAAAGAAAGCAAATAAATCAAAGGAGGATATATTAAATTATACCTTTTCTGCCAAGAAATCAACAAAATATTACCTGTCTTGGGTCCAGAGGATAATTCATGGTGTTTTTCTGTAGTAGTCTTCTTTTCAGCTGTTAATGACTGCAGACAGATAATGATAACAATAATAAGAATTAATGATGATGTAGTAGTTTATGTGACAAGGGCTAAAAACCAACAATATTACATAAAATACTCAAGAACTTACACTACACCCCTTTAACATATTCCTCTGTTTTCCTTTATTTACCAACAAGTATTCCCAAAGCAAATACTTATAATGCATTTTTGTATTTTTCCGGAATCTAAACAGAGAGCTATCTAACCTTTAGGTGTCTAAACTTTAGCGGTGAGTACTCCTTCTTACGGTGAGTACTTCAAAGTTACCACAGAAACCAAAATTAACCAGAATATCTCGCTGCCATTAGATTCTAAATATATAAGCATTTCATAAATATACGTCTTTTAAAGAGCAGGATGCTCAACAGTTTCATCTTCTGAGCACAGTTTCAGTATGTATCCTTCACTTACGAAGAAGTACAAAGGTTCTGCATGACAGAAAGACGTGAATACTGCTTTGCCACAATTTTTAAGGAATTCAAGGATGAGCAGAAAAAAGTAACACACTAATTACAGTGTTCTGAAAGAAAATAAGGAAGGGAATTCCAAAGAAATATAATTACAGTGGCCTGAAATCTCAGGAATCTAGGCTTTGTCCTTCAGCATTCAGGGAAAAAAATATGATGACTTTACCAGCGTCTCAGGAGTCTCCTGAAATCCTTCTCCACACCTGAGCCATGCTTCAGAGAGGGAAGCCTCTGCCCCCACAGTCCTGAGCCCTGCTCGTCTGCACTGCAGTGGGCTCTCTCCTGGAAAGGATGGGTATTCTACACCCCAATTTCTTTTTCTCTGTAGAAATGGTTTTCAAAGAAAAAAAAACAGTGAAATCAACTTCATTAAATATACATTAACAATTAACACCGTGGAAGCCCAGAAATGGCATCGGTGAGAGCATAGTTTTTATTTTAAGTATAATTTCCATTTTATTGTCTTTTCAAAGAACAGTATTTCTTCAGTCTTTAAGGACTTAGCTCCTTACATGGGCTTTGCTGGAGGCTGTGGGGCAGCACCCCCAGATCTAACACAAGGTGACGGTGTTTAGTCCTTCCAGACTTTCTGAGAATGATTCCTGACTACCTTGCAGTGAATGGCACAACTCATGCAGTTATGTACTTTCACATACAGTCTGGGAAGCACACACGCATCGAAAACACTGGCTTCAGAAATGTCCCTGAAAGCTTCGGCCTCTACTGTGTTCCAAATGACCAATTTCTTAACAGCCTTGTCCTTGGGCACACGTCGCAAACAGCTGTGCAGCGAACAGGCTGCACACGTCTGTGGCCCTTTTAGGCATGACCACTGTTCCTTCTTTTCTTGGTCATCCTGGAAGTGAGAAGGCGAGAGAGGACTGGCAGAGTTTTTAAACATCTCTGAACCGCCACAGAAAGAAAGAGTCACGAGATAGCAAAACCAAAAGCACGTGGACAATGCAACTAGACAACAAACTCCATAATACAAGCGTGTGAGGACAAACAATGAACACTCCAAAGTTCTGCATGGTATCATATCTGAGAGGAAAGAAGCTGAGAGAAGCAAGGGAGCAAAGGAGGACTGAGCACAGACATCTGGTGTTCACCAGGAAGGGGAGCAGGCAGCCTGAGAACGCACCAGAAAGAGAGAGGGCAAGGGCTCCACCCTAGAAGACCCAAAGGAGCCAAGGAGTTTATACCCACCAACAGTGACAACACTGACTTCTTTCCTCAAGCTATTGTGTTTTTTTTTATTTTCTTATTTTTTTATTTATTTTTATTTATTTTTGGCTGTGTTGGGTCTTTGTTTCTGTGCGAGGGTTTTCTCTAGTTGTGGCAAGCGGGGGCCACTCTTCATCGCGGTGCACGGGCCTCTCACTATCGCGGCCTCTCTTGTTGCGGAGCACAGGCTCCAGTCACGCAGGCTCAGTAGTTGTGGCTCACGGGCCTAGTTGCTCTGTGGCATGTGGGATCCTCCCAGACCAGGGCTCGAACCCGTGTCCCCTGCATTGGCAGGCAGATTCTCAACCACTGCGCCACCAGGGAAGCCCAAGCTATTGTGTTTTGTTTTGTTTTTTTTAATGTCTACAACAGACAAATACTCACTTTATAAGTTTTTAAATTTGCATTTTAAGGAAAATTTTAGATTTGCATTGGGAATCAAATTAAGGTCAACTACTATGAGCTGATCACCTAATCAGAAATAAAATCCCTCATCCAATGCCACTGTAGTTTAAAAAAATAAATTAAGATTAAAATATAACATTAAAACTTTCTTAACTAGGAAGAAGGGAACAAATTCATAAAAATAAGTTCAGCCATAACATAGATGGTATTTTAATACTTAACAGGTCTAAGCATGTTCCTTCTCATGCAGAAATTCCTATGGTGGGGCAGGACTGCAAGAGGAAGAGGCATCTATCCTCAAGAAGGTGCTACCCTCCACAGACACCTGTCAGGGTTCAGTTATCTGACAGCTCTGAGAAAGCTCACTTAGTTATCTAGAACAGTAAAGAAATGGGAAAATATCGCTTGGTCTACTCAGAGTCCATACACATACACACACACACACACACACACACACACACACACACACATATATTTTAAACTCCAGAATACCTCTTTAATACATTAAATCAGCCCAGGTCGGCTCTTTAACCAAGTCGGTGATACCAGGGATGGGACAGGGAAGGACAAAATGAGCCTGAAATATCTTGAGCCAGAGAGTGAGAAAGTGCCCAAGGAATAATGAGGACATGTAAAAAGGACACATGAGCCTGAATGAAGGGGCTCTCACTGGCCAAATGTGGGACATTCCAGCATCAAATAAATAATGACAGTAAGGATTATAACCTACTGAATAAAATAAGACTGTAAGTCTACATTGATATAAACAAATAAATAAATGACGGATTTAGAAAATTATCAATGAATGCTAAAACTAGTAGGTAAAAGTTTGAGGATGAAGAGGATATATACATGATCACAAAATGACTCCCCCAAAATTACTTATTAATTCCAAAGGGAAAAACAGTAACTTTACAGTGGAGAAACCTGTCAGACACCATCTTAATCAAGTCATGAATGTTGATGTAAACCAGCATCAAATGCTTCTTAATATGAGGCACCAACCAGAATACAAGACAACCTCCACAATATTACCACCAAAAATGCATACCCTAAATCTAAACAGAGAAAACATCAGACAAGCCCAAAATAACTGGCCTATACACATCAACAATGGCAAGGTCAAGAAACACAAAGTCTGAGGAACTATCCCAGATTAATGCAGGGCTAAAGAGGCATGAAAAGAAAATGAACGTATGATCCTGGGCTGGATCTTGAACCAGGGAAAACAGATCATTATTAGGCAACTGATAAAATTAGAGCATAAACGACTGATTAGATAACAGTATTGTATCAATTTTTAATTTCCTAGTTTTGTAATTATACTATGCTTATGTAAGAGCTGTCCTTATCCTAGGAAATAAACATTTTGGGGCACAGGTTCACTATGTCTCTCAATTACTTTGAAATAGTACAGAAAAAAATTAGATATACACATGTAGAGAAAGAGAAACAGACAGAAAGACCAATAATAACAAACTGGTGAATCAGAATAAAGGGTTACTGTATTAGTTTCCTAGGGTTTGACATAACAAGTTATCACAAACTCAGTGGCTTGAGACAACAAATTCTCACAATTCTAGAGGCTTCAAGTCCAAAAATGAACGTGTTAGTCCCTCTGGGGGCTTCTAGGGAAGAATCTTTCCTTGCATCTTTCCCGTTTCCGGTGGCTCTAAGCAATCCTTGGCGTTCCTTGGCTTGTAGCTGCATCACGCCAATCTCCACCTCCATCATCACATGGTATTCTCTCCTGTGTGTATCTCTGTGTGTCCTCTCCTCTTCTTATAAGGACACCAGTCACTGGATTTAGGGCCCACCCTAATGCAGTATGACTTCACACTAACTAATTACATCTTCAAACACCCATCTCCAAATAAGGTCATACCCTGAAGTTCTGGCTGGACATGAATTTTGCAGGGGACACTATTAACCCACTTACAGTTCCACTAGAAAAAACTTCATTATGTTATTCTTGCAAGTTTCCTGTAAGTTTGAAGTTTTGTCAAAATAAAAATTTATCCTGCCCCGTCCCAACACACACACAAAATAACTATATAAGCCCAGGTTGATGCCAGGAAGAAGAATGGGAAACAAATACAGTCAATTCTCATTATTCAAAGTAGTTAATGTTCTATAAAGTCGCCAAAAACAACGAATTGGCAAATACTGAACCATTGCTCCTCAGGGAATACAGCGCAGTTCCTGTCAATATGAAACCTTACTTTTTGTGTGTTCCTGTTTAAAAACACCTTATTTAATATATATAGCTTATTCATTAACATTGAACTCATGGCCATCAGCACTATAACTCATGCCTGAACAAAGCTTATCTAACACACATACTTTCTCCATAATGCACATCACAGATGTCCTGCACTTAGGAACACCAGACAGCACTTCAGCACTATGTTTGGGGGCCATTTTAAACAGTGACATCACCAACACAAAACACAAAAATGTGAAAAACGTGGCACTAAAAAGACCAAGAAAAGGGTCCTTGTTTAGAGTGTGAGAGCTAGAACAAGCAGAGTGGGGCCTTGGACCTTGGTCAGAAACATGGGTGTCAGGTGACTCAAAATTTTCCCTGCTCTACATATGCCTGCAAATGACTATAAAAGCACCAAGAGCACTGATTTGGGGATTACAAATAAATTTGAGCAAGTAGGCGATTTCATAAATATAGAATCTTTGAAAAATGAGGACTGACTCTACTTTGAATAGAGCATACTTCAGAAAAAAGCAACCAATTAAAACACAAAAAGGTTAAACTCTGCTTCACTGTTTTACTATCCACATCAGCCCCTCAGAGACCACTTTTCCTTCTTATTGGTGCTCTGCTCAATTTTTCATTTTTTTTTAACATCTTTATTGGAGTATAATTGCTTTACAATGGTGTGTTAGTTTCTGCTTTGTAACAAAGTGAATCAGTTATACATATACATATGTTCCCATATCTCTTCCCTCTTGCATCTCTCTCCCTCCCACCCTCCCTATCCCACCCCTCTAGGTGGTCACAAAGGCACAGAGCTGATCTCCCTGTGCTATGCGGTTGCTTCCCACTAGCTATCTATTTTACGTTTGGTAGCGTATATATGTTCATGCCACTCTCTCCCTTTGTCACATCTTACCCTTCCCCCTCCCCATATCCTCAAGTCCATTCTCTAGTAGGTCTGTGTCTTTATTCCCGTTTATTTCTTAAGTACACCATGCTTATGTATTTTATTTACTCATTTTGAAACTTTACTCCCTATAAAACCAAATGCATTCCACTATACACCTGTGGGATACTCCCCTTGGAAAGAAGTGAAAATTTCTAAATATTGTTTTGGATATCATGTAATAAATTTGCGGAACAAATCAGATGTCTAACAATCCAAAAAGGAAGTTTCCTTGGGTATCTGAATAATATATGTATCCCAATATATCCCAATGGTTCTAGCCACATACTTGAAGGATGTCAACCCTTTTTCACCCAGAAATTGATCTACATTAAGCAGAGACAATGATTCAGTGGCTCTCAAATCTGCTCCTGTCAGATATGAGGAACAGATGTAAAGTGTTAACCACGTCAGCTAGTCGGGAGGCACTGTGATGCTCAGAGCCTGTCCCATCAAGTTTATTGCGCATTTGTGTTTTCCTTCTCTCTGGCAAGAGAACGTTTCTCAGGCCTGTCACTCACTGCTTTGGTTACATCTGACTTGTCCTTTGCTTCTCTGGATTTCATCCATACTCAGACTCTTTACAGACTAGAACCCCCTAACTTAATATAAAAGACAGAATTCTAATGTCCTCATCTTCAGTCTGTCAGTAAACATGTACTGAGTGCTCACTGCAGGCAGACACTCTGCCAGGCCCCAGGGATACAAGACGAGCAAGAAAGACTGCCCTCCAGCAGCTCAGGCAGTGGCAACAGAGACCCTCCCACAAATTCACTGACGCGAGGGCCTGAGCCCAAGTTCTGATACCTACTATCCGGGCCTTCGACAGCACTCTTCAGCCTCCCCTTCTGCTTCCCCAGCCAATCTGTTCTACTCCCCTTGCTGCTGCCAAGTGGAGCATTTCCAACACCACACCTGCATCCATGGAACTCTCTGCCAGAAATCACCTCTCCTCTTCCTTTAGTCTCTCCAACTCTGCCACGGATCCCGGCTCATCTTTTCCATGAAATATCCCTCAGTGCCTCCACTTAATCCCTCCCTCTGGGACAACAGCCTGTTTCCTGCCCCATCTACTCCTTTCCCTAGAATAAGAGCTCCTGAGGGCAGGAGTCTCATGCCTCTTCATCTTATCCCCAGTGCATGGCACTCCCCACTGAGGTACTCACTAAATGACTCTTGAATGAATATGCAAATTTCTTGACTATTACCACACCTGTCACAAAATCTAAAATATCTAAAGTAAATAAGTCAGTAAGTATAAGCCTAAGGGTAAACACAGCCCTCAGGCTGCGTTAAAGTCATTTCCATTTCATCTACTTGTCCTCATAAACAATACCTCCGCCACAGCTCTCTAAAACATGTGTATTTCTCTCTCCACAGTGTTTACTCAGCCGCAGAGCAGGTGCTTACAGGCGACTTCACTACCCAGCCTTCTCATCCATCCACATTTCCAGTGACAAAACACACTCCCACCACCACAGTTTTGGGCGCCCAACCTGGCCAAGGATACTCATAGGGCATCAGCCTGGCCACAGTAACTGGTCCAGGGATGCCATGGGACCCAAGTTGAGGCAGTCAGAGGCCCTCTCCAGGACTTTTCTAACTGGGGCTACTGGAGAAGATTCTCTTCTTCCCAACTTGGCCAAGGGTGTGACCCCAAAGCAGCCAGCCACCTTGCCCCATATAACATGAAGAAACCTGAGAAAGAAAGAAGAGGCACAAATCATGCTCCAGGCTGTAAGTCAGGTCCCTGAGCTGCCCAGGTGCCCAGATGCTGTCAACTGCAAGCCAACCCATCAATCTTCTGTGCCTCTGTCCAGCTGAAGTTGGCCTTCAATCACCAGCTACTGAAAGAGCTGGACCACAATACTCAGTAAATATTCCTACCGAGCTGAAATGATTCACTGAGCCCTCTGAAGGTATACAGCTAAAGACAGTTTCCATCTTCAAAAACCTTGGGTTCTAAGGATATAATTAGAGTGGAGGAAGAAACAGACCAAAATTGGGCTGATGAGCTCAAAAATAGATTGAGAGAATGTTTCCTGGAGAAAGCTGTCTTGGACTTGAACAAAGGAAGAAATGTACTTTGGCGATGGCTACCCATAGGATCCTTGATTTTCCAGGCTAGTCCTAATTCCAAATGTCCTGAGATATTATCCTCCTCAAGCACAGAAACATCCAGGAAATTTCACAAGCAGCACACAAATCCTTTCAGCTCCCATCTTCAAGCTGTGCTCTCAGACGGACCTGGCCTGAGTCACCGCTGCGCTACTGGTTGGCTACACTGACACTTCTCAAGATCCAGTTTCTGTATCAGTAAAATGAGAATAATAAATATACTTACCTCAAGACCACTACCAAGATAAAACTGACACTAATGACAATACTATGAAATAATAGTACCACAAACCACCATAACGGAAGGTAGAAGAAGAGCTGATTAACATTCAGGAGAATTAATATGAGAACGTACTTTAGACATTTTTTATAAAGATGCTTATATTTTCACACACTATGATTCATAAAAATACTGTCTTAATCTAATGACCAACTATAATATTTCAAACCTCAAAAAATAAGAAAAAGCAGCTTACTGATTAGAACTCTACGGCCTCTCAGACAGTTTAACGAGCACAAGGGAATTAAGCGACTTCCCTGGTGGCGCAGTGGATAAGACCCTGCGCTCCCAATGCAGGGGGACCGGGTTCGATCTCTGGTCAGGGAACTAGATCCCACATGCATGCCACAGCTAAGAGTTCACATGCCACAACTAAGGAGCCCGCCTGCTGCAACTTAGATCCGGCACAACCAAATAAATAAATATTTCAAAAAAACATTAAAAATAAAGAAGAAGGGAATTAAATGACTCACTGGAAAAGGCCAGTTTATTGCAGAATCAAAGTCACTATTCCATGAGCTTCCCCCATAACCAGTGCTCTAGCCTTCTCATCTTTCTCACAGTCAGGCAATGCCGATTAAGAAAGCCCGACCCTCCTGATATGGGGACAACAGACGTTAATAAATAAGAAAATAAAGGGTATTAGAACAAGTCTGAGAAAAAGCATGTAAGTAAAATAAATTTTCACAAGGCATAACAAAATTTTTGAAAACTGCCTATAAGGTTCAAGACAACTTTGCCCTTTCCTTTGTTTCCTGCCAGGCTGTCTTTCCAGCTCTCTTCAGTCTGACCTGCTGGACCCCTCAGGGTTTGGCCCAAGGACTACCTTCTTCACGAATCCTCCTGTACTGCTATAGCCCTCAGTCATCCTCCTTGAACCACTCCTTTGGAAATCAGCACTTCCAATAGCACCTCCACTGCCACAATAGAGAATGCTATTTTCATGTGTTTATGTCTTCTATGCCCCCAAAACCAGGATTCACTTATAACTTATGTTCTACAAGTGGCAAACTCTAAAAGTGCTAGCTTCCAGAACTTGCTGGTTTATCCCTTGTCTGCTAAATAATTTCAGCATATGCTAAATAAGTTTAGGGGTCACCTAAATCATTGCTTCATTTAAGGAAGTTCATATCTATACTATCTTTTCCATTCATGGAAGAGTTTTTTCAGGAAAGAATCCATAGCCATTCCAGTGTTTTAAAGTTTTCGGTCAGAAAGGCATTAAATTATGTAGCAGTTTAAATTCATTTCTTCTTCTGTCATCAGAGAAAATAAAGGAAACGGTTGCCACATTTTGTATAATTTTCATGTACTTTCAAACTTAAGATTACTATGACTAAGTACTAAATGTCTGGAATGTACAATTATGCTTAACCTTACAGTACAATAATCACGTAGTTTTGGTGTCATCAAACACCTAAACTGTTCAAACAAACCAGACTAATTTACTACAGCTATTCTAAGACTCCGATGCTAGAATCCCAACCTCTAGCAACCTAGCCCTCTTTTTCTCATTCTTCTCAACAATCCGGAACTTCTTAACGTAACAATGTTGGAAATATGGTGATGTATTTAATTTTCAACACTTGAAAAGAAAAGCAGAATTATTTTCCACTAGCCCTGTACACCAGCTCAGAATACCATTAGTCTGAAACTTATTTTTTTCTGAAATGGAAAATTCCTCTGCTAGAAACCAAGCTCCCATGCCAGGCTGCCTAAAACCACTCTTGGCTCCACTGACATTACTCTTAATCCAAGGATTTAAAAGACATAAAACAATGACAGCTGCTAATATATCACACTCTGGGTCCAATTTTATTTTACTAATCACTCCCCACTCAAAAGCAAACAATGACTTTGCCTTGGTTCTTTCCCATTCCTGCTTCCTCACTGTTGAGAAGTTGAAGCACAGCAACCTATAAACTCCAACTGTCATAAATTTATTCTCATACAAAGGCAGGATTATCAGCAAGACCCCTTCAAAGGCTACAGGTTCAAGTCTTTTTCCCTCCTTCCCTCACAGTCCTCTAACCAAATCTCTACTTACAGTTCAACCCTAACCTGCCTACTCTTCAGAAGACGAAAGTCTGAATAAAATTACAATAGACTTTAACTTAAAAGCAATCAGTTAAAAAGGTACTTAATAAAAGCTATTTGTGACAAACCTAGAGCCAACATAATACTCAATGGTGAAAAGTTGAAAGCCTTTCTGCTGATTCCTGGAATAAGACAAGAATGGCCACTCTCACCACTTCTATTCAACATAGTATTGGAAGTCCTAGACACAACAATCAGACAAGAAAAAAAAACAAAAGGTATCCAAACTGGAAGAGAAGAGATAAAACTGTCATTATATGCAGATGACATGATCTATATGTAGAAAACCCTAAAGACTCCACACACAAAACACTAGAACTGATAAATTCAGCAAGGTAGCAGGATACAAGATTAACATTCAGAAATTGACTGTATTTCTTTATACTAACAATGAAATATCAAAAAGGGAAAGTTAAAAAAAAATTCCTTTTAAAATTGCATCAAAAATAATAAAATACTTAGAATAAAACTGACCAAGGAAGTGAAAGACTTATACACTGAGAACTATAAAACATTGATAAAGAAAGCTAAAGATAATTTAAAGAAACTGAAAGATACACCACGCTCTTGGATTGGAAGAATTAATATCGTTAAAATGGCCATACTACCCAAAACAATCTACAGATTTAATGTGATTACCATCAAATTACCCATGACATTCTTCACAGAACTAAAACAAATAATCCTAAAATTTATATGCAACCATGAAAGACCCAGAACTGCCAAGGCAATCCTGAGGAAAATGAACAAAGCTGGAGGCATAACCCTCCCGGGCTTCAAACAATACTACAAATCTACAGTAATCAAACAGCGTGGTACTGCCACAAAAACAGACATATAGATCAGTGGAACAGAACGGAGAGCCCAGAATTAAACCCACACACCTACAGTCATTTAATCTTTGACAAAGGAAGTAAGACTATACAACAGAAAAAGACAGTCTCTTTGGCAAATGGCGTTGGTTAAGCTGGACAGCCGCATGTAAAGCAATAAGTGAGAGCACTCCCTCACACAATACACAAAAATGAACTCAAAATGGCTTAAACACTTAAGTAAAAAAAAGGACACCACAAAACTCCTACAAGAGAACACACGCAAAACATTCTCTAACATAAACTGTAGCAATGTTTTCTTAGGTCAGTCTCCCAAGGCAATAGAAATAAAAACAAATATCAACAAATGGGACCTAATCAAACTTATGAGCTTTTGCACAGCAAAGGAAACCATAAACAAAATGAAAAGACAAACTATGGGCAGGGAGAAAATACTTGCAAACGATGCAACCAACAAGGGCTTAATTTCCAAAATATACAATCGGCTCATATAACTCAGTAACAAAAAAACCAAACAACCCAATCAAAAAACATAGGCAGAAGACCTAAATAGACATTTCTCCTAAGAAGATATACAGATGACCGATAGGGACATGAAAAGATGCTCAACATTGCTAATTATCAGAGAAATGCAATCAAAACTACAATAAGGTATCACCTCACAGTGGTCCGAATGGCCATCCCATTAAAAGATCTACAAATAATAAATGCTAGAGGGGTGTGGACAAAAGGGAACCCTCTTACGTTGTTGGTGGGAATGTAAACTGGTACAGCCACTATGGAAATCAGTATGGAAGTGTCTTAAAAAACTAAAAATAGAGTTACCATATGATCCAACAATCCCACTCTTGGACATATATCCAGAGAAAATTCTTATTCAAAAAGATACATGCACCCCAGTGTTCATAGCAGCACTATTTACAACAGCCAAGACATGGAAGCAACCTAAATGTCCACTGACAGATAAATAGATAAAGAAGATGTGGTATATAATTACAATGAAATACTACTCAGTCATAAAAAAAGAATGAAATAATGCCATTTGCAGCAACATGCTTCCCCTACCAGTGTGAGAGAGCTTCTTATAATTTAGCAGGGTCTCCAGGCTGAAAGATGTCATGTGTGAGAATTTTAAGAAATGCGCATCCACATCCTGACGGCCAGAAATGAATATCCACAAGCACCCTTTCAAAGCTTTTATCCAAACTACCTCTACCAACTCTACATCTTAAAGTAACTTCATACCCTTGTATATAAGACAAAACCATGCAAAACAAAGCCCCAGAAGCCCCCTTTCCCATTCTAAATTAGTGACCTCCTGGATCTTGTTTTATTTCCAGTTTGTGGAAAATGTTGTAGTTATCCTTCTGGTAAACAGGAGATTGGCAATGAATAGAAACACCTCTCCTCACACTCTACCGGATCATAAGCAGGTCAGATGAACGTGCCAGCCTGTTGGTATCTGTGTACTACGAGAATCTGGTACCTTGGAGGGCTCTGATTTGGTACAAGGGAGACACCCTGTTGCCAGGATAAGCACTTGCCATGTGAAATTCAGGCTCACAAAAACTCTCCCCTGCTATCTCTGACCCCAATTTTAGTACCAGGTTTTTTCACTTTCTAGGTTTCAAACACAAAGGAACCAGTGTCCAAAGGCAAGTGATATAGGCCTTAAACTTGCTGCCATCCTTAATTTCCTCATTCATAAACTTTCCTTAGAAAACCCAAATCCCCATTCCTCTTTTTAAGTAGATTGCTGCCTTCAGCCCCTATGGCCAATAGCAGACATCTATTTCCCAATGGATGAGAGAGACTCCTTCATCTTCTTGGTCATGGTTGGGATGAGGTTCATGTGGCCATCCACACACATGGTCATGCAACTCTCCAGCTGCCGCTTCACCTGAAGCTCTTTACTCCCCGCATCTATTGAATCTTTCGCTTTGTCATTGCAATACATAGCGTACCGGGCCAGGTGGTCCTGGAACTTCTCAAACTCGCTGGTCACCAGGGCCTGGGCTTGAGCCAGAGGTGCATGGCAGCACTCAATGCACTGGTGCACTTGCTGCATGGACGCCTGGCTGTCCTCACAGCAGGCGGCGCTGCACCGGAACATGAGGCCCTGCATCTTCCGGATGTTCTCTCTCCAGACTGATCACCATAGAGTCCACCGCCTCCTGCACCCAGAGCTGCTGCAGCTCTGCCACGGCGACCCCGCGCTGCTCCCTGCCACGCCGGTGCCCACATGGACTCCCACGCACGAGCCCGCCCCCCCTGAATTAAGACTTTTACCTAATTATGGGACTTCCTTGGTGGCGCAGTGATTAAGACTCCATGCTCCCAATGCAGGGGGTCCAGGTTCGATCCCTGGTCCGGGAACTAGATCCCACATGCATGCCACAACTAAGAGTTCGCATGCCACAACTAAGGAGCTGGCAAGCCACAACTAAGGAGCCCTCGAGCTGCAACTAAGAAGCCCGCCTGCTGCAACTAAGACCTAATGCAACCAAATAAATAAATAAATTACTTCTACCTAATTGTAAACCACCTCAGATATAATTCTGTAATCACACACTACTAAAGTAAAACCACCATCAATGAAAAAAAGCACAATCGTTTAGCTATCACAAACTGAATATTTATGCTACAGATGGAATGTTTGTGTCCCCCCCATAATTCATATGTTGAAACCTAATCCCCAATGGGATGGTATTTGGAGGTGAGGACTTTGGGAGGTGCTTAGTTCACAAGGATGGAACCCTCATGAATGGGATTAGTGCCCTTTTAAAAGAGGTACTAGAGAGATCCACTATGTGTGAACAGAAAGAAGATGGCTATGAACCATGAAGTGAGCCCTCAACAAACACTGAATGTACTGGCACCTTAAATTTGAACTTCCCAGGCTCCAGAACTGTGACACATTTGTGTTGTTTATAAACCATCAGCCGATGGCATTTTTGTTACAGCAGCCTGAACAGACTAAGATAATTCAGTAGCTGCCAGACATCACTGCAAATGTTTCATGTCTATTACCTCATATAGATCCTAGGTGATATTTTAGGCTGAAATGAGTAGTATCAATTCCATTTTACAGATAAAGAAACTAACTGTTGAAGACATCTTTCAAGATCATATACCTGTAAATAGCAAAGCCAGTATCAAAATTCAAGCTAGTTTAGGGTTAGGGTTAGGGTCTTAATAGGGCTACATTTTTCTGCAAATGAGAAAAAGACACTCCCTTCTCAAGTCACTGTACTTCCATATATTTGGAAATTGTCATAATGTACTGATTTTATTAGGAAAGGTGCTTTATTGCCATCTACTGAAAGAGTGGCATAATAAGTATACAAATTTTGCAGGACATCACTACGAATGGGGCCTCTGCGGGCACTGCAGTTTTCAACCTGCACAACCAAATGCAGTCACTCTGGTGGTTAAAAACAAATGGAATTTCAATATATTTTTACCATTATTGAAAACTAAATTCAACAAACCAGTGCTTGTAATCACTTAAGCACAGAAGACACAGAGAAATATCATGAACCCTGTCCTCAAGAAATCAATATGATCATTAGACATGTCACAAAGCACAATACAGAGAAGTAAAATAACAGAAGTTAGTATAAACATACAGAAGCAGTATGAAGGTTGCAGAGATTAATTCTAAAAACCACTTTTTAATTTCTTTCCCTCACTGAAGCCTTATAATAACTCTGTGCGTTAAGGCAGCAATCACAAATTCACTTCAAAATGAGGGCACATGAATGTGAATTAGGGAGAGACATTTGCAGACTAAGAAGAGGATTTGTGTTTGTCACAAACATGGGCTCTTACGGTGTGAAAAGAAAGGCAACCATGGGTAAAAGACTTATTAGGAAAAGACTGAAAAAGTAAATATGCAGTAAAGAATCTAACCTCACCTAAAAGGAAGGCTAGGGAATTAATTCCCTGGTGGTCCAGTGATTAGGACTCGGTGCTTCCACTGCTGGGGCCTGAGTTCGATCTATGTTCAGGGAACTAAGACCCTGTAAGCTGCACGGAGCAGCCAAAAAACAAACAAACAAACAAGTCTAGCCTTTGTCCTTGGCTCCTGGAAAGTAATGTCTATGCCCTTGGAATACCATGGCTGATAGAAGTGTCTTTCTTTGCCTGAGAGCTTCAGTTACACCAGACAGTCTAATAATGTGATTTAGGGTGGTGGCTAATCACACCCAATACTGTTACCATGGGGGCTGGTGACACCAGAAAGACAGTATGATTTAGAGTAGAGGCTTTGAGTCACACACAGAAGAACTGGAGACTGAGATCAGCCATTTATGTCTACGTAAAGGAGCCTTAGTCTGTTAGGGCTACTATAACAAAATGCCATAAAGTAGGTAGCCTATAAACAACAAACACTTCTCAAGTTCTAGAAGCTGGGAAGTCCAAGATCAAGGTGTCAGCAGATTCAGTGTTAGTGGTGAAATCTGGCAAAGGCTCACTTCCTCACTGATGCTGAAGGGAGGAGGGATCTCTCTGGAACCTCTTTTATAAGGGCACTAATCCCATTCATGAGAGCTCCACCCTCATGACCTATTTACCTTTCAAAGACTCCATCTCCAAATACTACCACATTGAGGATTAGGTTTCAACATATGAATGGGGGTTGGGAATAGAGAACACAAATATGCAGTCCATAGCAAAGCCCCAGTAAAAACTCTGGACACCAAGGCTCAGGTGAGGTTCCGTGCTTGACAATAACCCACCTATACGGTCACACATTGATACCAAACATGTAATTCATCCTGACTCTGTGAGAAAACCACAAAAACAAAAGTTCCATGATTGGAACTCACATCCCAATTTCAAAACTTACTACAAAATAATAGTAATCAAAGCAGTGTGGTACAGGCATAACAATAGACCCAGTCAATGGAACAGAATTCATAGTCCAGAAAAACCCATACATCTGTGGTCAAATGATTTCTGTCAAGGGTCTGACAAATATAACAGAAGTTAGTATAAACAGTGGTTTCAGACATGACATAAAAGGACAAGTTAACAGAAAATGAATAAACTAAACTTCATCAATATTTAAAACTTACGAATTTCAAAAAATATTATCAGAAAGTAGAAGGACAATTCACATAATGGGAGAAAATATTTGCAAATCACATATCCAACTAAGAATCTAGTACCCAAAATATATTAAGAACTCCCACAACTCAATAACTCAGTTTAAAACTCAGTAAAAGTCTGATAGGCATTTCTCCAAAGAGGGCATACAAATGACCAACAATCACATAAAAAGATGCTTGATATCATTAGTCATTAGGGAAACACAAATCAAAACCACAGTGTGAGATACCAACTCCCACCCGTTATAATAGTTAGTGTCAAAAAATAAATTATTGGCAAGGATATGGAAAAAACTGGAACCCCTGTGCATTGCTGGTAGAAATACAAAATGATGCAGTTGCTATAGAAAATGGTACAGTGGGTCCTCCAAAAAATTAAACATACAATTACCATAGGATCTAGCAATTCTACTTCTGAGCAATTCAATTTCCCAAAAGAACTGAAAGCAGGGACTCAAATGGATGTTTGGGTTTTTTTTTTTTTAATATTTACTTATTTATTTTGGCTGTGCCAGGTCTTAGTTGCGGCACGTGGGATCTTCGTTGCGACATGCAGACTCCTTAGTTGCAGCACACAGACTTCTTAGTTGCTGCATGCGAACTCTTTGTTGCGCATGCATGCAGGATCTAGTTCCCCGACCAGGGATCGAACCCAGGCCCCCTGGATTGGGAGCGTGCAGTCGTACCCCCTGGACCACCAGGGAAGACCCTCAAATGTATGTTTAAATATCAAAGTTCAAAATAACATTATTCACAATAACTAAAAACTGGAAACAACACAAATATCCACCAATGGATGAATGGATAAACAAAATAAGCATGTATATATAAAGAAAAACTATTCACAGCCTTAAAAAGGAATGAAATCCTGACACATTGTAGGTTTACGACCTCAGGAGTCCCCAGGTGAAGTCTGAAACTGGTGCCCATGCATAGAGGACAAGGAGAGACCAAAGAAGGAGGTAGATCACTCCAGATTGGTAGCTGGCAGTTTTAATATGCAAGGGAACTTACACATGAGCCAAGATTCACACACAGGCTGGTCTGACTCCACAATTCAAACTCCTTACCCCAAGCCAGCATTTCTTAAGATGCAATCCAAGATCTGATGAGGAACTAATATCCAAAATACATAAAGAACTCCTAACAACTCAACAACAAAAAGACCAACAACTCAATTTTTAAGTGGGCAAAGGACCTGAAAGAGACATTTCTCCAAAGTAGATATACAAATGGCTAATAGGCACATGAAAAGGTGCTCAACATCACTAATCATGAGAGAATTGTGAATCAAAACCACAATGAGATACCACTTCACACCCATTAGGAATGACTACTATTAAAAAAAGTTAAAATTGTAAAAATTAAAAAAAAAAAACAGAAAATAACAAGTACTGGCAAGGATATGGAAAAACTGAAACCCTCATACATTCTGATAGAAATGCAAAATGATGCAGTCACTGTGGATAAAAGTATGGTGGCTCCTCAAAAGTTAAAAATATAATTACCATATGATCCAGCATATACCAGAAAGAACTGAAAGCAGAGACTCAAACATGTTTCCACAACAATGTTCATAGTGCCGTATTCACAAGAGCCAAAATGTGGAAACAACCCAAATGTCCTTCAATGGATGAATGATAAACAAAATGTGGTATATACATAAAACGGACTACATTCAGCCTTAAAGAAAGTAAAAAATTCTAACACACAATACAACATGGAAAAACCTTCAAGACATTAAGCTAAGTGAAATAAGCCAGACACAAAAGAACAAAAATTATGATTCCACTTATATTAGGTCCCTAAAGTCATCAAACTCAAGAGACAAAGTAGAATGGTGGTTGCCAGGGGCTGTCGGGAGGGGAAAATGAGGAGTTGTTAATGGGTATAGGGTTTCAGTTTGGGATGATGAAAAGTTCTGGAGATGGATGGTGGTGATAGTTTCAGAACAACAGGAAGGTACTTAATGTCATAGGCCATAGACTTAAAAATTGTTATAATAGTAAATTTCATTCAATTTGACCACAATTTTTAAAATGCAATCAAGGGCAATGCACATCAGAATCACCACGTATGCTTTTAGAGATAGTAGATACTCAAACACCAAATTAGAATCTTGAGTGATGAAAGGCCCACCAACCACCCTGGTGAGTTAGGCACTATTAAAGTTTGAGAACCACCACCAAGAACACTGGATTAAAATCCAACCTCTAGGGACTTCCCTGGTGGCGCAGTGGTTAAGAATCCGCCTGCCAATGCAGGGGACACGGGTTCGAGCCCTGGTCTGGGAAGATCCCACATGCCACGGAGCAACTAAGCCCGTGCACCACAACTACTAAGCCTGCGGTCCAGAGCCCAGGCGCCACAACTACTGAAGCCTGCACGCCTAGAACCCACGCTATGCAACAAGAGCAGCCCCCGCTAACCGCAACTAGAGAAAGCCCATGCACAGCAACGAAGACCCAATTCAGCCAAAAAAAAAAATCCAACCTGTATGGCTTTACCATACAGGTAAACTAAACACAGAACAAGCTTCTCTGCGCATGCTTGGAGTATTCTGCTGCAGTAAAATACACAATGTTGGGTAAAAAAGTAAAAATGCTATAGGCTCTATTGAATTTTTAAAAAGGCTGAGGAAGAAACAGAAAGCTTTACATCCCAGTGGCTTGAGGCTATAAGAAGAAAATCCTCAATATGAAAAACAGGATGCCAGTCATGAGACACTGCATTCAGGATTCCGAAGTTTCCTATCTTAATCTGTTCCACCCCTTAGGCCATCATTCAACCATGCACAAGTTTCTCATTAACTTTTTTTTAACTCTCTCTCATCCCATCATGCTATCCCTTGCTCCTTCTCTTCCCCAGCACACTTATATAGAGATTTGTCAACACAAAGATTTTATTCTTCAACTACTGCAATGTGATTTCTTCATTAACCTCTCCTCAAAACTGTTTTCCCTTTGATTAATGGATTTCTCCACACTCGTAAGTATACATTTGTTACCTACGTTATTTTAATGCATAAGTGACAAGAACTGAATGCAGAATTCAACAAAACTGGTTCAAAATAAGGAGGGACTTATACAGAATGTTCAAAGATAAATATTTTTGAGATCTTAGTAAAATTGTGGCCAGAACTCAGGCACTATGTTTCTCTTCTTTCTATAAATAAATTAATTATTGGGTAGATAATATGTACTGTTTTTCTTGGTCATAGCTTTTAAGAAGAGATAATCTAGAGCTACACCAACTGGACAGGCTTTCTTACACATAACTTTTTCAAGAAATTGTTCATGTGTGTTTCAATCTTTACAAAGTACTCCATTTTTATTTGTCTTAAAATTACAATAAATATTTTAAAAGCATCACCCTATTCCACTATTTGTCCATTTCAAAAACTGAGTACCAAATTATGTACTAGGCACCAAGCCAGCAACCTGACACAACTGTTTTAATACATTGCTGCCCTATTTGCATCTTCTGATTATATGTTTTAGTTGTATCCCTAAGATAGACAACATTGTATTCTGCTGCCTTTCTTTGCTTAACAGGAATTTTCTGATGCTCTAGAGGTTCTGCTCCTTAAAAGAACAGAAATTAAAATCTACAACTTTATGAGAAGCCAATAGAAACCTTATTTATACACAAGAATAAATGTTCTGTTTCTGATCTTATCAGGATGGAAAAGAATATTCAGATTGATTTTCAAAAAAGTATCTATGTAATACTAACGACCCTAAGTTTTAAAATAGTAACATCAATTTTGCAGTAGATATAAGCACTGAGAGGACTTTCCTGGTGGTACAGTGGTTAAGAATCCACCTGCCAAGCAGGGGACATGGGTTCAAGCCCTAGTCCAAAACGATCCCACAAGCCAAGGAGAAACTAAGCCCGTGAGCCACATCTACTGAGCCTGTGCTCTCGAGCCCACGTGACACAACTACGAAAGCCCATGCTCCACAACAAGAGAAGCCACCGCAATGAGAAGCCCGTAGTGAGCACAGCCCCCACTCACCACAACTAGAGAAAGCCCACGCGCAGCAATGAAGACCCAACGCAGCCAAAAATAAATAAATTAATCTATTTTTTAAAAAAAGCTTAAAAAAAAGCATTGAGAGAAAAAAGTTTAACAGGAAATACATGAAAGTGCCTGTATCACCTAATTGTAGATTTACATGTGTTATTTTCTATTGTATTCTTTCTTTTATAGCTATTCTACAATAGGTGCATATTATTTTCACTATCAGAAAAAAACAACAACAAAAAATTTTTACACTGTTGTTCTAAACTGCACGTATTAAAATCCCAACTATCTTTCCAGCTTGAGTCCCTGTTGCAAAAGGAACGTAAGTACTCCCCCTGCTGGTTATTTAAATAGTTCCCCAAAACTAAGAGCAGTGTCTAGAAGCTAACGAAGATTTTAAATCAAATCATGAGAAAATATTTGCAAACAAAGCAAATGACAAAGGATTAATCTCCAAAATATACAAGCAGTTCATGCAGCTCACTATCAAAAAAACAACCCAATCCAAAAATAGGCAGAAGACCTATATAGACATTTCTCCAAAGAAGATATACAGATTGCCAACAAATACATGAAGGATGCTCAACATCACTAACAATTAGAGAAATGCAAATCAAAACTACAACGAGGTATCACCTCACAATGGTTAGAATGACCATCATCAAAAAATCTACAAACAAAAATGCTGGAGAAGGTGTGGAGAAAAGGGAACCCTCTTACATTGTTGGTGGGAATGTAAATTGATACAGCCACTATGGAGAATACTACGGAGGTTCCTTAAAAAACTAAAAATAGAACTACCATATGACCCAGCAATCCAACTCCTGGGCATATACCCTGAGAAAACCATAATTTAAAAAGAGTCATGTACCACAGTGTTCACTGCAGCACTATTTACAATAACCAAGACATGGAAGCAACCTAAGTGTTCATCAACAGATGAATGGATACAGAAGATGTGGCACATATATACAATGGAATATTACTCAGCCATAGAAAGAAACGAAATTGTTATTTGTAGTGAGGTGGATGGACCTAGAGTCTGTCATACGTACAGAGTGAAGTAAGTCAGAAAAAGAAATGAAACTGAGTTACTTCTAGTGAGACAGACGGACCTAGAGTCTGTTATACAGAGTGAAGTAAGACAAAAAAAGAAAAACAAACACCGTGTGCTAACACACATATATGGAAGCTAAGAAAAAAGAAAACTGGTTCTGAAGAACCTAGGCGCAGGACAGGAATAAAGACACAGACGTAGAGAATGGACTTGAGGACATGGGGAGGGGGAAGGGTAAGCTGGGATGAAGTGAGAGAGTGGCATGGACATATATACACTACCAAATGTAAAATAACTAGCTAGTGGGAAGCAGCTGCAGAGCACAGGGAGATCAGCTCCGTGCTTTGTGACCACCTTGGGGGTGGATAGGGAGGGTGGGAAGCAGACGCAAGAGGGAGGGGATATGGGGATATATATATACATGTACAGCTCATTCACTTTGTTATACATCAGAAACTAACACAACATTGTAAAGCAATTATACCCCAATAAAGATATTAAAATAAATAAAGAAATTTTAAAAAGAAAAAAAACAGACAATGATACTTGGACTACGAACTTCAGAGCAAGTTAACACGACATCAGAAAACAATCTATTTTGAGTTTATTTTTGTGTATGGTGTTAGGGAGTGTTCTAATTTCATACTTTTACATATACCTGTCCAGTTTTCCCAGCACCACTTATTGAAGAGGCTGTCTTTTCTCCACTGTATATGCTTGCCTCCTTTATCAAAGATAAGGTGACCATATGTGCGTGGGTTTATCTCTGGGCTTTCTATCCTGTTCCATTGATCTATGTTTCTGTTTTTGTGCCAGTACCATACTGTCTTGATTACTGTAGCTTTGTAGTATAGTCTGAAGTCAGGGAGCCTGATTCCTCCAGCTCCATTGTTCGTTCTCAAGATTGCTTTGGCTATTCGGGGTCTTTTGTGTTTCCATACAAATTGTGAAATTTTTTGTTCTACTTCTGTGAAAAATGCCAGTGGTAGTTTGATAGGGATTGCATTGAATCTGTAGATTGCTTTGGGTAGTAGAGTCATTTTCACAATGTTGATTCATACAATCCAAGAACATGGTATATCTCTCCATCTATTTGTATCATCTTTAATTTCTTTCATCAGTGTCTTATAATTTTCTGCATACAGGTATTTTGTCTCCTTAGGTAGATTTATTCCTAGATATTTTATTCTTTTTGTTGCAATGGTAAATGGGAGTGTTTTCTTAATTTCACTTTCAGATTTTTCATCATTAGTGTATAGGAATGCAAGAGATTTCTGTGCATTAATTTTGTATCCTGCTACTTTACCAAATTCATTGATAAACTCAAAATGGATTAAAGACCTAAATGTAAGGCCAGACACTATCAAACTCTTAGAGGAAAACATAGGCAGAACACTCTATGACATAAATCACAGCAAGATCCTTTTTGACCCAGCCCCTAGAGAAATGGAAATAAAAAGAAAAATAAACAAATGGGACCTAATGAAACTTAAAAGCTTTTGCACAGCAAAGGAAACCATAAACAAGACCAAAAGACAACCCTCAGAATGGGAGAAAATATTTGCAAATGAAGCAACTGACAAAGGATTAATCTCCAAGATTTATAAGCAGCTCATGCAGCTCAGTAACAAAAAAACAAACAACCCAATCCAAAAATGGGCAGAAGACCTAAATAGACATTTCTCCAAAGAAGATATACAGATTGCCAACACACACATGAAAGAATGCTCGACATCATTAATCATTAGAGAAATGCAAATCAAAACTACAATGAGATATCATCTCACACCGGTCAGAATGGCCATCATCAAAAAATCTGGAAACAATAAATGCTGGAGAGGGTGTGGAGAAAAGGGAACACTCTCGCACTGTTGGTGGGAATGTAAATTGATACAGCCACTATGGAGAACAGTATGGAGGTTCCTTAAAAAACTAAAAATAGAACTACCATATGACCCAGCAATCCCACTACTGGGCATATACCCTGAGAAAACCATAATTCAGAAAGAGTCATGTACCAAAATGTTCATTGCAGCTCTATTTACAATAGCCAGGACTTGGAAGCAACCTAAGTGTCCATCATCAGATGAATAGATAAAGAAGATGTGGCACATATATACAATGGAATATTACTCAGCCATAAAAAGAAATGGAGTTATTTGTAGTGAGGTGGATGGAGTTAGAGTCTGTCATACACAGTGAAGCAAATCAGAAAGAGAAAAACAAATACAGTATGCTAACACATATATATATGGAATCAAAGGGAAAAAAAAAAAAAAAAGGTCGTGAAGAACCTAGTGGCAAGACGGGAATAAAGACACAGACCTACTAGAGAATGGACTTGAGGAAATGGGGAGGGAGAAGGGTAAGATGTGACAAAGTGAGAGAGTTGCATTGACATACATACACTACCAAACGTAAAATAGATAGCTAGTGGGAAGCAACCGCATAGCACAGGGAGATCCGCTCTGTGTTTTGTGACCACCTAGAGAGGTGGGATAGGGAGGGTGGGAGGGAGGGAGATGCAAGAGGGAAGAGATATGGGAACATATGTATATGTATAACTGATTCACTTTGTTATAAAGCAGAAACTAACACACCATTGTAAAGCAATTATATTCCAATAAAGATGTTAAAAAAAAAAAATCTAACTACTCACTTCATACTTTTTCTTCCCTAAGTTTCTTTAGCTACCTCTTCCAACGAATGTCTTCCACACTTCCAAACTTTTCTCCCTACATCCCATCCCATTAGCTTTCCTGATCAAAACCCAAATTATGAAGCAAGTATTAAGAGTACTGAATTAAATTTTAACTTGCTTTTCCTAAATATGTATGTGGGCCTTGAATATACCTAGCTCCAACTCCATGTGCACTTATATTTTAATTAAATTGAGTCATTTAAGATGAAATGGACCTAAGAAGACACTGGAACAATGCCTTAAAAATTCTGAGGAAAACTGATTTTTAATCTAAATTTCTCTACTCAGCCAAATTATTAATCAACTATGGGAACAAAATAAAGAAATTTTCAGACATGCAGAACTCAAAAAAACTTTTAACACACTCTTTATTAGGAAGATACTGGAGAATATACCACACAAAAGGAGGAATAAGCCATACTGCCTGACTAGGAACAGGCGTAAAAAATTTTTAATTACCTATAATTAAGTAAAAAATGATGTAAAGAAAAACATGTAGCAATGATTTACTACATTAAAATAATGGTTGCACAAGAAGGAAACAAAGTACACTACTTGAGTCTTCAATGGGCCACATTTATGTGATCATAGTATTAATATTTATTTCTGGTTTAGCAAAAAGCTGTAACATAATAATGAAGGATAACAGAGATATGGAATGCTCACATAAGACAGCTAAGTCCTCATCTGCCATACTAGGTAATCAACAGATTAAATATTGGGTTGGGCCCAAGTGCATTTGTTTTTTTCCATAAAATGGCTCTAGTAGCACTTAGTTGTCTTTAACTTCATTTGAAACAATTTTGTTAGACTGTACTGTAACAGCTGTCGTATCAGCATGAATTAAAAAAAAAAACTTACCAAAGTTGGTGAAGTTTTGTGTAGCCATCTTAATATTGAAGATGGAAGAAAAAAGCAACATTTTCCGCCTATTATGCTTTATTTCAATAAAGGTAAAAACTCAACTGAAATGCAAGAACAGATTTGTGTCGTGTATGGAGGAGGTGTTGTGACTCATCGAGCGTGTCAAAAGTGGTTTGTGAAGTTCCACGCTGGAGATTTCTCACTGGACGATGCTCCATGATTGGGTAGACCAGCTGCAGTTGACAGCGATCAAAATCGAGACATTAATTGAGATCAACATTATACCATGTGGGAGATAGCCGACATACTCAAAATATCCAATTCAAGTGTTGAAAATCATTTGTACCAGCTTGGTTATGTTAGTCGCTTTGATGTTTCGATTCCATGTAAGTTAAGTCAAAAATAACTTTCTTGACTGTATTTCCACATTCGATTTTCTACTGAAACGTAAAAAAAAGTTCCATTTTTAAAACAAATTGTGATGGGTGATGAAAAGTGGATACTGTACAGTAATGTCAAACAGAAGAGATAGCAGGGCAAGTGAAATGAACCTCTGCCAACCACACCAAAGGCTGGTCTTCATCCAAAGGAGGTGAGGTTGTGTATACAGTGGGATTGGAAGGGAGTCCTCTACTACAAGCTCCTTCTGGAAAACCAAATGATTAATTCCAACAAGTACTGCTCCCCATGAGACCAACTGAAAGCAGCACTCGACGAAAAGTGTCTGGAATTAGTCTACAGAAAACGCATAATCTTCCATCAAGATAACACAAGACCGCATGTTTCTTTGATGACCAAGCAAAAACTGTTACAGTTTGGCTGGGAAGTTCTAATACATCCACTGTGTTCACCAGACATTACACCTTCGGCTTTCTAATTATGTTAGTCTTCACAAAATTCTCTTAACGGAAAAAATTTCAATTCCCTGGAAGACTGTAAAAGGCACCTGGAACAGTTCTCTGCTCAGGAAGATAATAAGTTGTGGGAAGATGGAATTATGAAGTTGGCTGAAAAATGGCAGAAAGTAGTAGAACAAAATGGTGAATACGTTGTTCAGTAAAGTACTTGGTGAAATGAAAAAGGTGTCTTTTATTTTTACTTAAAAACTGAAGGAACTTTTGATCAACCTAATAATTAATGTGTTTTTTTAAATAAGAAAATAAACTCCAGAAAAAAACAGCTAAAAGAATTAGTGATTTCCAAACTTCTGATCTAAACAAGATGGTACAGATCAAATTTCTCCCAGCTTCTCCCCACTAAAAACAACTATAATTGCTGAAAATAACATAGAGACTGGTGAGAATTCTGGAAGTAGCAAGCTGGTTTGGGAGCCCAAGACTGAAGGAATAACAGAGTAACAAGGTGAATTATGTCCCAGCACCCAACAGAAGGTGACCCAGACCCCATGTTTCCCCACCCCCAACCTAGCTCATTCCTCCTCTTGATCAAACAGGAGTCTCTCTGACAGTATCAACTAAGCCCAGCACCACCAGAGGGAGAGAGCAATTGGGAACATTGCCAATAACAAATGATCAAGGGAATCCCAATGGACCCAGATCTCCTTCCATTAGAGATTCCAGGAAAAGAAAGAGAGGAGAGTGGAGAGAGGTGGAGAGATTAGGTGTCAGTAGGAAAGATCTCTTGACAACTCACACACTACCCAAGAATCACTCTCTGTGTCTCTCAGAGGCATGGGGGATCCCAACACAGCAAGAACCTGACAAGGGAAGCTTCTTGGTCACTGTGTGCCTGAGATTCTCTGCTCCTTCACCAAGAGACCCTAGCAGGTCAGCCTGGGGAACCCCCTTCTGTTCCCTAAGGTTACTGGCACTAGATATGCCGAGCAGACCAAAACAACATCACAAAGGCTCTAAAAATTAAACTATCATTAGAACCACAATCCACAAAAGTAGGTCAGGACCTGTGTGCTTGATCTTAGCAGCACACTGCGACAATAAAATACTTAAGTAGAACCCAGCGTCTCCTAAGATAGACAAAATGTCCAAAATACAATTGAATATTGTTCTTCATACTAAGAACCAATACTATCAAAAAACAAATAAGAAAAACAATCAACTGATGCCAACAAGTAAATCAATCTGGTGCTGGAACTATCTAACAAGAATTTTTTAATAGCTGTCATAAAAATGCTTCAATAATCAACTGCAAGTTCTTTTGAAACAATGAAAAATTAGAAAAAAAAATTATAAAAAAGGACCAAATGGAAACTATAGAACTGAAAAATACAATTACCAAAATAAAAAACCTACTGGTTAGACTCAGTAGTAAAATCCTAACTACAAAAGATAGAATCAGTAATTTGTAGTCCAATCAATAGAATTCAACTAATCTGAACAACAGATTCAGACAAAATATAGTGAAGAAAAATGAATAGAGCCTCAGGGACCTGTGAGACAATAACAAAGGATTCATCATTCATATCACTGTTCTAAGAGGTAAAGAAAAAGAAATTAAACTGAGAAAGTATTTTAAAACATACCAGCTCAAAATTTCCTACATTGGGTAAAAGATATAATATTTCTTCAGTTTTAATAAGCTGAAAAAACCCCAAGCAGGATAAACCCAAAGAAACCAATAGCAAGACATCAAAATTAAACTTCTAAAGATAAAGAAAACTTTGGAAAAGAGCCATGATAACATACTGCCTATACAGGAACACCAATTCTAGTGACAGAACTCTGATCTGAAATCTTACAGCCAGAATGAAGTGGGGCAATTATTTTTCAGTTCTTAAAGAAAATAACAGCAACCCAGAATTTGATATCCAGTAAACAGTTCAACAATCAAGGGGAAATAAAGACATTTTAGACCCAAAAAACAAAAAAAACCCAAGTATTTGGAAACCAGCAGATACACACTTAAAGACTGGTACAAGGAAGTACTCAAACAGTAGAAAATGATTTTTTTCTTTAAATCTTGTGAGCAGTGTGGAAAAAGGAAAAACAGAAACTGCAGGAGTATGGATAAATACAAAACACAATCCTCCTCAAGAACTGTATAAATCATAGTCAATGAATATGAAATATGAAACAAAAGTCACAATACTAGGTAACATTAAAGGTACTTAAATGGAAAGTGAAGCCTCCACATTTTACTAGAAGTGATAAAATGCTGCATATGTAGACTGTGATAAGCTACACATGTATTATTGTATATCTAGAAAAACCATTGAGAAAATGATACAACAAAAAAAGCTAAGAAAAACTATAAATAAATCAAAACGGAAACCTAAAATTGTTTAAGTAACTCCAAAAAGGCAAAAAAAGAGAAAGGAAAGAACAGGAAGAAAACAACAAAATGGCAAACTTGAACACTAACATATCAATAATTTTCTCTTACATGTAAATGACCTAAATACATCCATCAAAAGACAAAGCCTGGCAAAGTAGATTAAAAAACATGAACCAACCACATGCTATTTGGAAGAAACTAATTTCAAGTTCAACACTATAGGGAGGTTGAAAGTAAATGAATAGAAAGATATGACAAGTAAACTCTGACAACAGAAGTGGCTATATTAGTATCTGGTAAAGTAGACCTCAGGTCAAAAGGAAATTTCTAGAAACAAAGACAGAAATTATATAACAATAAAAGAATAAATTCAACAGAAAGATACAACATTACTAATTTTATAAACACCAAACAACAGAGCCTCAACATGCATAAAACAAAACTGATAGAGCCAAAAGAATAAATACACAAATCCACCACTATAGTTGGGGATTTCGACATGTGCCCACCATGCTCAGCAACTGATAGAACTGCTAGGTAGAAAATAATATAAGTCATACAAGATCTCACCAAAAAAACAAAACAAACAAAAAAACCCTAACAATACTTAACTGACACATAGAGAGCACACCACCCAACAAAAACAAAATACATATTATTTTTCCAAACACAAAGGAACATTCACCCAAATGAAGCATATTCAGAGAATAAATTTAAGAGACTGAAATCATACAGAATGTGTGGCTTAATCATAAATGAATTAGAAACCAATAACAAAAACAAAACAGATAAATGATAAAAACATGAATAAATAACAAGCTTCTGATTCATGAATAAAACACAGTCTTTAACAGAATTTTTTAAACATACAAAATTAAATGAAAAAAGAAACAGCATATCAAAATATATGGGATGCAGCTAAAGCAGAACTGAGGGAAATTCGTAACATTAAATACAGTTGACCCTTGAACAACACAGGTTTGAACTGCATAGGTCCACTTACACATGGATTTTTTTCAATAAATACCTACTCCAGTACCACATGATCCACAGGTGGCGGAATCCATGGATGTGGAACCACGGATACAGAGGGCTAACTGTGAAGTTATACACGGACTTTCAACTGCACAGGGGATCAGCCTCCGAAACTCCACACTGTTTAAGGGTCAACTTATTTTCATTGGAAATGAAAAAAACTCTCAAATCAATAACCTAAATTCCAACCTCAAGAAACTAGAAGAACAAAAAATAACTAAAGCAAGCAAGCAAAAGGAAGAGAGAAATAGTAGGAATCAATTCAATTCAAAACAGGAAAACAACTATTTTTTTAAAGCAATAAAACCAAGAGCTAGTCCTTCAAGAAATAATTACAATTAATACACATCTAGGAGGACTGACAAAAAACAGAGAAGACACAAATGACAAATATGAGTCTGAAATAGGGGATATCACTACAAATCCTACAGCCATTGAAAAAATACATCCCTACAAATCCTACAGCCATTAAAAAGACATAGGAACACTACAAACTTTGCACTCATAAACTCAATAACTTAGAAGAAGTCAACCAATTCCTCAAAAACCACAACTTCCAAAACTCAACCAAGAATAGATAATGTAAACAGACCTTATAACCAACAAATAAATTGAATTTGAAGTTTAAAAGTCCCTGAAAACAAACCACTAGGCCCAAGTGATTTCATTACACAATTCTAACAAACCTTCAACAAAGAATTAACGTCGACTTTATATAATAACTTCCAGAAAATAAAACAAGAAAGAACACTTCCAAACTCATTTTAGGAAACTAACACTACCCTGATAAGAGTCAGGCAAAGACAATATAAAAAAGAAAACTACAAACCAAATGCCTCTTATGAATTTAAATGCAAAAAAAAAACCTCGAGAATATCAGCAAAAGGAATCTAATAACGTTTACAAAGGAATGTACAAAAAGGCCAAGTGGGGTTTATTTCAGGTGTGCACGGCTGATTCAACATTCAAAAATCAACCAATGTATAAGAATCCGCCTGCCAATGCAGGGGACACAGGTTCGATCCCTGGTCTGGGAAGATCCCACATGCCGCAGAGCAACTAAGCCCGTGCACCACAACTAGTGAGCCTGCAACTAAGCCCATACCACAACTACTGAGCCTGTGCTCTAGAGCCCAAGAGCCACAACTGCTGAGCCCACGTGCCACAACTACTGAAGCCTGCGCACCTAGAGCCTGTGCTGCAGAACAAGAAGACACTGCAATAAGAAGCCCAAGCACCTCAACGAAGACTAGTCTCCACTCGCCACACCTAGAAAAAGCCCACACGCAGCAACAAAGACCCAACACAGCCAAAAAGAATAAGTTAACTAATTAAAATATATATATGGATCAATTTTTTAAAAAACTCACCCAATGTAATCTACCATATATCAACAAGCTGAAAAGAAAAACTGCAGCATCTGGCACACAAAGCATATAATAAAATACAACACCAATTCATTATAAAACTGTAAACAAACTACAAATAAAGGTAAACTTCCTCAACTTAAGACCAACTACCAAAAACCCTCAGCTCACATCATACTTAACCAGGAAAGAATGAATGCTTTCCCCCTAAGATCAGTAACAAGTAAGGATGTCCACTCTCATCACTCTTATCCAACATGGTACTGGAAGTTCTAGCTGCTACAATAAGGCAGGGAGATGGGGCGGAGGGGGGGGAAGTGGGTAGGGCGGCAGTGGACGACAGTGGATTTGAGAACATACAGTTTGAAAAAGAAAAAACAAAACTACTGAGACATGATAGTCTACACAGAAAATCCCAAGAAATCTAACCAAAAAAATGGCTAGTACTAATAAGTGAGTTCAGCAAAGTTACAAAATATAACATTAGTGCACGAAAACCAATCCATTTCTAAATACTAACAATAAACATGTAGAAACTAGAATTAAAAACAATACAATTTACAATCACACCAAAATAAATGAAATAGTTAAGTATAAAGTTACCAAAACATGTATGGCACCTGCACGCTACAAATTTCAAAATGCTGATGAAAGAACCCAAAGATTAACAAATGGAGAGACATGGACTAGGAGACTCACAGATGTCTATCTGCCCCAGATTGATCGATAGCTTTAATTCATTTCCTACCAAAATTCCAGAAAGTATTTTGTAGACATAGCCGAACTATTTTAAAACTTACAGGGAAAGCCACAGGCCTTAGAAGAGCTAAAACTGTTTTGAAGAAGAATAAAGTGGAAAGTCACTCTATCCAATGTTAATGCTTACTAGGCAAAGAGATAGACACATAGATGACTGGACCACTTCAGAAACCCAAAAATAAACCCACACATATTTGTGCAATTGGTTTTTGACAAAGGTGCAAAAGCAATTCAATGGAGGAAGGAACAGACCTTCAATAAATGGTAGTGGACAACTCAAAGTCCATAGACCAAAAAAAGAAAAAAAAAACCTCAACCTAAACCTCACACCTTATATGAAAATTAACTCAAAATATGTCATAACTTAAATGTAAAACACTAAACTATAAAGCTGCTAGAAAAACACAGAAAATTTTTGGGTTCTAGAGCTAAGCAAGGAGTTCTTATAGATTTTATAGCAAATGCACAAACTATCAAATGAACATGGTAAAAATTTAAAAATATTGCTGCCAGAAGATATTTGGAAACATGTCCAATAAGGGACTAGTATCTAGAATATTTTTTAAGCTCTCAAAATTCAGCAATAACCCCAAAAAATCCAATTTAAAAATGGGTAAAAGAAACGAACAGGTATTTTGCCAAATAAGATAGACAGATAGCAAATAATCACATAAAAACATGTTCAACATCATTAGCCATCATGGAAATACAAATTAAAACCACAATGAGTTATCAGCACACACCTATCATGATGGCTAAAATAAAAAACGTAATAAGCAAACTTCCAGAATAAGAGAATAAGAACCTCTAATAATTTGTTCCTTCATAAAAGAAATAGTAACAGTGGAAGAAAAAAACAGTCAAAGTTTAATTTTTCAAAAATTTGGAAATTAACCATAGGCTCATAATCTGAACAGCATTCACTCAAGAAAAGGAGCTTAATATCGACAAGAACAGTGAACTTTTTGGTGTTTCAATTTGCCCTCATCTCATGCCCCCTCTCTAGCTCCATAGTAGCCTTGAAAAACAGCAGCCTCATAACCAGGGTAAGCTGTGTAAACCGGCAGCGCAGCAGTCAGAGGAGAGAGCAAACTGGGTTTGTAGGTCCTCAAAAGGCTCTATCCACAGAGTACTATCACTATCTGAACTGCCTGGCAGCTCTTGAGAAAAAAAACTTATTCACAGAACTTAGTTCGACCTGACTCAGAGCTCACTCAATGGGAAAGCCCTATCACCAGGGCATTTGTCTAAAACAATTGACAGCAATTCATATTATAGCTGCCTGCAGCAGCAATAGTGGTTTCAGGGACCAAACAGCCAAAAGTACTAACGAAGAAATATCTGAAGAATGAAATGTCCACAGGCAGCACTGAAAAGATCTGACATGTTCCAGGGGATCTGGAATGCTACCTGATGTGCAGGGCTGTGTGTATGCCCCGGAAAAACCTGAGAAGGCCCTAATATCTCAGCTCTGGATAACGTCAAGGCCCTGCACAAGGAGAAAGTTAAGGTTAAGTCGGTTATAAACTACCAGACTACAGAAGGCAGGCCTCAACACACACAGAGTTCTTCAGTAAAGAATGAAAGACTTATTGGCTCAAAGCATCTAAAGAAATCTCTGTCCAATAATTCACAGACAAGTAGACAGTGTAGTGTGTTCAGCAACTACAAACAGAAAATATTTTTTCCCCAAATTTTTGGCATTTACTGTAAGCCTCAAACAGCCACCAACACTCCATTTTATGCAGTTTGTGGGTCCTGGTTCACAGGGCAGGGAATGGGCTGGGACAGCAAGGCTCCTTTACTTCCAGCTCTTTGATGGCAATCCTCCCCTTGTCCTTTAATGTACCCATCTCCTGGAGGTAGCAGGAAAAGTTGGAAATGCCCCTTTTCCTACAGAAAACAGGAACTTTTACAAACTTTAAGAAACTTTAGGAAAGTCATTAAACAAACAAATAGCAATAACAAACAAATTTAAAAACCTCTGGGGAGGGGATGGGGGAACTTAATGTCCAGAGTTGTCACATTATATTTTAAATGTCTGGTTTCAACAAAAAATCGTAAAACACAAAGAAACAGAAAGGTATAAAAAGAAAAATGCAGTCAAGAAAAACTGGGGGCTTCCCTGGTGGCGTAGTGGTTGAGAGTCTGCCTGCAAATGCAGGGGACACGGGTTCGAGCCCTGGTCTGGGAAAGATCCCACATGCCGCGGAGCAGCTGGGCCCATGAGCCACAATTACTGAGCCTGCGCGTCTGGGGCCTGTGCTCCGCAACAAGAGAGGCCGCGATAGTGAGAGGCCCGCGCACCGCGATGAAGAGTGGCCCCCGCTTGCCACAACTGGAGAAAGCCCTCGCACAGAAACAAAGACCCAACACAGCCATATTTTTTTAAATTAATTAATTAAAAAAAAAAAAAGAAAAGAAAAACTGTACCTGAGGGAGGCCAGAAGTTGGATTCACCAAAGACTTTAAATCAGCTTCTGTAAATATGCTCAAAGAAAAAAAAGGAAATTGTCTAAAAAAGTTAAAATACACCAGCAAATAGAGACTATAAAGAGATAATTACTTTTTAGAAAGAAAGAAACCACTACACTCAAATAGAAATTCAAGAATTGAATAGTACAATAACTGAAAAGAAAAGTTCTCTAGAGAGGCTCTAGAGCAGATTTGAGCTAGCAGAAGAAAAAGTCAGCAAACTTTAAGACAGGACAATTGAGAGTATCCAAGCTGAAGAACAGAAAGAAAGAAAAATGAAGAAGAATGAACAGAACCTCAGAGACCTGTGGGACACCATCAGGTATACAAATATATGCATAAGAGTCCCAGAAAAAAAGGAAGCAGAAAGAGTATCTGAGAGCATATTATTACTATTCTTAGACAACAATACAATGAAATTAACAACAGAAATAAAACTGCAAAAATCACAAAAATATGGAAATTAAACAACACACTCCTAAATAACCAGTGGATCAAAACAGAATCACAAGAAAAATTAGAAGATATTATGAGAAAAATGAAAACAATAAAATATATTAAAACTTGCGGATGTAGAAAAAGCAATGCTTACAGAAAAACTTATAGCTGTAAATACCTATTTTAAAAAAGAAGGCCTCAAATTAATAGCTTAACCCTTCATCTTAGAAAACTAGAAAGATAAGAGCAACTAACCCAAAGCAAGAAGGAAGGAAATGAGAACAATTAGGCAGAAATAAAATAGAAAACTAAATAATGAAAAATACAAATATAACCAAAAGTTGGTTCCTTGAAAAGACCAAAACGGACAAACCTTTAGCTAAACTGACAAAAAAAAAAAAAAAAGAGGGAAGAGAGAAGATTCAAATTGCAAAAACAAAAAATAAAAGAGAAAAAGCACTACCAAACTAAAGGATTATAGGAAACACTCTAAGGAAATAATATGAAAAACTGTACACCAACAAATTAGGTAACTACCATACAATACACAGACTCCAAGAAAGACACAAACTAGCAAAACTGACTCAAGTAGAAATTAAACTGAATAGGGCTTCCTTGGTGGCGTAGTGGTTAAGAATCCACCTGCCAATGCAGGGGACACGGGTTCCTGCCCTGGTCCGGGAAGATCCCACATGCCGCAGAGCAACTAAGCCTGTGCGCCACAACTACTGAGCCTGCGTTCTAGAGCCCGTGAGCCACAATTACTGAGCCTGCATGCCACAACTAGTGAAGCCCGCGCACCTACAGCCCATGCTCTGCAACAAGAGAAGCCACTGCAATGAGAAGCCCGCGCACCGCAACGAAGAGTAGGCCCCGCTCGCCGCAACTGGAGAAAGCCAGCGCTCAGCAACGAAGACCCAATGCAGCCAAAATAAATTAATTAATTTTTTAAAAAACTGAATAGACATAACAAATGGATTGAATCAGTAATTTGGAAACACCACAAAGAAAAACCAAAACTCAGATGGCTACACTAATAATTTATGCCAAACGTAAAAATGCATTAATATCAATGCTTCACAAACTCCTAACTCATACTATGAAACCAAATATCCTTATAACAAAAACAAAGACATCAAAAAAAACTAGACCATTATTACTTATGAATATAGATGCAAAAATGCTCAACAAAATATCAGCATACTGAATCCAGCAACATATACAAAGGGTTATACACCACGGCCAACAGGGATTTTCCCTCCAGCAATGGAAGATTGATGTAACATCCAAAACTCAATAAATATACCATATTAATAAAGGACAAAGGAAAAAATTGGATCAACAGAAAAACAACTTACAAAAGCCAACACCCTTCCATAGTAATTCTCAACATACTCGCAATGGAACAGTACTTCCTCAATCTGATAAAGAATATCTAAAAAGAACTCACAGCTAACATCATACGTAATAAAATACTGAATGTTTTCTCCCTAAGATAAGGATCAAGAAAAGGATGTGAGCTCTCACCACTTATATTCAAGATTGTACTAGAGGTTCTAGCCATGGCAATTCGGCAAGGAGAAGTAAGACATCCAAACTGTAAAGGAAGAGGTAAAACTATCTCTGAATACTCAGAGATGATATGGTCTTATATATAGACAATCCTAAGAAACACACACACACACAAACAATTAGAACAAATGACTTCAGCAAAGTTGCAAGACACAATCTGAATATAAAATAATCAAGTGTAATTACATACACTAGCAATGACCACAAAGAATGAATTTTTTAAAAATTCCATTAACAGCGAAAAAAGAATAAAATACTTAGAAATAAGTTTAATCAAGGAAGTGCAAGACTTTTACAGTGAAAACTACAAAACATAGTTAAAAGAAATGAAAGAGCTAAATAAAATAGAAAGACACCCCATGTTCGTGGCTTGGAAAGCTTAATACTGTTAAGACAGCAATACTCTCCAATTTCTCTACAGAGTTACCCAATAAAAATCCCAGATGGCTGTTTGCAGAAATTGACTGATGTTACTATTCACATGAAAATGCTAGGAACCCAGAATAATTTAAACAATCTTGAAACAGAACACAAGCTAGAGATTTCCTAACTTCAAAACTTACTACCAAGCTACAGTAATTAAGAAAGTATGGTAGTGGCATAAGGGTAATACATAAATGAATGGAACAGAAATCATACTTCAGAAATAAATCCTTACATTTGTGGTCAATTGATTTTAAAAAGAAAATTCAAAAATAATTCAATGGAGAAAGAATAATCTTTTCAACAAATGGTACTGGCACAACTAAATATCCACATGCAAAAGAATGAAGGTAGACCCTTTTCTCACACCACATACAAAAATTAACTCCAAATGAACCACAGACCTAAATGTAAGAGCTAAAACTATAAACTCTTAGAAGAAAACATACGAATAAACCTTTGACTTATGACCTAAGTGATTTCTTAGATATGACACCAAAAGCATAAGCAACAAAAGTAAAAAGACTGGACTTCATCAAAAATTTTAAACATTTGTGCTTCAAATGACCTCATCAAGAAAATGAAAAGCAAGCCCACAGAATGGGAGAAAATATCTGCAAACCACCTATCTGATAAGGAAACTGTATACAGAATTTATAAAGAACCCTTACAATTCAACAATAAACAGACAAATCCAACTAAAACATGGGCAAGGGCTTCCTTGGTGGCGCAGTGGTTAAGAATCCGCCTGCCGATGCAGGGGAAACAGGTTCGAGCCCTGGTCTGGGAAGATCCCACATGCCGCAGAGCAACTAAGCCCGTGTGCCACAACTACTGAGCCTGCGCTCTAGAGACCGCGCACCTAGAGCCTGGGCTCCTCAGCAAGGGAAGCCGCCGCAATGAGAAGCCCACACACCGCAACGAAGAGTAGCCCCTGCTCGCCACAACTAGAGAAAGCCCGCATGCAGCAACAAAGATCCAACACAGCCAAACTAAAAAAAAAAAAAAAAATGGGCAAGTAATTTGAATACACATTTCTTCAAAGAAGATACACAAATTACCAATAAGCACATGAAAAGATACTCAACATAATTAGTCATTAGGGAAACGCAAATCAAAACCAAAACAATAAAATACCACTTTCTACCCATTAAGATGGCTAAAGTCAAAAGAACGCAATAACAAGTATTGACAAGCATGTGGAGAAATTAGAATCCTCATTCCTTGCCGGTGAGACTAAAAAATGTAACCACTTGTAAAACAGTTTGGCAGTTCCTCAAAATTTAGATATACAATTACCATATGACTCATCAATTCCACTGGTAGGTTTACATCCAAGGTAAATGAAAACTTTCATCTTCACAAAAATTGGTACACAAACGATCATAACAGCATCATTCATAACAACCAAAAAGTGTAAATAATCCAAATATCCATCAATTGATGAATGGAATTTTTTAATGTTGTATACCATACAATGAAAAATTATTCAACCATAAAGGGGAATGAAATACTGATACATGCTACAACGATGGATGAACCTTGAAAACGTTAGGCTAAGTGAAATAAGCCAGTCTCAAAAGACCATATGTTATTCCATTTATATGAAATGTCCAGAATAGGCAAATCTATACAGATGGAAAGTAGCTTAGTGGTTGCCAGGGGGATGGGGAAGGAGAGAATGTGGAATGACTGCTAATAGCCATGGAGTTTCTTTTCAGTGTGATGAGAATATTCTATAATAAGAAATATTTGCACAACTATTTTAGTGAATACACTAAAAACCACTGAATTCTGTACTTTAAAAGCATGAATTTATTATCTATGAAATTGAATCACTCATACATTGCCAGTGTAATATTGTACAGCCACTCTAGAAAAGTTTGTTAGTTTCTTATAAAACTAAACATCAAATTACGATATGACCCAGCAATTACACTCTTGGGCATTTATCTTAGAGAAATAAAAACCTATGTTCCCAAAAACACCTATACGCAAGTGTTCACAGCAGCTTTATTCTAATAGCCAGAAACTGGAAACAGCCCAGATGTACTTCACCAGGTAAAACGCTAAGTGAAACTGTGGGCATCCATTCCATGGACTACGACTCAGCAATAAAAATGAAGAAACCACTGATATTCACAACTTGGACAAGAGTCTTATGCTGAGTGGGAAAAAAAATAAGGAAAACAATGTCAAAAGGTTATAAACTGTATGATTCTATCCCACTAACATTTTTGAAATGACAAAAACTTTTAGATAATGAATAGATTAATGATTGCCAGGGGTTAGGGGTGGGAGTTAATGGGAGTCGGTGTGATTATAAAAGGGATCCTATGCTGATGAAACTGTTCAGTATCTTGACTGTGGTAGTAGATACATGAACGTACACATGTGATAAAATTGTATAGAACTAAACACACACACACATACACACAGACGCACATCTGGGGAGATTTGAATAAGACAGTTGTATTAATGTCAGTATATTGGTGGTGATATTGTACTACAGTTTTGCAGAATGTTACCATTGTGGCCAACTGGATAAAGAATACGTGAGATGTCTATAATTCCTTACAACTGTATGTGATTCTATGAGTACCTCAATTTTAAACAGGGATTGCCTTCAGGGACATGACTTAGTGCAGGAAGGAGCAGGGCAACAATTACTGGCTTTCATGAGAAATTTTTTCATACTACTACTTTATCTATGAGCATATTATTATTTTGATTTAAAATATTTTTTCCCTTACAGGCAATATATATGTGAAGTATCTGACATATGAAAAGTCTTCAATAAATGTTAGTTCTCCTTTCCTTCCATTTTAAGGATAAGACAACCTCTAGACTAAGATATCAGTACTAAGGAGTCTAATTCTGAGAAGCAGAGCCACTGGTAAATCATCCAATGGGATTACCAAGGGCTAAAACTGGAACCATAAGGTACTCCTAACAAGATAACTATGAGAGAATCTCTCTCCACCACTGAACAACTTTAAAACTCCCTTTAAACTCTCAACTTTAAAACTCTTCCTATTCCTTGTTCAACAAACTGAGTGAAGCAATTCTGGAGAAATCTAAAGGCAAAACAGTAGAGGATGAACAATAGCTTTGTCCTCATCTAGAAATTTCTTTCATTATCATGGTGTTTTATTATTAATTGCTTTCATTATCACTAACATTAATTGAGTGCTTATACGCTCAGTACATCATTTCATGCAGTTCTCATCATTCAACCCTCATACCAACCTTGCAAGATTGGTATTATCCCCATTTGATAGACAAAGAAGCTACAACTTAGAAATGCTGTGTATATTGTGCTGGTCAGAGAGCTAGTTAGCAACATGTCAGGATTTTCTCCTATGTACGTCTAATTCCAGAAATAAAGATTCTAGCCACTGATTCTGCATTATCTCACTTTAACAAAAGTGTCTAGCAATAACTATCATGTGCACCTTCCACACGAAGGCACATAACAGCGGCTGAGCTTTCCGACCGGGTTGAGCACCCGGGAACATCACCGGAACTCCTAAGGCTCAAGCGCAGTCACGGTATCAGTCACTAGCCTCCTCCTAGTCATGATGTCTCACTTGCCATTCTGCATTCTTCTGGCTAACTACTTCAGGGTTTCCTTTCAAGCATTACGACTCCTACCCTTCTACCAATTCACTTTACCAATCACCAAGCCACAAGGCTAGCATAAAAAGACCCACAAATGAGAGTGGCCCTCTTCATATTTTCTTATTACTTGTCCTTGGTCAATGCTGGTAAACACTCTTACCATTCCCTACCCCTCTACTCTCTCACACACACTTACATACACAAGTTCCACACCCATGCCTGCCTTTACCTCTCCTTGTCACCATCATAGCGCAAGTCGTCACATCTTCCCTAAGGTTAAAATAAGCCACTATAAAACTCAGCAGACCTCCCATCTACTGAGCTCTCCTTCTTCCCTATAGTCTCAGAGGAAAAATATTCCTATTACTTAATACTAACCCCTTTCTGTAACAGGAGCCAGGTCCTTATTCTCTCCTTGGCTCCTCCCCCTCCTGCTTCAAAGAAGCAATGTTTCCCTTTCTTGAAAAAGAAAAAAGTTCTTTGAAATGACACGTACATTGCATTTAATTAATAATTACTATGTCCTTGCTATTATGAAAGAAGCACCAGAAATAAAATAAGGTTTTCTGATGAGGACCCAAAGGAATAGAGAAGGAGGGTGTCATCAGAAAGATATGATGCTCCTTTATTTCTCTTTTATGACCTTACCAAGATAGTTTTCCTTTCAGGGAGAAAGAGAAGGGGGAGAGCTATAATTCAGTCTGAGGAGGCAAAAGGCACTGTGAGAGTGAGGGGAGGATCAGGAAGTCTCAGAAGGTAAGCGACTGATAGGTAAAGGGAGTATTTGTGGTCGTTCTTGGCTATTTAGCAAGTAAAGGGGGAAGACAAAGCTTAAAGGGAATAAGAATCAGAGCACTTGAAAGGACAGTGAGGGGGCAAGGCAGGAGGGAAGAAAGAAATAAAATATACCCAGCCGTGGAGCAACTTGGAGCCTAATCTCTCCCTGGGCCTTAAGTTTCCCATATCTGTATATCCTAACATCAGGTAAGAAGCAACTAACTCTCCCCAAGCTTCCCATTTTTCACAGGTTCAAGTTTTGAGTCACCATTGACTCTTCCCTCTTCATCTTTCAATTTCAGGTACTTAAATCTCATCTTCCTTTTATTATCTACCAACTCAGGCCTTTCCCAATACTATTCCCAAGTCTACCATGTTAGTTCAGGCACATATCAACTTCCATTTCAAGAGTCCAGAAAGATCTACATGGCTTGCCCAGAATTATAAAATTAGTTAGCTGTAGAGCTGAGACTGGTACCCAAGTCTTCTGACCAGGGTATTTCCCCATGTTTCTTCATATCTACAATACTTGCAAACCTTCTATACTAGTTCTCCTTTCATTCATTCATCAGATATCTATTAGGTATCTAATATGTTCAAGGGATTATGACACGTGCTATGATAAGGTCTTGAAAACTGATAGAATGACGAGGGGAAAAGTGACTATCAAGTCAAAAACATGAAGATTTCTAAGTGAGGATGTAGCGTTAAGTGCCTGACATTAAGCATCTGATTGCCAGGTGGCATCCACTTCAGAAGAAATCCATCTTGAATAAAAGTATCTCCAGCTGTATGGCATAGCTACTTGCAAAACCACCAGGTAAGGAACTAGGCTGCATCCACCCATGAAGGTTCCTCTTTCAACAAGCCCTGGTAACCTAAATAACTGACCATTTGAGTGACCGTGCTTCTCCCTCCCTGCTATTGCTTTAAATTAGCCAATGAAGAATGAATCCCCGAAATTCTAGACACCTAACCCTCAGACCCTAATAAAGGCAGACCCCAGGTGTGCCATCCCTCTCTCCCTCTGTGTCTCGCCCCCCGACCTCGCCGTGCGGTCCCTGGGTGTACCATGCACCCTCCAGGATCCGTGAGTAATGAACCTTGCTCCTCCAAGTCTCCTGACGGTTTCTGCTGAAGTGCACCCTGCAATCACAATTAGAGAGCATCAGTATCAAAAGGCTGAGGCCAGCACAACACAGGAGGAAGTGTTGGCGCCCAGGGGACTAAGGGCGAGAGAATGATGACTTCATGGTGCACTGCGTTTAAACCGCGCTCAAAGGAAAGGTCAAATACACATCTGAAAATCATCCATACAGAGGGGCAGCTAACATCAATGTGTGAGACTGCCCAGAACAAACTTGGAAAGTGAGGAAAAAGGCGCAAAGTCAGAAGTCAGAACCTGGCAGGAAGGCAGCAAGAAGTAAATGAGCAGTTGCAATACAGGAAGAGAATCAAGTGGCAAATGTGTCAAATGCTACACTGACCAAGTACACAAGTTACATGGGCTTCAACAATTTAACATGCTTCCTTGATTCCTTGGTTTTTTCTTTCTTCACATTTTAGTATTTCTGAAATCAGGGTTAGGTATGTTTGTCATGGGCTTCCTGGACTTCGTAAATGTATAGTCACAAAACTGACAGCGTGTGTGACAACCAATGGTATTCCAGGAGCAAGGAGACACAGCAGTGAGACGGCGGCTGAACCAGCGTGCGCGGACTATTTTTTCAGGAACTTTTTTGGTAAGAAAAGAGGAGTCAAGAGAGGAGTCAGTGTCTGCTTTCATTCAGTTTTCAGTACGATGAGACAAGCATGTCGGTAAGCGAGGAGCTCAGAAATCGCTTTCAAAAGGTAAAGGGCACACGCAGGACAAACGCAATGCACTCAGGACGTAGCTGCGCCGCTCTCAGCGCGGTCACCAGGCGGACCCCGCGCCCGACTCGGCCGAGACGCTCCCACTCCGGCGTCGGAAGGGGCAGGGGAGGCAGCGCGGCGCAGACGCGGCGGCTACGCAGGCCCTCCCGGACCCCAGGACGCCGCCGTCGCGCTGCGGCCCAGCAGAGACCCCCGAGCACCAGCTGGACTCGGGTCGCACGGCCGGGCTCACCCTCTCCGGTCGCCCCGCAGCCGCGACCCTCGCCCTCCAGGGAGGCGGCTCCTCCCACCCCGCCTCCAACGCGGGCTGCGTCCACGCCACAGATGCCCCGGCCGCCCACCAGCCCGGGGCCAGCCACACGCGCCCCGTGGGCCCAGCCGACGTGGGGGGACCGAGGAGACGGCGCCCAGAGGTCCACAGCCTACCTTCCAGCCACGAGACTGGCCTCCGCGGGGCATCTCCGTGCGCGCCGCCTCCTCCAGAGCGTGCCGCCCCCTCAGGCCGCCGGAAGGCTGCGCGTCGCCGAACCAACTCGGCGCGCCGGGACGCACCGCGCTCTGCGATTGGCGGACGCTCGGGCTTGGGGGCGGGGCTTCTCCGGACGCACCGCCCTCCCAGCGCTACGCGCCGCACTGCACTCTGCGATTGGCGGACGCTCGCGCGGGGGCGTGCTTTCCCTGCTACCCATGCTTCCTGGCCCGGACCTACAGTGGGGACGCTGGGAACCGGGCGCCGGCACCAGCTGTAGGTCCGGGTTGTCTTGCGCTGCTCGGCCTGCCTGTAACTGGGCCCGGGTCCGGCAGAGCACGCGCTGGACTGGCCGCAGCGCCGCCGTCGCCTCCTGGTCAGGGAGCTGCTGAAAAACCCGCGCGGCGTTTTTCAAATAAAGCTCGTACGTGGTGTGCTTTGTCAGGCAAGGACCGGCCTTAATAAAACCAAACGGTAACCCGAAGTGGGCTATGAATTCAGCAAGCGGTGCTTAGGGAATGGTTGCAGCCGTGGATAGCCGGAGACAGGGGTGTTATTTCCCCATCTACTTGAGACCAGGGGGTTAGTATCCAGAGCAGAAGTTTTCAAGTTCAAAGACGCCAGAATCCCTGCTTCTCCCTAATGAAGGCCTGGACCTCGAATGTTCTGGGCAGGAAGAGGGCCGAGGAGGAGGCTGGCCTGTCCGCTCTGCCTCCTGGGGGCCCAGCACAGGGCTCGGGGGCTGCTGGGCCTTGAGGTCTGGATGCTTCCAGGTGTGGGATGAACCTGCCACTGCCCACTGGAGCCTGCTCCTTCCGAGATTCAGGAAACCGGGGGACCCACCAAACTGAGCCCATCCCCAGCCTCTGCTGCAAGTCGGCTCGGACTGATCCTGCAGACAGACCTGCGGGAAACAGGGCCTGAGATTCCCATACTGACAGTGTTCTGTGGAATTTCCACTAGACCCCTTTCTACCCTGTTCTGAGCAAATTACTAGTCAATCCATGCTACCATCACTCCATACTGCCTGGGGAGCTGAGGCTCCGAGAAGCCAAGTAATCCAGCCAGAAGCACAGACGTGAGGCCACGGAGTGGGGTCTGCACCCACCGTCCGTACAGGGGGACTGCCCACTCCCCGCAAGTTCCACGCCTGTTCCCTTCGCCCCCCTCCCGGGACCAGCTCACAGAGCCTCCTCTTGGGGGGATTCACTCACCTTCTTCTAACAGGATCCGTCTCACTATCCTGTTCTGGGATCACCCGGAAGGCTTGTCACTCTGACGCAGGTTCAGCCTCACGTCACCAGGGCAGCTTTCCTGGATGACACTCACCACCTGCACGTCCACTCTCAGCTCAGACCCAGAAAGTCCCCCTTGGCCCCGAGCCCCATGGCTCTGCCTGGGCTCCCACCCACTCCTGCCTGGTCCGTCCCTCTCGTGTCCCCTGCAGGGTCACCAGGAGCTCCCACCTGCCCCAGGTAGGCTGTCTGCTCTGTCCTGGGGAGGCCTCTGTGGTGTCAGGTGGAAGACACAAGAGGTACCCGTGGGGCCTCCCTCAAGCAGCCCAGTGGCCAGCACCTGCCTACTCACCTCATCACTCTGGAGGAACGGGTTCAGGAAGTCCGTGGCATCTCCTGGTTCTCATTTCATCCCAGCACTGCCCACAGGGAAGTTGCTAAGCAACTCTGGGCCGGCTGCTCAGAGAGGACGCTCATATATACACGCCCCCCCCCCAGCACACGGGGCTTTCGTGGTCAGGCCCCTCCCAGGGTATGGAGCTCACCTGAGCAGGTACCCAGCAGCCCACGGGGCTCTCGTGGTCAGGCCCCTCCCCGGGTATGGAGCTCACCTGAGCAGGTACCCAGCAGCCCACGGGGCTCTCGTGGTCAGGCCCCTCCGATGATATGGAGCTCACCTGGACAGGCACCCAGTGGCCCACGGGGCTCTCGTGGTCAGGCCCCTCCCTGGATATGGAGCTCCCCTGGGCAGGTACCCCGGCAGGGCTGGGCACACAGGAACCGTGCACGTAGCCCTCATTGCAGAGCACCCCCAGCTCACCTGTCGCTCAGAGCTGACCCTGAGCACCTCAGAGCAGAGCTTGAACTAACAAACAGCAGCTCCGACAGGTCTGTGACCCTGGGCTTCACTCTGTGCGGCCTCCCTCCACCGGGTCTTCCAGGGGCTTCCACTGCAGCCGGGGCACCAGGCCTCTGTCTCCACCCACCACCCCTCCTCTCCCTGACTCCTGGGTTCCTCTCATTAGCAGAGGGTCTTCTTGAAGTTGTCTCCCACTCACGGACCAGATAAAATGATTAGAAAACAAGCCAGAGCTGCAACCCCTTACCTATCCTGACTCTCAGGACCCCACACCTGTTCCTTGGACCTGGCTGGTGCAGCAAGGCCCATTTTCTGCAACTATGAGCCCCTGAGGGGCGAGGATTGGCTGACCTGGGCAGCCTGACCTGGCCGTCCAGCCCTCCCCAGGTGTGCCTGGGTTGAGGTCTATATAAATACCCCTCCCGGCAGCAAGAGCCCCTGCAGCTGTGCCTGACGCTGTATTCTCTGCTCCGTCAGCAGTCTCGGGGCTGGGCTGGTGGGAGGGAGTAGGGCCCACGGCTTGCTGGGCTGGTGGGAGGGAGTAGGGCCCACGGCTTTGTGGGTGGCCCGGTGTGAATGGGGCTCTGCTCGACTTTCTGCAGGAGTTCCCAGGCTGCCACCTGCTAACGAAGAGGATGTGTCACTAATACCTGACGTTGGAATTTCTCGCCGGGCAGAGGTGAGGAAGGAAAAAAGCAGTGGGGGCCAGGACAGGAGGGGTAACTCAGGCAGGGAAATGGAAAGCTTCCAGAAGAGCGCCCGGGACCAGGACCATCCTGCCTGGCCTGCAGGCACCAACTCGGGCCTGTGTGCTGTTGCTGGTGTGGCCCTTCCTCTAGGCTTTAAAGTCCTTGCACACATTCAGGTGTTTTACCTGGGAAGGGTGGGAAAAGTTCAGCAGCAGCTGGCCTGGGGCTCAGCTCACGTTTACTCAGAAACGCCTCCTCATGGTCCCCCAGCTTTGCAATGAGGACGCTCCTTGCGGGGGGGCTGCTGGCTGCATGGGAGACGATTCCCCACCTCTGACCAACTTCAGAATTGTTTACCACTGGAGCAGGTGTCCTGGTAGGGTTTTCATCTTTGTAACTAGTTGGTTCTTAATTAGCAACGTGAAGGGTGACATCAGAAGTCCTGAATCAGGATGGAAATACTTATCCCCAGCATGTACAGGCGTAAAAACCTGGGGAGGCCGTGTGCAGCCGGCACCCTTAGGGTTGGGCTTCTGACTGACCCCTCAACATTCTGGTGTCCAGCCACTGCTTTAGGATTTCTGGGGCCCAATGCTGATTCTAAGGGCTCTGCAATCCAGCCTCTGTCGGCCTTTAATGAGACCCGCACTTCCAGGATCCTACAGAGCAGGGTTTGTGTGACCGTTCTGTGGCTTCTGTAACAAATGACCACAAGCTGGGTGGTTTAAAACAACAGGAATTCATCCTCCCCCAGTCCTGGAGACCAGACATCTGAGATCAGGGTGTTGCAGGACGGAAGTCTCTCCAAAGGCTCCAGGATAGTGTTCTTCCTGCCTTTTCCAGCTTCTGGGGGCTCCAGGTGTACCCAGGCTTGTGGCTGCATCCCTCCCATCTCTGCCTGTGTCTTCACGTGGCTTCTCCTCTAGGTCTGTGTTTCTCCTCTTTTGACTCTCTTAAGGACTCTCTCAATTGGATTGAGGGTCACCCTAACCCAAGATGACCTCACCTCGAGATCCTTAACTACATATACAAAGACCCTTTTCCCAGACATGGTCCTGTTCACGTGTTCTGGGGGGCACATCTTTTGGGGCCAGCATTCAACCCATTATCTGTGTATAAAATAACCCTCATTTTAGGAGATTACCAAGGTCCCATATAGACTGGCACAGACAGCAGCCATGTGGGTGAGGGTCTGGGGAGAATGAGGACCCTGGAATCACCTGGAAAGGATGAAGGCCTGGCTTCATTAGGTGAGCTCTTCCACCACGGGGCCCGTGGAAACGGCCACTCCACTCTGTCCATGGAAAGGGACCCAGTGCCGAGTCCAGAAGTGGTTACCTTGCAAAGCTGGCTCTTCTGGGATTTCGTCATCAGTAGCATCATGTAACCAGTAACTACGGGCTTGGAGGAGTCACTCTCTGGCACATGATGACAGCACTGTCACTTTAGGCTCATCAAGCCTAGAATAGGAATGTTTGAAGGAGAAGAGTTTGGGAGATGGCGAAGCTTGGTTGTCAAGGAAACTGAACAGGTTTGTCAAGGTTGTCAAGGAAACTTCTCGCTTAAACTGAAGGCAGGGCTGGGAGACCTGAACTCCAGGGATCTTTTAAAGGGGCTGCTCTGAAACACCATCACCTGAGAGGTGGTCTCCAGCGTGAGCTGGGGTTTGAGAAAAGTGTGATGAGATTAAGCCTGACTTTCTGTGACAGCTGGGGAGGGGTCTGTAAAGCACCTTGGCTTTTAAGGCAGAAGTTTGTTGCTGGAACAAAGTGTCTCCCAAAACTGGGCTGAAGCTCAAGATGTCTCTGTCCCCTTCTTGTGAGAGTCCAGGGCAGGTGGGTGTCAGGGCCCAGGCTCTGTCCCCTGTGTTTCTCCTCCTTGCTTCCAGGTGAGGGCTCCAACCAGCAGGGTGGGGTGACCAGGTGGGCATCATGCCCTCCGTCCTAGCATGCAGGCTGGGCAAGGCCCTCACCACCTCCACCCCTTCCCCTTGGTAACATGAGACACTGTGCCCCAGCTGTAAGGGTTGGGAAGGCTGGGAGGTGCAGGGTAGCTGTGAACAGGAAAAAGGGAAATGGGTTCTGATGGGCAGCTGCGCGGCCCTGCTTTGAGGGTCGCCCGGACGCTAGCGCACAGACTCTGGGTCCTGTGAAGCTTTGATGCTTTGTGGTTCTGGAAATCCTATAGGAGACGGTCCACAGCAGGTGAAGCTAATGCTCTCAGTGGAGGTGGTGAAGCCAAAGATCTGCAGTTCAGACTGAAGGTGCCGATGTGGGCGTACATACAGGACAAAACCATCTCGTGTGAATGGACTTCAGGCACGTTTAACGTGAATGCAGTCATGTTAATGCCTAGCACCTTCTATCTTGTGCCTCTCCTCAGGGACCCCCTCCTCAGTTCCTGAGGATCCTGTAACTCCCGTACAGGGGGATGGAGAGTGGGCTCTGTCCAGTCTGAGCCCTGAGTTACCCTGCGTGTGAGTCTGCTCAGGACCGCCGTAACAAATACCACAGACTGGGCAGCTTGAATAGCAGACCTATCTCCCAGTCCTGGATGCTGTCTGAGATCAAGGTGTGTGCAGGCTGGCTTCTCCTGAGGCCTCTCTCCTTGGTGCTTAGACAGCCGCCTTCTCCCCAGGTCCTCACGTGGTCTCCCCCTTTGCCTGTCTGTGTCCTAATCTCTTCTTGTAGGACACCAATCCTATTGGATTAAGATCCACCCTAGTGACCTCATTTTTACCTTGATCGCCTCTTTAAAAATCCCATCTCCAAATACAGCCACATCCTGGGGTCCTGGGGGTTAGGGATTCAGCATGTGAATTTGGGGGGACATGGCTGAGCCTATCCCATCCTCCTTAGGAACCAAGTGTGCCTCGGTCCTTCCTTCAAGGACACCTCAAGTCACACGAGGTGATGTAGTGGCTCACGGAGAGGCCACTCGTGCAGAGTCTGTGTCCCAGCTGGGGAGGCCTTCTCTGCTCTCTCTGATCAGGCCGTGGCCGTGCCAGTCCCCTCCTGAGGTGAGCGGTTCTGGTGTTTCCTGCCGTGTCGCCTGGCCTGCTGAGGTGCTCATTGTCAGGGAACCCAGGAGCCAGCAGCCTCGTGGGGGTGCCGGGGACTCTCAGGGCCTTGGCAGATGTCTCTCCCAGCAGATACCCTAGCGAAAGTGGGGAAACATTTGGGGGATTACAGGTGGGAGAGAGTCACAGTCTCGTTTATGCTTCAGAAAGACCACGTTGGGGTGGGATTTGAGGTGCACCGTGCGGGCAGGGAGTTTTGTCAGGGCCTGATGGAGGAACCGGGCACAGGATCGGGCTTGGGCCGGGGCTGTGGGTGTAGAGGGGAATTAGTGTAGGAACTGGCCACAGACTGTTGTCGAAATCTCGGCTTCCCCGTGCACCGAGGCTGAACAGAAATACGGAGCCAGGGATTTTGGAGAAAGAGAGAGATGGTTTTATTCTTCTGCCAGGCAGCAGGGGACACAGCCGGCTAGCGCCTCAAGAACTGGGCCTGCCCTCCTTGAGAATCAGGGAAGATTTTATACGTGGGGCTCTCGCAGTCCGGGGTATAGGATGAGGATCGAAGTAGTGAAGGTCTTGCATTCCTCCTTTCCTTTGCATTGTTTCAAAACAGTCATAGCTGGCGTCAGGCCGCCCGGTAATTGGGGTCCGGCAGTCTGGTAATTGCGTCCGTTTGCCTCTGGTTTATCGGCCGGTGACCTTGTTTCTGAAATACAAAAACTATAGGGGGTGACTTGTTATGAGGGGCGTATAGAATGTAAGTGCTGGACATAATAAGGTTAGGGAGTGAGAGGCAGGGGATGTAACTCACACAGAGTTAGGGGTGATGGGTGCCAGAGGTAAATTACGTAGTGTCAGGGAGTGAGGTTCGCTGTGTAAAGTACACATCTAGTTACTACAAATTAGTGACAAAGTAAAACGAGGAGTGATGAACTCTTTCAGGCCAGATTATGTTTCTTCTCTAGCCTGTTTGCTGTTCCCTTTGTTTTCCTTGTTCTCAGGGGAGGGAAAACTTCATTTCTATTTTTGCTGCAACAAGACTCTGGAGGAGCAGATGACAGTCAGTGGGGCACAAGGAGAGTGGGAGCCTGGGAGACCCCAGTGTTACAGAACAAAACTTGGGTCCACTTGCCCGAGTGCAGTAAAGCCAGTCTACTGACACCGGGTGTGGTGAAGGAAAGTGCAGCTTTAATTGTAAAAGTGCCAATACAAGGAGGCCAGGTGGCCTGTGCTCTAAAACCCCAAACTCCCTGAAGGATTTCAGCAAGGCAATTTTAAAGGCCAGGTGAAGGAGGGGGGTCACAGGGTATGTGATTAGCTGGTGCACAATTCTCTGGTTGATGGTGAGGTAACAGGCGGTTAACATTATAAATTCTTAGGCACCAGAAGCTCCGGGGCTACCTGTTCATGATCATCAAGTAGTTAATTTCTTCCACTTGGTGGTGGAGGTAGCGTGCATCAGATACTGTTATCCAGGTACTTCAGAGAGGAGCTACAGCAGAGGATGTGGGGGAGCGGTCTCTCCTGGGAAGGCCCCGTAGGGTCCTGCTCGGTTACACCCGGTGCCTGAGCTCAGCACCCAGGGAAGGTGGGGTTGCTCCTGGGTGTGGGGAGCTGCAGGATCCCGGTCCCCTGAGGGCCCTGTTAGCCCCCAAGGTGAGATGGGAGTGCAGTGACTGGACAGAGGCTTCTGGCCTGGGAGAGGCGTCCAGGCTGGAAATGTCATGGGAATCATCGCAGGGAAGAAGAAGAAAGGCAAAGTGGGGACAGATGGGTCACAGCAGACTACGTGCAGGTGACTGTGGTCCTGTTGGAAGCAACTCAGAGCCAGAAAGGAGTGGCCATCAGGGGCTCAGCTCCATTCTCTTGTTCCTTTGTAAAACCACTGTGTCAGAGTTTGAGACACCGCCAGGAGACGTCTGGGGCCAGTGCTGCCATGGCTTCATCAAAGGGGCCCAGGGGGAAGGCAGAACCACTGCAGACCCCGCCCATGTCCGCACTGGGAATGAATCCCATCGGGGCTCCTGGGCTCACAGACTTGAGGGAACCTCTGTCCTCAGGACTGGTCTTCCTCCTTCCTCTCACCTGCTGGTCAGAGGCCCAGGCACCCCCAACCTGGCTCCACCCCCAGGGCCTGGATTCTGGGACAGCTTAGGGGTAAGCAAGACCCTCATGTTCCTTTATGTGCCTGGGGGCGAGAATGTCTTAAACGCTGCAACTGACTGATGATAGAGGGCTGAGTGTTTCCAGCAGGTATGGGTGGAAAGATGGGGCGTGAAGTTCCTGTGTCTGCAGGGTCTTCCCAGCGTGAAGATCTGTGTGTTTCCCCGGCCAGTCAACATCCTCCCAGGAAGCCCAGATCCAGGATTACGAGGGCAGAGGCTCTCCCCTTGCTTATCTGTAACTTCCCACTCCCACAGCAAGGAGCCTGGCTCCCACCATCTGCCAGTTATGTATGCATTGCTCCTTTCCAGGTTACACGTGCAGAGGTTTCAGAATTGTTAGCTACTACACCCTGGAAAGAACTTCGTAAAATAAAGCCCACTGTTTATGTATGGTCAACTTTACCTTTAGTCTACAGATTCTGTTCATTTCTAACGGTTACTTAGGTCAGCACCTTTTATCCCATCCCCTACAGTGAGTTGTTTCCATATATTTCTAATACAGTTAGACTCTGTCACATTATGTATTCCATCCTGCAACACTCCTACATCCCAAATAACTAAATTTGAATAGATTATGATTGACCCCTTGGGCGATACACATCTGTGGGTTTAGACAAATGCATGGTGACAGGTATCCATCCTAGAGTGTCACATGGAACGCTTCAAACCCCCCACCCCATGATCTGCTTATCATCTGTGTAGCTTTGCCTTTCCCAGAGTGTCACCAATGGGGTCATACTGCGTGCAGCCTCCTCAGCCTGGATGCTTTCACGTAGCAGTATATACTGAGGATTTATCCATGTCTTTCCATAGGCTGATGGTGCATTCCTTTCTGCCGAGTAGTATTCCACTGCACGTGTATGGGCGGAAAAACAATTTCCCCTCTACTTTTCTAGGTTCTTGGTTGAGGCCCCCCTGCCTCTGTAATAAAAGACAGATTACCAGGAGAAAAGCAGAAGTTTAATTACATGTATACCTTCTGAATACAGGGGGGATAGCAAGGAAAACTGAGTCACTCCCTGAAATGACCAAAACCATCCCCTTAAATACCTCTTCAGCTAAAAACAGAAGAAAGATGCTGGGGAAGGGGGGAAGACCACTTATGGCAGGTTATCATGCAAAGCACAGTAAACAAGGGTATGATTGTTTGCACATTTAAGTCAGGACTTCTCCATTGAAAAGCGTTACTTAAGATTTAATTATCTTTCTATTTTTGGTGCAAAGTGGGACGTACCCTTATAAATGGAGACTTCTGTATTGTAAATGTCTTTCATAAAACAGCAATCTCAGTTTTCTGAGATTTTTTTTGAATATATTATTTTATTTTTGGCTGCATTGGGTCTTCATTGCTGCATGCTGGCTTTTCTCTGGTTGTGGCGAGCAGGGGCTACTCTTCTTTGCGGTGCGTGGGCTTCTCATTGTGGCTTTTCTCATCGTGGAGCACAGGCCCTAGGTGTGCAGGCTTCAGTAGTTGTGGCACATGGGGTCAGTAGTTGTGGCTCGTGGGCTCTAGAGCGCAGGCTCAGTAGTTGTGGAGCATGGGCTTAGTTGCTCTGTGGCATGTGGGATCTTCCCAGACCAGGGCTCAAACCCGTGTCCCCTGCATTGGCAGGCAGACTCTTAACCACTGAGCCACCAGGGAAGCCCTTTTTTTTTTTTAAAGCAGACCAATAATCCTTATGCCGGAGAGACATTTTGGGGTGGCATATTCTACTCGCCTTGACATGGACGTACCCCAGTTTGCTTATGCATTCATCTTTTGAAGGATATCCTGATTTCTTCAAGTTTTTAGCCATTATGAAAGTGCTGTTGTGCATAATTGCATCCTCGTTTGCATTTGGACATAGATTTTCAAAGCAGTTGCCTGCATACTGGAAGCATGATTGTTGGATCCCAACATGAGACTTGTTTAGCTTTGGAAAAAACTGCCAAATTGTCTTACAAAGTGGCTGCACATGCATCCCCCCAGCTATGAGGGAGAGCTCCTTTTGTTCCTCACCCTCTAGCCATTGGTATTGTCATATTTTTGGAGCTTAGCAGTGCTAATAGGTGTGCTGTGATATCTCATGATTTTAATTTGTAATTCCCTAATGGTATATGATGTTGAGCTTGTTTCTGTATAACTTTTACTATCTGTATATCTTTTTTGGTGGGATGTCTGTTCAGATCATGCTGTTCACGTTCACGCTGAGAGGAGCCCTGTCTCCTCAGGACCCGCTGGGGCTTTGGCTTCTGGGACACGTGGGGCTGAGTCCACACTGATGGCCGGGCTTCGGGACAAGCCGGGGTCGAGTCCACACTAACGGAAGCCGGGTCTCCTCAGGACCCCCTCGGGCTTCAGCTGTGGGACACTGTGGGGTCCAGTTCATGCTGAGAGGAGCCTGGTCTCCTCAGGACCTGCCAGGAGGTGACGCCGCTGAGGGAGAAGGTGAGGAAAAGTGGGCAGAAGCTTCCTGTACGTGGCTGACCGCTGCGGGTGTCTGTCTTCAGAGGAGCCAGGAGGGGAAGGGCTTGATGTGGAAAACTGGGTTTTTGGCCCCTTTTGTGTGTGGTGTAGACAGAGTGCAGTGTTGTTCTTTGGCGTGTGGCATCCGGTTTTCCCAGCACCGTTTATTGAGGGGACTGTCCTTTCCCTGGTGTGTGTTCTTGGCTCCTTTCTTGTGAATTAACTGACCACGTACCTGTAGGTTGATTCCTGGGCTCTCTGCTCTGTTCCTCTGGTCTGTGCGCCTGTTTTTGTGCCAATTCCACACTTTTTTGGGACTGTAGCTTCGTAATGAAGTGTGAAGACAGGGAGCGAGTTGCCTCCAGCCCGTTCTCCTTCCTCAGGGTCGCTTTAGCTCTTCTGGGTCCTTTGTGGCTCCACACACATCTTAAGATTGTTTGCTCTGTTTCTATGGAAAATGTCATTGGACTTTTGGTAGGGATTGTGTTGAATGTGTACATTAATTTGGCTAGAATGTATATTTTTTTAAATTAAAAATTTGGGGCCACACCATGTGGCCTGCAGGATGCGGGATCTTAGTTCCCCAGCCAGGGATCGAACCTGCGCCCCCTGCAGTGGGAGCTCAGAGTCCCAACCCCTGGACGGCCAGGGAAGTCCCACCTTAGAATGCATATTTTCACACTATTCTTTTTACCCATGAGCACGGGGTATCTTTCCATTTATTTTTGTCTGTTCAGTTTCCTTTATCAGTGTCTTCCAGTTTTCAGTGTGCAGGTCCTTCACGTCCTTGGTTAAATTTACTCCTGGTTATCTTTTTGGATGCAATTGTAAGTGAGATTTTTTTTTAAAATTCTTTTTCTGATGGTTCATTATCAGTGTATAGAATCACAAATGATTTTTGTGCATTGATTTTTCTTTTTTTTTGTATCCTGCAGCTTTACTGAATTCATTTTTTAGTTGTAACGGTTTTTTGGTGGTTGAATGTGGAAAACTAGAATTCAGAAATCCCACTGTTTCAGCTACATCCACGTCACCCACAGCACCCAGGACATAGTGGCTCCCAATATAATCTTCCCACGGTGCCTCTTGTAGTATGTGGACTCCTACGAGGGTGATTGGCATCACCACTGCGGGTGAGCTGGATCTGGGTAGAGCTTGGCCTCTATAACAAAGTTTGATGTCTGTATTTCTGGCGTGGTACGACATGGTTGTTTGATAAGCACTTTATTTTCTAGTAAATTTCCAGTGTATAAAAACCTTTAAATAGCAGTATCAAGTTTTCCACATTCACAGAATACTCCAGTTTGTTTTACCCTGTGAGAGTGGGAGGGCCACTCTCCCAGAGAACCAGCACATAACGCCAAAATGAGGAATAATTATGGTTTCCACATTATAATCCTGTTCACAAACCTGCTTCAACTCTCAACAGCTGCCCCAGCTTTGTGGAAATGTATTTTTCCATTCGAATCCAGTTTTCTTTTCTTGGAACCATCACTGGGGCTTTTCCTCACTTTGAAAACCTTGCTGGATTTAAAGTGTACAAGATGAGCATGATCTGGGTGGTTTTTCTGTATGGCTTCTTTCACTTAGAATGTTTTCAATGTTTATCCACATTGTAACATTGATCATTATTTCATTCATTTTTTCCAACGTGATTAAAAACACATAACATTTACCATTTAAACCATTTTATTAAAGCTTTTTTAAAAAATTTATTTTTTATTTTTTGGCTGTGTCGTGTCTTTGTTGCTGTGTTTAGGCTTTCTCTGGTTGGGGCGAGCGGGGGCTACTCTTCATTGCCGTGTGCAGGCTTCTCATTGAGGTGGCTTCTCTTGTTGCGGAGCGCGGGCTCTAGGTACGCAGGCTCAGTAGTTGTGGCACACGGGCTTAGTTGCTCCACGGCATGCGGGATCTTCCAGGACCAGCAGCTTGAACCCGTGTCCCCTGCATTGGCAGGCGGATTCTTAACCACTGTGCCGCGAGGGAAGCCCCATTTAAACCATTTTTAAGTATACAGTTCTATGGCGTTAACTACATTCACATTGTTGTAAAAATATCCTCACCATCCATCTCCAGATATTTTCCCCATGTGAAACCGTAGGCATTAAACACTAACTCACCTCAACCCCTGGCAACCTTATTCTACTTTGTCTTTGAATTTGACTTATCTGGATACCTCATACTAGTGGAATCATAGAACGTTTGTCCTTTCTGTGTCTGGCTTGTTTCACTTAGCATGATAACTTCAAGGTTCATCACATTGTAGCCTGTGTGAGAATTACCTTAGTTTTAAAGGTTGAATCATATTCCATTGTGTATATACTACACTGTACTTATCGATTCATCTGTTGAAGGATGTGTTGTGTTGCTTCCACCTTTTGGCTATTGTGAATAATGTTGCTATGAATATGGGGTACAGATATCTGTTCCAGTCCTTGCTTTCTAATATTTTGGGTGTACACCCTGGAGCGGAATCAAGGGATCATACATTTTCCATGTTTTTGAGGAGCCACCATACAGTTTTCCACAGCGGCTGTATAATTTTACTTTATTCCTTTATATGACAGAATAATGCAGCTTATGGGTCTACCTTATTTTGCTTATCCGTTTACCTGCTGATGGACATTTAAATCTTTTCTACCTTGGGCTATTGTGAACAGTGCTGCTATGAATAATTGGTGAACAAGTTTTTGTTTGAACACCTGTTTTCCATATTTTGGGGTATATATCCAGGTGTGGAGTTGTTGAACCACATGGTAATTATATTTTATATTTTTGAGTAAATGCTAAAGTTTTGTACACATAGACTACACCATTGTACATCTCCACAAGTAACTTTTAGGGGTTCTAATTTCTCTACATTGTTGCCAACATTTGTTATTTTTATTTATATATTTAAAAATTTATTTTAAAATTTATTTTTATTCTAGTGTGTGTGAAGGGGCATCACACTGTGGCTTTAATTTGCATTTTCATCATGACTACTGATGTTTGACGTCTTTTCATGTCCTTGTTGACCATTTGTATGTCCTGCCTGGAGAGCAGTCCGTGCAAGCCATTTGTCTGTTTCATAAAGTTTATTGTTTGTCTTTTTGTTGATGAGTTGTAAAAGCCCTGGGTATATCCTAGGTAAAGAGTCTTATCAGATATATAATGTGCCAGTATTGTCTTCCATTCTGTGGGCTGTCTTTTTACTTTCTGGAGAGCCTCTTTTGATGCACAGAGGTTTGTAATTTTGAGGAAATCCAATTTGTCTATTTTTTTCTTTCATTTCTTATGCTTTACTGTCAAATCTAAGAAACCATTGCTAAGTTTATGGTCAGGAAGATTTAATTCCTTGGTTTATTTGAGAGTTCATACAGTCATCCCGCGGTACCCACTAGGCCAGGCTTTAGGCCTGGGGTTGAGTCAGTGTGAGGGTTCAGGGGTCACAGTTTAGGGTTATGGGTCATTGTTGGAGAGTCATGGTTCGAGAGTTATGGTAGAGGGTTGTGGTTAAAGGGTCAGGGCCAGGGATTAGAGTTTAGGGGTCACGGGCGAAGGTCTAGGGGTCTGGGGCTAGGGTTGTTAGGGGGTTAAGGTTAGAGGTTAGGGTTCTTAGGGTAAAGGTTAGAGTTAGGTTTAAGCACAGTTGACCCTCATTGCCTTCCCCTCTCCTTCTCTCTGAAGCCTCCAGAATGGATAGGACTTGCCCAGGGTCAGACAGGAGTCAGGGAGCTGAGGTCAATAACTGTTTTTCTGGCCTCCCTTCCCTCAGTCCTGGGCTCTGAGAGAAGAATGAAATGTCTGTTCTTGTCTCAGACTGTTTCTTACCCAACTCAACCTCTGTCAAGGATTAGGGAGGGTGTCAGAAGTCATGCATGGTTTCCTTCTGCCCTCCTACCTGGGAAGGGTGATGCTGGCCCTACTCTGCCTGGGCAGCCCCAGGTTCCAGCACAGCCCAGACAGGAGGGCACTCAGTGGGCATGTGTGGATTTATACAGGACTGGGTGCAGTGACCTGCCAGCCCCCAGATGCTGCCTTCTTAAGGGCTGGTGGCGCCCTCCTGGCTCTGGAGGCACCCTTTGCCCCATCTGAGTGGGCATGAATAGATGATCAAGTCTCGGGCAGGACAGCCCTTGACCTCTGACTAGCCAGGCAGGCATCTGTGGTCCTCTAGCTCAGTCCAGCCTGGGCATTGTCAGGCCCTCATGTACAGTTACAGAGCTGACCAGGATGCCGGGCAATTCAAGAGCTACCTGGTCAGTGTAGACATTCCTTTGAGAAGTTTCAACTACCAACATGCATGTGGTTGAGAAAAAGGCCTCCCCCTCACAGCCTCATAGACTGCCAAGAGAAGTAATAATCCTCTAAACATTGGAGTGTGTCCCTGACACAACAACCGTACAGGAGACCATGGCCCTGAAATCCTTTGTCTCTTCAGTCGTTAGAAACTTTTGACATTCATATTCATTAAGAATCAAAGATATGGAGGCAACTGGACCTCCCAATGGAAGGTTCACAGTGACACTGCATTGTCTTGGAGAGCCATATGCATCCATGTGGCCTCTGGAAAGCCTGCCAATTATGGGTTCCATGGCTTGGAATAATTCTTGAGCCTCCCATTACATCATTGCACAAGAGTTTCCTTACCACCCTAGCATTTGGTTTCTTCACTTAGTAAATGAGAGAGAAGAAACTGGAAAATGAGCAGTATCGTTTTTCAGGGATGGGCAATTAATATGGCCAGGGAGATGGCATAACTCAAGGGCTCCCACCTCTCAGGGGCAGGAATGAGGTCTGTGTGTCTTCTGAGGGCACATGGGCTGTTTTGGGCCCACCTCTGAGATGTGAGGACCTGATGCCCAAGGAAAGAGACTTGAGTTTACCACCACCAACGATCCTGACTTGTCAGCAAGTGAAAGAACTTCTTGCAGTCTTGGGAGGACAGTAAGTAAATACTAATTTATTTTACTTCAGTAAGTGTGTCCAGTCGCTGGGAAAAGAAAAATTCGTAGTTGATACATCTGAATCAGTAATCCCTGATCCTTCCTCAGGTGTCCTCACTGGGTAGGCATGGCTGGGGGAGATGAAGATTCTGGGTGGGACCAGATATTAGTGGAGCTGCCAAACAGCTCTGTCCCTGTTCCTTCCCTGTCCCGGGAGAGGGAAACCCTGGAACAGTGATAGGATAACCAGTATGGGGAAGAGGTTCCTCAGTGATTAATTAGTCTTTTTGTATTTTCCTTAATTTAGTGTTCATTTTGGTAATGTGTTTTTACAAAGAAATCACCCGTTTCTTCTAGATTTCCAGTTTGTTACAGTAGGTTTCTCTTATTTGACATTTAATTTTTCCTGTCTAATTTTCTACAGAATCATGACAAATAATGAACAAATATTGATACTCTATTATTAACCGAAGTCCCTATTCATGTTCCCTTTGTTATACCTTTCCTTGTTCCAGGATCTCAAAGGACATGGGGTCATCATATCTATTTAGTCTCTTCTGGGCTTTGACAGTTGCTCAGACTCTCCTTGTTTCCATGACCTTGACAGTGTGGAGGAGAACTGGTCAGGTATTTTGTAGACTGCCGGGCACTGGGATTTGCTTGGTGGTTTTGTTGTGGTTAGACTTGGCTTTGAAAAAGCAGACCACAGAGGTGAAGTGCTTCCTCTTCACTATATATCAAGAGGACAGGCTCTTAAGGAAACTTCTCACTTATATTCTCAACTTTGGTCACCTAGCTGAGGTACTGTTTGTCAAGTGTTCCCACAGTGAAGTAATTTTTTCCCATGTCCATCCTGTGTGTCTTATTTAGGAGGAAGTCATAATGCAGAACCCACACTTGAGGAGAGAGGGGTTAGCTTCACATCCTTGATGGACAGCTGAGTGGCTATATACATTGCTTAGAAGCTTTCTGCATAGGAGATTTCTATTTAACACCGTTCATCAAAAACTATGTAATTTATTTCTACCAGTTTGGACACGTGAATAATTACTGTAAACTTTTGGTTATAATCCAGCACTACATTATTACACTGCTCAGTTAATTCTTGCTTTGGCTGTTGAGAGCTTTTTCCATTTGCTCCTGTTTTCATTTTACATAATTTTTCTTTTGTGGGTTTTTAAAATTTTTGGTACTTCTTTACTTTCTGATATTTTAAGATTATCCTGCTTCATATATTTACTGTCTCAGTCCTAGCATCAACCCTTTCTTCAAAGAGCCATTGTTCCTTTTATTAGAGAATGGTATTAAAACCTTACACGTGGGAGCTAAATATGCTCAGTTGACAGTGCATGGAAATATATGCATGTATCCCAGCCTATGCATATACACATAATTATAAAGATTTCCATGTGGAACTATGTGTATCTCTATTAGGCTAAAGATAGTTTATACTGATATCTCCTACCTGGTCTGTTATGACATGGATATTGTAACCTTCTCCCTTTGTTTGACTGTAACATCCCACTCCAGTGGTAAGAAACCTGGCTTCCACCATTTGTCATTTATTAAATTCAGTGCTTGTTCCATTCGATTACTGATATAGTAGTTTCAGTACTATTAGCTACTACCCCTCATGGAAAGAACATAGAGTCCACTGTGTATGTATGGCACATTTTGTCTTTGGCCTACAGATTCTGTACATTTCCAAAGTTAACTTAGGTCAGCCCATTAGTCCCACTACCAACAGTGAGTTTTTTCATACATTTCTGAATCAGTTAGATTCTTTGTTACATTCTGTATTCCAGTCTTTGACACTCCCATATCCTAAGTAGCTAAGTTTGAATAGATTGTAATTTACTTGTTGGGTTGTAAAAATCTGTGGGTGTAGACAAATGCATAGTGACAGGTATTCACCACTAAAGTATCATATGGACTATTTCAACCACATATTCCGTACACTGTTTACGATGTCAGTTTTGCCTTTTCTAGAATGTCATATAAATGAGGCCATACAGTGTGTAGCACTTCAGACTGGATTCTTTCACTTAGCAATGTAAGTGTTAGATGTATCTTTTTTTTTTTTTTTTCCTGCACGGGTTGATGGTCCATTCCTTTATATCTCTGAATACTATTGCATTGCACGTATATTAGAGGAAAAATAATTTTCCCTCTACCCTTCTATGTTCTTTATTGAGATCTTCCTTGTAATGAAAAAGAGACAAACTAGAGAAAACAATCAGAAGTTTAATATATACCATGCATACCTCCTGTATACTTGAAAGATACCCAGGAAAACTGAGTCACTCCCTGAAATGGCCCAAGCCGTTACCTTAAATGCTATCTTCTGCTGAGAACAAAAGAAAGCTATTAGGGACTGGAGGAAGCCATTTAAGGGAGGTTATTAGGCAAAGCACAGTAAACAAGGGTATGGTTGTTACACAGATTTACATCCAGGCCTATTTCATTGACAAGGTTTTTTTTTTTTTTTTAGAACATTTATTTATTTGGCTGTGCCGGGTCTTAGTTGCGGCCTGTGGAATCTTTAGTTGCGGCATGTGGGCTCTTAGTTGCAGCATGCGGGATCTAGTTCCCTGACCAGGAATTGAACCCTGGTCCCCTGCATTGGGAGCATGGAGCCTTAACCACTGGACCAGCAGGGAAGTCCCAACAAGCTTTTCTTGATATTTAGTCATCATTCAATTCCTGGTGCAGAGAGGGACATACGCTTACAAATGGAGATATCCTTAATAAATGTAAATTTACCTCATAAAAGGGCATTTTCTACTTGGTTTTGAAAGATTCTCCTGGGTCTGCTGTTTCTTAAGTTAATCAGTCCAAAATAATCCTTTTGTCAAATGGGCATATTTTGGGGTGGTGTATTCTGCTCCCCTTGACATGTCTGTGTCATAATTTGCTTATGAATTCATCTACAGAAGGATATCCTGCTATCTTTAAGTTTTTAGCCATTATGGATAGAGCTGCTGTGCGTTACTTGATGCTAGTTTTGGTTTGAACACAGTTTTTCAAAGCAGTTGTCTAAATACAAGAGGTACACTTCTTGGATCCTAAGGTGAGACTTTTTAGATTTGGAAAAAATTGCCAAACTGTCTTCCAAAGTTGGTTGTACATGCATTCCACCAGCATCTTGAGTATATTCTTGTATGCTTATTTACTGCCTGTTTATCTTCTTGGGCCAGGTGTGTGTTTCAATCTTTACCAAATTTTAATGGCGTTGTTGGCATAATTTGAGTACAAATCCTTTATCAGATATGTGTTTTGGAAATAGTTTCTTGCAGTTTGTGGTTTGTCTTCTGGTTTTCTGAATAAGGTCACCAGACACAAAGTCATGTAGATTTTCTTTTTTTTTTTCTAGGATTTTTATAGTTTGGTAATTTAAGTTTGTCTATGGGCAATTTTGAGTGAATTTTGGTTTAAGTTGTAAAGTTTGTGTCTACATTCATTTCATTACATATGGTTTGTAATTAATTGTTCCTTAACTATCTTTTGAGAAGATACAGTGAGATACTTGGCTCCATTTCAGTTTGGATTTCCAAACTTAGTATATACAGCAGAACTGCATTCCACATGAGGCCTCTGGGTTTGTGAGTGCTGCACTTGCGGCACTTTTCTCACGTCCCACAGGGGGCGCCAAACCCACCTGTCTGACCCTGGGGGCACAGGTGCACCCTGCCCACGGACTTTGCTCTGTGACAAGCAGACAGGAGCTTTGTCTCCTGTCAGGGCTGAGGCTTCTGGACCATAAGGCATTGTCCACACTGACAGCAGCTGGGTTTTCTCAAGAACCACTGGTGAGGAGACTCCACAAGAGGAAAAAATGAGCAAGTGTGGAGAATCTTCCTGTGCACCTGACTGCTGGGTGGGTGGGGTGCATCTTCAGGGGACTCAGGAGAGAAAGGGTTTAATGTGGAATACTGTGCACTTTAGTTAGTTTTATGTGCCGTGTAGATGGTGACCAGTGTCGTTCTTTGGAGTCTGGTGTCTAGTTTTCCTGGCACTGTTTGTTGATGGCTTTGGGTAGAATAAACATTTTAATAATTGTAATTTTTCTGATGCATGAGCACGGAATATTGTTTTCTATTGTGTCTTCAATTTCTTTATCGATGCTTTATAGTTTTCTGAGTATAGGTCTTTCATGTCCTTGGTTAAATTTATTCCTAAATAGTTTGTTCTTTTTGATGGAATTGTAAATGGGATTGTTTTCTTAATTTTTCTTGTTGGTGTTCATTATTAGTGTATAGAAACAAAACTGATTTGTGTATATTGATTCCATATTTTGCAACTTTACTGAATTTATTTTTTAATGTATTTTTTGAAGTAATGTGAAAAATTTCAATACTAAAATCTCACCATTTCTACTGCATCCCAGGTAATCCACAGGACCCAAGACATGGTAGCTACTAATATACTCTTCCCATGGTGCCCCTTAATACCATGCGGACTCCTACAAGGGAAATAAGTATCACAACTTTGGTTGAACTTGGTCTGGGTAAGTCTTGGCCTCTATAACAAAATTTGATGTCTCTCTTGTCTGATTTTCTGGCATGATACTGACATGGTTGTCTAGAAAAGTAATTTACTTACCAGTAATTTAAACTGTACAGAAAAGTTTCAGTAATGGCCAAAAGTACTCACATTTGCCACCTCACACAAAATGCTCAGTGTGTTTTGCCCAAGGAACCAGCACATAACCCCTAAATGAGGAAATCCTGATGTCTACATTATAATTTAATACTCAGCCCCACTTCAACTTTCACCTGCTGTCCCAACTGTATGAAAATGTCTTTTTCCATCCTGATCCAGTTTTCTTTTTCTGGAACCATTACTGAGTTTCCCCCTCATTTGGACAGCCTTGATGGATTTGAAGCAGACAAGATGAGTATGGGATCTAGGTGGCCTTTTCTGTATGCCTTTTTTCACTAAGAATGTTTTTAATGTTCATTTTTGTAACAAATATCAGCACTACAGTTTTTTTTCATTGTCATTAAAAATACAAAACATGACTTTAACATTTAATTCATTTTACATATACAGTTTTGTGGTATTAACTACCTTCATATAGTTGCACAAACAAGTTAACTAACATGTGTACCTCCTGTGTGCATGGGAGATACCCAGGAAATTGAGTAACACCCTGAAATGGCCCAAGACATCACCTTAAATACCGTCTTCATCTAAAAGGAAAAAAAAGGAAGGCTATAGTTGTTTCTGTCTGCATTCATTTGATTGTATATGGTTTCCAATTGATGTTGTATAGCTAGTTGTGGAGAAGTCATGGGATAGTTGGCTTCATTTCAGTTTGAATTTCCAAATTTAGTGGATTCTGCAGGCTTGATACAAGGTTTACAAACTTCATATTGGATCAGGACATCCCATGGTGTAACTGGTATTAATGGTTTGTTCAACAATTAAAGTTCTGTGTGATATGAATTCATCCTGGAGTAATCCAGGTTAGTTTCTGTTATACATTTGTCCCAGGATGAAAGGACAAGAGAAATAAGGCCTAATTTATAAAAGTGCCTTCAAACTAATTGATACTGAAGTATAGTTGACTTACAATGTTGTGTTAATTTCTGCTGTACAGCAAAGTCATTCATATATATATATACATACATATATACATATTTTTCATATTCTTTTCCATTATGGTTTATTACAGGGTAATGAATATAGTTCCCTGTGCTGTACAGTAAGACCTTGTTTATCCATCCTATATATAATAGTTTGCATCTACTAATCCCAAACTCCCAATCCATCCCTCTCCCCTGTCTTCCCCTTGACAACCACAAGTCTGTTTTCTATATTTGTGAGTCTGTTTTTTTTCTGTAGATAGGTTCATTTGGGTCTCATTTTATAATCCACATATAAGTGATATCATATGGTATCTGTCGTTCTCTGTCTGACTTACTTCACTTTGTGTGATAATCTCTAGATCCATCCACGTAGCTGCAGATGGTGTTATTTCATTCTGTTTTATGGCTGAGTAATATTCCATTGTATATATATATCACATCTTCTATATCCATTCATCTGTTGAGGGACATTCAGGTTGCTTCCATGTCTTGGCTATTGTGAATAGTGCTGCTGTGAATACTGGGGTGCATGTATCTTTTCGAATTATAGTTTTGTCTGGATATGTGCCCAGGAGTGGGATTGCTGGTTCATACGGTAATTCTATTTTTAGTTTTTGAGGAACCTCCATACTGTTTTCCATAGTGGCTGCATCAATTTACATTCCCACCAGTAGTGTAGGAGAGTTCCCTTTTCTCCACACCCCCTCGAGCATTTATTTCTAGACACTTTAATGATGGCCATTCTGACCACTATGAGGTGATAACTCACTGTATTTTTGATTTGCATTCTCTAATAACTAGCGATGTGGAGCATCTTTTCATGTGCCTATTGGCCATCTGTATGTCTTTGGAGAAATGTCTATTTAGACCTTCTGCTTATGTTTTGATTTTTTTTCTTTTTTGAGTTGTATGAGCTGTTTGTATATTTTAGAATTAGACCCTTGTTGGTCGCATCATTTGCACGTATTTTCTCCCAAACAGTTAGCACAGGTTCTGGAATGACTGGATACCCACATGCAGAAGAATAAACTTGGACCCTTACCTCCCCTCACCCCGTATACAAAAATCAATGCAAAATGGACCAAAGGCCTAGATGCAAGAACCAAAATTAAAAAACTTGTAGAAGAAAACATGAGAGTAAATCTTCATGACCTTGGATTTGGTCATGATTTCTTAGATCTGCTACCAAAAGCACAAGCAACAAAAGACAAGATAGATGAATTGGACTTCCTCAAAATGAAAAACAGTTGTGTGTAAAAGGAGCAAGGAATAAGATAATCCACCATCCAAAATGGCACAAGATGTTTGCAAACCATGTATTTGATAAAGGGCTGTAGCCCACCAGCCAAGCCCCCGGTGGTCCAGTGGAGTGTCTGTGCGGCCCCTCCCATCCTCGGTGATCAGGGGCTCTCAGGCCCCACAGCACCTGAGGGGTGGACACTGGTCATTCTCTGCACCCTCAAGGAGTGAGCGCTGGATGGTCTTGAGCCCAGATGCACTCCCATTACTGCCCTCAAAGGCTGACGGCTTCAGCATGCCTCCAGACGGACACAGAGTATTTTCAAGTCTTTGAGAACCAAGAGAACCGTCTTCACTTTTCTGAAAAGGGCATCTTATTATTTCACAGCATGACCATTTTCAATCTGGCTCTCAGGGGTGCCCTCCCACCTTCTTTATTTCTCTGAGAGTGTCCATGGTGGTTTGGCTGTCCCCAATCCCCACACCAGGTGACAAGACCGGTGGGGCCAGCTCCTGGTGGTCCTTAGCTTCATTGGAGACTAACCCAGACTCTCAGCCTGAGATTGAACGTGGATGTCCCTGCTTCTCCCCATCACCGATCCTCATCTCCTCCCCTCTCTCTTTTCCTCTTGCTTTTCAGTCTCAGATTTACCAGTTGGTCACCACTCAGTTCCCGCAGAGCCCAGAGATTTCTCCTTGAAGGAAATGTTCTGGAAAATCAGAGGGATAAATAAAGAATGCAGCTGATTCTTGCCTGTGCTGACGCCCAAGAGGATGAGGAGAGTGAGTGTTTTCTCATTAGAATTTTAAATCCTCCAAGTAATAGATCATTGGGGGGGGCATCCTATGTCCTCCTGCTCATTCTAATAATGTCATTCCTGAATTTTAATGTGGTAAATAATTTAAATCATAAATATGCTGAGGGGGAGATCCATTTAAAAAATGTTAGAGGTAACTCCAAGGGATTTACAACAAACAAGGACACAGAACCCTGTGTCCAGACACTGGCTGAGAGATTCCTACCCTGAGCCGCAGTCCCCTGGAGGGCGGAGTGGCCATGACTCTCCTCCCGCAGGTGAGCCTACACAGGCACATCCCACGTGGGACCACTGCATCACAGAATCTTAGAGTGGCCAATGGCAGGCAGCTGGCTAGAGATGCGGACAAGAGAAAACTGCCCAGCAGCCTGGGACAACCCCGGGGTGAGGCCTTAGGAAGGGCCAGTGTCAGAGCATCAGAGATAACTTGAAGAGAGTTCAGGCTGTTAGGGACATCGTCAGAGATGTACTTAGGGGCATATTCAGAGCTTTAGTTATGGACAGGATCAGGGCATTATTTAGTGACAGCTTAGACTATAAGGGACAGCGTCAGGGCCTAAGTTAGGGACAGTGTCAGTGCTTCAGTTAGAGATAACGTGAGAGCCTTAGTTAGACACAGTTCAGGCTGTTACTTAGGGATATCTTCAGGGCCTTCGAGCGAGCATCATGGCCATAATTAGAACCAGTGTCAGGGTGTTAGTTAGGGCCCAAACTAGGGTGTTAGTTAGGGAAAGAGTCAGGTCATTAGTTACAGACAGTGTCAGGGTTTTAGGTAGGGACAGCGGCAAGTCCTTAGTTAAGAAGAGTGTCGGGGCCTCACTTAGGGGCAACGTCAGGATGTTAGTTAGGGAGAGTCAGGACATTAGAATGTCAGATTCTGAGGTAGAGACAGCATCAGGGCCTTAGTTAGGGACAGCGTCAGAGATTTACCTAGGGACATATTCAGGGCCTTAGTTATGGACAGGATCGGGGCGTTATTGAGAGATACATGAGGCTATTAGGGACAGCATCAGGGTGTTAGGGAAAGAGTCGGCCGTTATTATAGACAGTGTCAGTGCCTCAGGTAGAGACGTCATCACAGCCTTAGTTAGGAAGAGGGTCAGGGCTTTGGTGAGGGACAGGGTCAGGCCAACAGAGAGGGAAATCTAAGGCTATTAGGGACATCATCAAGGCCTTAGATTGGGCCAGCATCAGGGCTGTAGTGTCGACCAGTGTCAGGGCATTAATGAGGGACAAAATTAGGGTGTTAATTAGGGAAAGAGTCAGGTCATTAGTTACAGACAGTTTTAGGGCCTCAGGTAGAATTGGCCTCAAGGCCTTAGTTAAGAAGAGCATCAGGGCCTCAGTTAGGTTCAGCATCAGGACGTTAGTTAGGGCCAGCAACAGGGCCTTAGTTAGGGACAGTGTTGTCAGGCCCTTAGAGATAACTTGAGGGCCTTAGTAAGAGACAGTTTAGGCTGTTAGTTAGGGACACTTCAGAGACTTTCTTAGGGATATATTCAGGGCCTTACTAATAGAATCAGGGTGTTATTTTGTCACTGCTTAGGCACTAAGGGACAGCATCAAAGTCTAAGTTAGGGAGGGTGTCAGCATCTTGGGGATAGTGTTAGGGACTTTGTAAGTTATAGCTTAGGCCATTAGCTAGGGACAGTGTCGGGCTTATTAAGGGCAGTGTCAGAGACTTAATGAGGGACATCTTCAGGTCCTTAGTTATGGACGGGATCAGGTCCATACTTGGGACCAGTGTCAGGCAGTTATTTAGGGGCAGTGTCAGGGCCTTCTGTAGAGACAGCGTCAAGGCCCTTAGTTAGGAAGAGGGTCAGGGCCTTAGGACAGGGTCAGAGATGTACTTAGGCACATATTCAGGGCCTTAGTAATGGACAGGATCAGGACCACAGTGAGGGACATCTAAGTCTATTAGGGACATCGTCAGGGCCTTAGGTATGTTCAGCATCAGGGCCGTAGTTAGGACCAGAGTCAGGGTGTTATTTAGGGACAAAATTAGGATGTTAGTTAAGGAAAAGGTCAGGAAATCAGTTACAGACAGTGTCAGCTTCTCAGGTAGAGACTTCAGGGTCTTAGTGAGAGCATCAACATCTCAGGTAGGAACTGCATCAGGCCATTACTTAAAGACAGTGTCAAGGCCTTAATTAGGGAGAGTGTCAGGGCCTCAGAGAAAACTTGAGGACCTTAGTAAGAGACACTTCAGGCTGTTCGTTAGGGACATCATCAGGGTGTTAGTTATGGACAGGGTCAGGGTATTAGTGAAAGACAGCTCAGGCAATTAGACACACCGTCAGGGCCTCGGTTAGGGGCAGAGTCAGGGAGTAGTTGGGGAAAGAGTGAGACCATTAGGTAAAGACAGACTCAGGGCCTTAGTTAGAGACAGTGTCAAGTTCTTTGTTAGGGACACTGTCATGGCCTCAGTTAAAGATAACTTGAGGGTCTTAGTTAGAGATAGTGTCAGAGACTTAGTTATGGACATCTTTAGGGCCTCAGTTAGAGGTAATTTGAGGGCCTTAGTAAGAGACATTTTGGGTCATTAGTGACATCGTCAGGACATTAGTGCCGTCTTCAGTACATCATTTATAGGCCACATCAGGGCATCAATGAGGGACAGCTCATGTTATTAGGGACCATGTCAGGGCCTTAGTTAGGGACTGTGTCAGGGCCTTTGTTAGGGAAAGAGTGAGGCCATTAGTTAAAGACAGACTCAGGGCCTTAGATAGAGACAGCCTCAGTCCTTAGTGAGGGAGAGTGTCAGGGCCTCAGTTAGAGATAAGTTGAGGGCCTTTTTTAAGGACAGCTTCCAGGCCTCAGTGAGGAACAGGTTCATGGCCTCGGGACTAATTTCAGGGCCTTAGTTAGGGACAGCATCAGGGATTTAGTTAGCATAAGAGGCTTGACATGAGCTAAAGACAAGGTTAGGTTAAGGTCTAGGGATAGTGTCAGGAAATGACCTAGGGATAGTGTCAAGACCATAGCTATTTAGAGCATCAGTGCCTAATTTAGGACCAGTGTCAGGGCTTCAGGTAGGGACAGCATCTTGCCTGACTTAGGGAGAGCGACAGGGCCTGAGTGAGGCCTAGAGTCAGGGCCTTAGCTGGGGACAGTGTCAGGGCATGACTTAGGAGCAGCATAAGGGCCTCAGTAGGAACAGCCTAAGGAGTTTGTTAAAGACATTATCAGGGCCTCTGTTAGGGACAGCCTCAGGACCTCACTTAGGGACAGCGTCAGGGCTTACTTAGGGACAATTTCAGGACCTTGGTAAGAGATGGGTCAGGAAATTAGCTCAGGATAGTGTCAGGACATTAGGTATTGACGGCAGCAGGGCCTTAGTTAGGGACAGTGTCAAGGCCTTAGTTAGGACTAGCATCTGGGCATCTGTTAAGTACAGTTTCAGGGCCTGAGTTAGGAATAGTGTTAGGGCCTTAGTTAGGGACAGTGTCAGGGCGGGAGTTAGGGCGGGCATCTAGGCCTTAGTTAGGGACAGTGTCACGGTCTTGGGACTAAATTCACGGCCTGAGGTATTCACAGCATAAGGGCTTCAGTTAGCTTAAGAGGCAGGACATTTGCTAGGGACAGGGTTATGGTAAAGTTTAGGGATCGTGTCAGGAAATGACCTAGGGATTGTGTCAAGGCCTTAGTTACTGACAGTATCAGGGCCTCATTTAGGACAGTGTCAGAGCTTCAGGTAGGGACAGCGTCAGAGCCTGACTTAGGGAGAGAGACAGGGCCTGAGTGAGGCCTAGCGTCAGGCCCTTAGCTGGGGACACTGTCAGGGCATGATGTAGGACCAGCATCAAGGCCTTTGTTGCATCAGCATTAGGGTCTTAGTTACAGACATTATCAGGGCCTGAGTTAGTCACAGCGTCAAGGCCTCAGTTAGGGAAAGCTTCAGGGCGTGAGTTAGGCACAGCCTCAGGTCTTCACTTAGGGACAGCCACAGGGCTTTCTTAGGGACGGTGTCAGGACCTTGGTTAGAAATGGGTCAGGATATTAGCTCAGGATAGTGTCCGGATTTTAGTCATTGCTGGCAGCAGGGCCTATATTAGGAACAGATTCCGGGCCTTAGTTAGAGACAGTGTCAGGGCCTTAGTTAGGACTAGTCAGGGCCTTAGTTAGGACTAGTCAGGGCCTTAGTTAGGGAGATCATTAGGGCTTCAGTGAGGATAAGAGGCAGGACATTAGCTCGGGACAGAGACAGGTTCCAGGCCAGGGGTAGTGTCAGGAAATGAGCCAGGGATAGTGTGAAGTCCTTAGTTATTGAGAGCATCAAGACCTTAGGTAGGACCAGTGGAAGGGCCTTAATCTTGATCAGTGTCAGGGCTTGATTTAGGGACAGCATCAGATCCTAACTAAGGTACGTCAACAGGGCCTAAGTGAGGTCTATCTTTAGGGCCTGAGTGAGGCACAGTGTCAGGGTATGCCCTAGGAGCAGCATAAGGGCCTCTGTATTATCAGCAATAGGGTCTTCGTTAAAGACATTCTCAGGGACTCTTTTAGGAACAGCCTCAGGGCCTCACTTAGGGACAGCATCAGGGCTTACTTTGGGACAGTTTCAGGACCTTGGTAAGACGTGGGTCAGGATATTAGCTCAGGATACTGTCAGGACTTTAGATATTGACGGCAGCAGGGCCTTAGAGACAGTGTCAGGGCCTGACTTAGGACTAGCATCAGAGCCTTTGTTAGGTACAGTGTCAGGGACTGAGTTAGGAGTAGCATCAGAGCGTATGTTACGTACAGTGTCAGGGACTGAGTTAGGAGTAGTGTCAGGGCCTTAGTTAGGGACAGTGTCAGGGCCTGAGTTAGGACGAGCCTCCAGGCCTCAGGGACAGGGTCATGGCCTCGGGACTAATTTCAGGGCCTTAGTTAGGCACAGCATCAGGGAATTAGTTAGCATAAGAGGCTCGACATTAGTTAAAGACAAGGTTAGGTTAAGGTCTAGGGATAGTGTCAGGACATGACCTAGGGATAGTGTCAAGACCTTAGTTACTTAGAACATCAGGGCCTAATTTAGGCCCAGTGTCAGGGCTTCAGGTAGGGACAGCATCAGAGCCGGACTTAGGGAGAGCGACAGGACTTGAGTGAGGCCTAGCATCAGGGCCGTAGCTAGGGATAGTATCAGGGCATGACTTAGGAGCAGCATAAGGGCCTCGGTAGGATCAGCCTCAGGGACTTTGTTAAAGACATTATCAGGGCCTCTGTTAGGGACAGCCTCAGGACCTCACTTAGGGACAGCGTCAAGGCTTACTTAGATCCAGTTTCAGGACCTCAGTAAGAGATGAGTTAGGATATAAGCACAGGATACTGTCAGGACTTTAGATATTGATGGCAGCAGAGCCTTAGTTAGGGACAGTGTCAGGGCCTGAGTTAGGAACACTGGTAGGGCCTTAGTTTGGGACAGTGTCAGGGCTGGATTTAGGACGAGCATCTAGGCCTTAGTTAGGGACAGTGTCACGGCCTTGGGACTAAATTCAGGGCCTGAGTTAGGCAGAGCATAAGGGCTTCAGTTAGCATAAGAGGCAGGACATTTGCTAGGGACAGGGTTAGGGCAAAGTCTAGGGATCGTGTCAGGAAATGACCTAGGGATTGTGTCAAGACCTTAGTCACTGAGAGTATCAAGGCCTTATTTAGAACCAGTATCAGGGCTTCAGGTAGGGACAGCGTCAGTGCCTGACTCTGGGAGAGCGACAGGGCCCGAGTGAAGCCTAGCGTCAGGCCCTTAGCTGGGGACACTGTCAGGGCATGATGTAGGACCAGCATCAAGGCCTTTGTTGCATCAGCATTAGGGTCTTAGTTACAGACATGATCAGGGCCTGAGTTAGGCACAGCCTCAGGTCTTCACTTAGGGACAGCCACAGGGCTTTCTTAGGGATGGTGTCAGGACCTTGGTTAGAAATGGGTCAGGATATTAGCTCAGGATAGTGTCCGGATTTTAGTCATTGCCGGCAGCAGGGCCTATATTAGGAACAGATTCCAGGCCTTAGTTAGAGACAGTGTCAGGGCCTTAGTTAGGGAGAGCATTAGGGCTTCAGTGAGGATAAGAGGCAGGACATTAGCTCGGGACAGAGACAGGTTCCAGGCCAGGGGTAGTGTCAGGAAATGAGCCAAGGATAGTGTGAAGTCCTTAGTTATTGAGAGCATCAAGACCTTAGGTAGGACCAGTGGAAGGGCCTTAATCTTGATCAGTGTCAGGGCTTGATTTAGGGACAGCATCAGATCCTAACTAAGGTACGTCAACAGGGCCTAAGTGAGGTCTATCTTTAGGGCCTGAGTGAGGCACAGTGTCAGGGTATGCCCTAGGAGCAGCATAAGGGCCTCTGTATTATCAGCAATAGGGTCTTCGTTAAAGACATTCTCAGGGACTCTTTTAGGAACAGCCTCAGGGCCTCACTTAGGGACAGCATCAGGGCTTACTTTGGGACAGTTTCAGGACCTTGGTAAGACGTGGGTCAGGATATTAGCTCAGGATACTGTCAGGACTTTAGATATTGACGGCAGCAGGGCCTTTGTTAGGGACAGTGTCAGGGCCTGAGTTAGGTGTAGTGTCAAGGTCTTAGTTAGGACAGTGTCAGGGCCTTAGTTAGGACTAGCATTATAGCCTTTGTTAGGTATCATGTCAGGGCCTGAGTTAGTAGTGTCAGGGCCTTCGTTAGGGCCAGTGTCAGGGCCTTAGGTAGGACTAGCATCAGAGCCTTAGTTAGCTATTGTGTCAGGGACTGAGTTAGGGACAGGTTCATGGCCTTTGTTAGGACTAGGCTTAGGGTTAGGGTAAGGCCCTGAATTGCCATGCAGAAGCGGAGGCATGCAGCAGTTTCCACGAGGCCGTAGCCGCTGCTCTGCAGTATTTTAACGGCAGTAGGCTTTTCGGGACACCTAGGAGCCTCGCGTGGGCACCCTATTCCCTGCAAGAACACTGAGTACCCCCAGGCTCCCCTGGGCCTGCTAAGCAACATCCAGGCCCGTAGCCCTTCGGAGTGACTCTGTGTATGCCGAGGGTAGGACAAAACACTGCACCCTTTCTTGGGAGAGCTTGTTTTGCCCAGCACGCCTGCAGGTTCGCCAGCACCATTCTAGCACATCCAATATGCCGTGGAAGTCTGACTCATTGCCTTAGTCTGAGCTGCACTGAGAAAAACGCTCGGCTTCGCATTCCATCTAGGACCTCCTGCCTGAAGTCACCCTGCCTCCAGGAGAAAGTCGGCTTGCCTTCCGACTGCAACTGAAGCCCAGTTCTTCGTGTAACACTGCAGGCTTTTGAAGAACCACAGGCCCGGGGCCCTAGCTAGGGCGTTCACTGGTTCAGGCAGTTCGCTTGATGCAGAACACCCTGCTTCGAGGAGTTGATTCAGGGAAGGAACCAATGGGTCACCTGTGTCTCTTTGGACTTGTTAGAAACCACAGGGATGTATGCTGCGTGAGCCCATGGAAATGGGGGCCTGATGGAAGTAGCCTTGCTTTCCCATTTTGAAAGCTCCATCCATACTTCCTTGAAGCTACCTGAAATTGACTGCTGTTGACAGACTTCTAGCCACTGTAGGCATGGCTCTGGGAAGAAAATGAGTTTTCTCTATTTAAACCGGGTGCTTCCATGGCCGGTATGGAGCTCATCCTGCCACGCTCTAGAGCTAAAGGGAAACTCAACATGAGTACTTGCCTCGAGGTAAGGCCCTGGGTAGCCGTGCAGAAAGGGAGGCATGCAGCTCTTTCCATGAGGTCTTAGTCGCTGTTCTGCTCTATTTTAAAGGAAGTACCCTTTTCAGGACTCATAGGCCCCTCGGGTGTGCATCATTTTCCCTCCAAGATCACTGAGTTCCTGCAGGCCCCTTTGGGCCTGCTGAGCAACATGGAGGCCCATAGGTCCCTCGGAGGCCCTCTGTGTATGCCGAGTAATGGGCAACACACTGCACATGACTTCAGGAGAGCTACATTTCCAGAGCACTCGAACAGCCTCAGGACCACATTTCTAGCCAGTCCAACGTGCCATGGAAGCCTTCGACTTGGCTCCCGTCTGAACTGCCCTGAGAAAAGACTCTGCTTGGAATTCTTCGAGGACCTCGTACCTGAAGTCACACTACTCAAGGAGAAAGTCAGCATCCTACCATGCTGTGTCGCTGATGGGACATTCAGCATGAGCACTTGCCTCAAGGTAAGGCCCTGAATTGCCGAGCAGAAGTGGAGGCGTGCAGCAGTTTCCATGAGGCCGTAGCCGTTGCTCTGCATGTTTTTAACGCCAGGACGCTTTTCAGGACACCTAGGAGCCTCGCATGGGCACCCTATTCCCTGCAAGAACACTGAGTACCCCCGGCCCCCCTGGGCCTGCTAAGCCACATCAAGGCCCGTAGCCCTTCGGAGCCACTCTGTGTATGCCGAGTGTAGGGCAACACACTGCACTCTTTCTTGGGACAGCTTGATTTCCCCAGCACTCCCACAGGTTCACGTACACCGTTCTAGCACATGTAACATGCCGTGGAAGTCTGACTCATTGCCCTAGTCTGAGCTGCACTGAGAAGTACCCTCAGCTTCGCATTCCATCTAGGACCTCCTGCCTGAAGTCACCCTGCCTCCAGGAGAAAGTCAGCTTGCCTTGTGACTGCAACTAAAGCCCAGTTCCTCGTGGAACACTGCAGGCTTTTGAAGAGCCACAGGCCCGGGGGCCTAGCTAGGGCGTTCCTTGGTGGAGGCATGTCGCTAGGCGCAGAACACCCTGCTTTGAGGAGTTGATTCAGGGAAGGAACCACTGGGTCACCTGTGTCTCTTTGGACTTGTTAGAAACCACAGGGATGTATGCTGCGTGTGCCCATGGATATGGGGGCCTGATGGAAGTAGCCTTGCTTTCCCATTTTGAAAGCTCCATTCATGCTTCCTCGAAGCTACCTGAAATTGACTGCTGTCGACAGGCCTCTAGCCACTGTAGGCATGGCTCTGGGAAGAAAATGAGTTTTGTCCAGCTAATCCGGGTGCTTCCATGACCGGGGTGGAGCTCATCCTGCCATGCTCTAGAGCTAAAGGGAAACTCAACGTGAGTACTTGCCTCGAGGTAAGGCCCTGAGTAACCGTGCAGAAAGGGAGGCATGCAGCTGTTTCCATGAGGTGTTTGTTAGTCGCTGTTCTGCTCTATTTTAAAGGAAGTACCCTTTTCAGGACTCGTAGGCCCCTCGGGTGTGCATCATTTTCCCTCCAAGATCACTGAGTTCCTGCAGGCCCCTGTGGGCCTGCTGAGCAACATGGAGGCCCATAGGTCCCTCGGAGGCCCTCCGTGTATGCCGAGTAATGGGCAACACACTGCACATGACTTCAGGAGAGCTACATTTCCAGAATACTCGAACAGCCTCAGGCCCACATCGCTAGCCAGTCCGACTTGCCATGGAAGTCTTCGTCATGGCCCCCGTGTGAGCCGCCCTGAGAAAAGACTCTGCTTGGAATTCTTCGAGGACCTCGAAGGCCTGAAGTACCTGAAGTCACTCTGCTCGAGGAAAAAGTCAGCATCCTACCATGCTGTGTCGCTAACAGGACACTCAGCGTGAGCACTTGCCTCGAGGTAAGGCCCTGAATTGCCGCGCAGAAGCGGAGGCGTGCAGCAGTTTCCATGAGGCCGCAGCTACTGCTCTGCAGTTTTTTCACGGATGCTGTCAAGACCTTAGTGATTTAGAGCATCAGGGCCTAATTTAGGCCCAGTGTCAGGGCTTCAAGTAGGGACAGCGTCAGAGTCGGACTTAGGGAGAGCGACAGGGCTTGAGTGAGGCCTAGCGTCAGGGCCTTAGCTAGGGATAGTATCAGGGCATGACTTAGGAGCAGCATAAGGGCCTCGGTAGGATCAGCCTCAGGGACTTTGTTCAAGACATTATCAGGGCCTCTGTTAGGCACAGCCTCAGGGCCTCACTTAGGGACAGCGTCAGGGCTTACTTAGGGACAATTTCAGGACCTTGGTAAGAGATGGGTCAGGAAATTAGATCAGGATAGTGTCAGGACATTAGGTATTGACGGCAGAAGGGCCTTAGTTAGTCACAGTGTCAAGGACTTAGTTAGGACAAGCATGTGGGTCTCTGTTAGGTACAGTGTCAGGGCCTGAGTTAGGAATAGAGTTAGGGGCTTAGTTACAGATAGTGTCAGGGCCGGATTTAAGACAAGCATCTAGGACTGAGTTAAGGAAAGTGTCACAGCTTTGGGACTAAATTCAGGGCTCGAGCTAGGCACAACAAAAGGGCTTCAGTTATCATAAGAGGCAGGAAATTTGCTCTGGACAGGGTTAGGGTAAAGTCGAGGATTAGGGTTAGGGTTAGAGTTTTAGGGTTAGGGTTTTAGGGTTAGGGGTTAGAGGTTAGGGTTAGGGGTTAGGGTTAGGGTTTTAGGGTTAGGGTTAGGGTTGGGTTAGCATTAGGGTTAGGGTTAGGGCTAGGTTTAGCGTAGGGTACGGCTTGGGGTATAGGTTAGCGTACGGGTGAGGGAACGGCTTCGGGTATTGTTTAGGGTTAGGGTAAGGGTTAGGGTTAGGGTACGGATTAGGGCATGGGTTAGGGTACGGGTGAGGGTACTGCGTAGGGTATGCGTTAGGGTTAGGGTTAGTTTTAGGGTTAGGGTACGGGTTAGGGTTACGGTACGGGTTAGGGTACGGGTTAGGGTATGGCTTAGGTTTAGGGTACGGGGTAGGGTTAGGGTATGGGTTAGGGTACAGGATAGGGTATGGGTTAGGGTTAGGGACAAGGGTTAGGGATACTGTTAGGGTTAGGGTTAGGGGTTAGGGTTACGGTTAGCGTTTAAGGTTTAGGGTGTAGTGTTAGGGTCAGGGTCAGGGTCAGGGTTAGCGTTTAGGGTTTACGGTTTAGGGTTAGGGTTAGGGTTAGGGTTAGGGATTTAGGGTTAGGGATTTAGGGTTAGGCTTAGGGTTAGTGTTAGGGTACGGCTTAAGGTAAGGGTTCAGGTATGGGTGAGGGTACGGCATAGGGTAAGGGTTACGGTTAGGGTTAGTTTTAGGGTTAGGGCTCGGTTTAGGGTATGGGTTAGGATTAGTGTGCGTGTTAGGGATAGGGTAGGGGTTAGGGTTAGGGTAGTTATTAAACCTATCCCACTCTCTAGATACCCCTTAGCACGTAAAGGAATATTATTTGGGGGTCCAGCCATGGAGAAGAGTTTAGACACTAGGATAAGGTAAGGAACACACCCATTATAAAGAAATCACTTTAGGATTATATTTTAACATGTTCCTTAAAACACTAGTGCATAGGATATCTATTGGAGGCAGAAGCAGTCAAGGGTAGCTTAAAGTTAGGGTTAGGGTTAGGGTATGGATAAGGGTACGGGTTCGTGTACGGGTGTGGGTACGGCGTAGGGTATGGGTAAAGGTTAGGGTTAGGGTTAATTTTAGGGTTAAGGTAGGGGTTAGGGTTAGGGTTAGGGTACGCGTTAGGGTTAGGGTAGTTATTAAACCTATCCCACTCTCTAGATACCCCTTAGCACGTCAAGGAATATTATTTGGGGGTCCAGCCATGGAGAAGAGTTTAGACACTAGGATAAGATTAGGAACACACCCATTATCAAGAAATCACATTAGGATTCTCTCTTTAACCTGTTCCTTCAAACACTAGTGCTTAGGAAATCTATTGGAGGCAGAAGCAGGCAAGGGGAGCTTAGGGTTAGGGTTAGGCTTAGGGTTAGGGTTAGGGTACGGCTTAGGGTACGGGTTCGGGGAGGGATTCGGATATGGCGTAGGGTATGGGTTAGGGTTAGGGTTAGGGCTCGGTTTAGGGTACTGGTTAGGATTAGGGTACGTGTTAGGGTTAGGGTAGGGGTTAGGGTTAGGTTACGCATTAGGGTTAGGGTAGTTATGAAACCTATCCCACTCTCTAGATAGCCCTTAGCACGTAAAGGAATATTATTTGGGGGTCCAGCCATGGAGACGAGTTTAGACACTAGGATAAGATAAGGAACACACCCATTATAAAGAAATCACATTAGGATTCTCTTTTTAAGCTGTTCCTTAAAACACTAGTGCTTAGGAAATCTATTGGAGGCAGAAGCAGTCAAGGGTAGCCTAGGGATAGGGTTAGGCTTAGGGTTAGGCTTAGGGTACGGCTTAGGGTACAGGTTCGGGGAGGGCTTCGGGTACGGCGTAGGGTATGGGTTAGGGATAGGGTTAGGGTTAGTGTTAGGGTTAGGGCTCGGTTTAGGGTACCTGTTAGGATTAGGGTACGTGTTAGGGTTAGGGTAGGGGTTAGGGTTATGGTACGCGTTAGGGTTAGGGTAGTTATTAAACCTATCCCACTCTGTAGATACCCCTTAGCACGTAAAGCAATATTATTTGGGGGTCCATCCATGGAGAAGAGTTTAGACACTAAGATAATATAAGGAACACACACATTATAAAGAAATCACATTAGGATTCTCTTTTTAAGCTGTTCCTTAAAACACTAGTGCTTAGGAAATCTATTGGAGGCAGAAGCAGTCAAGGGTAGCCTAGGGTTAGGGTGAGGCTTGGGGTTAGGCTTAGGGTACGGCTTAGGGTACGGGTTCGGGGAGGGCTTCGGGTACGGCGTAGGGTATGGGTTAGGGTTAGGGTTAGGGTTAGTGTTAGGGTTAGGGCTCGGTTTAGGTTATGGGTTAGGATTAGGGTACGTGTTAGGGTTAGGGTAGGGGTTAGGGTTAGGGTACGCGTTAGGGTTAGGGTAGTTATTAAACCTATCCCACTCTCTAGATACCCCTTAGCACGTAAAGGAATATTATTTGGGGGTCCAGCCATGGAGAAGAGTTTAGACACTAGGATAAGATAAGGAACACACCCATTATAAAGAAATCACATTAGGATTCTCTTTTTAAGCTCTTCCTTAAAACACTAGTGCTTAGGAAATCTATTGGAGGCAGAAGCAGTCAAGGGTAGCCTAGGTTTAGGGTTAGGCTTAGGGTTAGGCTTAGGGTACGGCTTAGGGTACGGGTTCGGGGAGGGCTTCGGGTACGGCGTAGGGTATGGGTTAGGGATAGGGTTAGGGTTAGTGTTAGGGTTAGGGCTCGGTTTAGGGTACGGGTTAGGATTAGGGTACGTGTTAGGGTTAGGGTAGGGGTTAGGGTTAGGGTACGCGTTAGGGTTAGGGTAGTTATTAAACCTATCCCACTCTCTAGATACCCCTTAGCATGTAAAGGAATATTATTTGGGGATCCAGCCATGGAGAAGAGTTTAGACACTAAGATAATATAAGGAACACACACATTATAAAGAAATCACATTAGGATTCTCTTTTTAAGCTGTTCCTTAAAACACTAGTGCTTAGGAAATCTATTGGAGGCAGAAACAGTCAAGGGTAGCCTAGGGTTAGGGTTAGGCTTAGGGTTAGGCTTAGGGTATGGCTTAGGGTACGGGTTCGGGGAGGGCTTCGGGTACGGCGTAGGGTATGGGTTAGGGTTAGGGTTAGGGTTAGTGTTAGGGCTCGGTTTAGGGTACGGGTTAGGATTAGGGTACGTGTTAGTGTTAGGGTAGGGGTTAGCGTTAGGGTACGCGTTAGGGTTAGGGTAGTTATTAAACCTATCCCACTCTCTAGATACCCCTTAGCACGTAAAGGAATATTATTTGGGGGTCCAGCCATGGAGAAGAGTTTAGACACTAGGATAAGATAAGGAACACACCCATTATAAAGAAATCACATTAGGATTCTCTTTTTAAGCTATTCCTTAAAACACTAGTGCTTAGGAAATCTATTGGAGGCAGAAGCAGTCAAGGGTAGCCTAGGGTTAGGGTTAGGCTTAGGGTTAGGCTTAGGGTACGGCTTAGGGTACGGGTTCGGGGAGGCCTTCGGTTACGGCGTAGGGTATGGGTTAGGGTTAGGGTTAGGGTTAGTGTTAGGGTTAGGGCTCGGTTTAGGGTACGGGTTAGGATTAGGGTACGTGTTAGTGTTAGGGTAGGGGTTAGGGTTAGGGTACTCGTTAGGGTTAGGGTAGTTATTAAACCTATCCCACTCTCTAGATACCCCTTAGCACGTAAAGGAATATTATTTGGGGGTCCAGCCATGGAGAAGAGTTTAGACACTAGGATAAGATAAGGAACACACCCATTATAAAGAAATCACATTAGGATTCTCTTTTTAAGCTGTTCCTCAAAACACTAGTGCTTAGGAAATCTATTGGAGGCAGAAGTAGTCAAGGGTAGCCTAGGGTTAGGGTTAGGCTTAGGGTTACGGTTAGGGTACGGCTTAGGGTACGGGTTCGAGGAGGGGTTCGGGTACGGCGTAAGGTATGGGTTAGGGTTAGGGTTAGGGTTAGTGTTAGGCTTAGGGCTCGGTTTAGGGTACGGGTTAGGATTAGGGTACGTGTTAGGGTTAAGGTCGGGGTTAGGGTTATGGTACGCGTTAGGGTTAGGGTAGTGATTAAACCTATCCCACTCTCTAGATACCCCTTAGCACGTAAAGGAATATTATTTGGGGGTCCAGCCATGGAGAAGAGTTTAGACACTAAGGTAATATAAGGATCACACACATTATAAAGAAATCACATTAGGATTCTCTTTTTAAGCTGTTCCTTAAAACACTAGTGCTTAGGAAATCTATTGGAGGCAGAAGCAGTCAAGGGTAGCCTAGGGTTAGGGTTAGGCTTAGGGATAGGGTTAGGGTACGGCTTAGGGTACGGGTTCGGGGAGAGGTTCGGGTACGGTGTAGGGTATGGGTTAGGTTTAGGGTTAGTGTTAGGGTTAGGGCTCGGTTTAGGGTACGGGTTAGGATTAGGGTACGTGTTAGGGTTAGGGTAGTGGTTAGGGTTAGGGTACGCGATAGGGTTAGGGTAGTTATTAAACCTATCCCACTCTCTAGATACCCCTTAGCACGTAAAGCAATATTATTTGGGGGTCCATCCATGGAGAAGAGTTTAGACAGTAAGATAATAAAAGGAACACACACATTATAAAGAAATCACATTAGGATTCTCTTTTTAAGCTGTTCCTTAAAACACTAGTGCTTAGGAAATCTATTGGAGGCAGAAGTAGTCAACGGTATCCTAGGGTTAGGGTGAGGCTTGGGGTTAGGCTTAGGGTACGGCTTAGGGTACGGGTTCGGGGAGGGCTTCGGGTACGGCGTAGGGTATGGGTTAGGGTTAGGGTTAGGGTTAGTGTTAGGGTTAGGGCTCGGTTTAGGATATGGGTTAGGATTAGGGTACGTGTTAGGGTTATGGTAGGGGTTAGGGTTAGGGTACGCGTTAGGGGTAGGGTAGTTATTAAACCTATCCCACTATCTAGATACCCCTTAGTACGTAAAGGAATATTATTTAGGGGTCCAGCCATGGAGAAGAGTTTAGACACTAGAATAAGATAAGGAACACACGCATTATAAAGAAATCACATTAGGATTCTCTTTTTAAGTTGTTCCTTAAAGCACTAGTGCTTAGGAAATCTATTGGAGGCAGAAGCAGTCAAGGGTAGCCTAGGTTTAGGGTTAGGGTTAGGGTTAGGCTTAGGGTACGGCTTAGGGTACGGGTTCGGGGAGGGTTTCGGGTACGGCGTAGGGTATGGGTTAGGGTTAGGGTTAGGGTTAGTTATAGGGTTAGGGCTCGGTTTAGGGTACGGGTTAGGATTAGGGTACGTTTTAGTGTTAGGGTAGGGGTTAGCGTTAGGGTACGCGTTAGGGTTAGGGTAGTTATTAAACCTATCCCACTCTCTAGATACCCCTTAGCACGTAAAGGAATATTATTTGGGGGTCCAGCCATGGAGAAGAGTTTAGACACTAAGATAATATAAGGAAGACACACATTATAAAGAAATCACATTAGGATTCTCTTTTTAAGCTGTTCCTTAAAACACTAGTGCTTAGGAAATCTATTGGAGGCAGAAGCAGTCAAGGGTAGCCTAGGTTTAGGGTTAGGCTTAGGGTTAGGCTTAGGGTACGGCTTAGGGTACGGGTTCGGGGAGAGGTTCGGGTACGGCATAGGGTATGGGTTAGGTTTAGGGTTAGCGTTAGGGTTAGGGCTCGGTTTAGGGTACGGGTTAGGATTAGGGTACGTGTTAGGGTTAGGGTAGGGGTTAGGGTTAGGGTACGCGTTCTGGTTAGGGTAGTTATTAATCCTATCCCACTCTCTAGATACCCCTTAGCACGTAAAGGAATATTATTTGGGGGTCAAGCCATGGAGAAGAGTTTAGACACTAAGATAATATAAGGAACACACACATTATAAAGAAATCACATTAGGATTCTCTTTTTAAGCTGTTCCTTAAAACACTAGTGCCTAGGAAATCTATTGGAGGCAGAAGCAGTCAAGGGTAGCCTAGGGTTAGGGTTAGGCTTAGGGTTAGGCTTAGGGTACGGCTTAGGGTACAGGTTCGGGGACGGCTTCGGGTACGGCGTAGGGTATGGGTTAGGGATAGGGTTAAGGTTAGTGTTAGGGTTAGGGCTCGGTTTAGGGTACGGGTTAGGATTAGGGTACGTGTTAGGGTTAGGGTAGGGGTTCGGGTTAGGGTACGCCTTAGGGTTAGGGTAGTTATTAAACCTATCCCACTCTCTAGATACCCCTTAGCACGTAAAGCAATATTATTTGGGGGTCCATCCATGGAGAAGAGTTTAGACACTAAGATAATATAAGGAAGACACACATTATAAAGAAATCACATTAGGATTCTCTTTTTAAGCTGTTCCTTAAAACACTAGTGCTTAGGAAATCTATTGGAGGCAGAAGCAGTCAAGGGTAGCCTAGGGTTAGGGTGAGGCTTGGGGTTAGGCTTAGGGTACGGCTTAGGGTATGGGTTCGGGGAGGGGTTCGGGTACGGCGTAGGGTATGGGTTAGGGTTAGGGTTTGGGTTAGTGTTAGGGTTAGGGCTCGGTTTAGGGTACGTGTTAGGATAAGGGTACGTGTTAGGGTTAGGGTAGGGGTTAGGGTTAGGGTACGCGTTAGGGTTAGGGTAGTCATTAAACCTATCCCACTCTCTAGATACCCCTTAGCACGTAAAGCAATATTATTTGGGGGTCCATCCATGGAGAAGAGTTTAGACACTAAGATAATATAAGGAACACACACATTATAAAGAAATCACATTAGGATTCTCTTTTTAAGCTGTTCCTTAAAACACTAGTGCTTAGGAAATCTATTGGAGGCAGAAGCAGTCAAGGGTAGCCTAGGGTTAGGGTTAGTCTTAGGGATAGGCTTAGGGTACGGCTTAGGGTACGGGTTCGGGGAGGGCTTCGGGTACGGCGTAGGGTATGGGTTAGGGTTAGGGTTAGGTTTAGGGTTAGTGTTAGGGTTAGGGCTCGGTTTAGGGTACGGGTTAGGATTAGGGTACGTGTTAGGGTTAGGGTAGGGGTTAGGGTTAGGGTACGCGTTAGTGTTAGGGTAGTTATTCAACCTATCCCACTCTCTAGATACCCCTTAGCACGTAAGCGAATATTATTTGGGGGTCCAGCCATGGAGAAGAGTTTAGACACTAGGATAAGATAAGGAACACACCCATTATAAATCAACAACATTAGGATTCTCTTTTTAAGCTGTTCCTTAAAACACTAGTGCTTAGGAAATCTATTGGAGGCAGAAGCAGTCAAGGGTAGCCTAGGGATAGGGTTAGGCTTAGGGTTAGGGTTAGGGTACGGCATAGGGTACGGATTCGGGGAGGGGTTCGTGTACGGCGTAGGCTATGGGTTAGGGTTAGGGTTAGGGTTAGTGGTAGGGTTAGGGCTCGGTTTAGGGTATGGGTTAGGGTTAGGTTACGTGTTAGGTTTAGGGTAGGGTTTAGGGTTAGGGTACGCGTTAGTGTTAGGGTAGTTATTAAAACTATCCCACTCTCTAGATACCCCTTAGCACGTCAAGGAATATTATTTGGGGGTCCAGCCATGGAGAAGAGTTTATACACTAGGATAAAATAAGGAACACATCCATTATAAAGAAATCACATTAGGATTCTCTTTTTAAGCTGTTCCTTAAAACACTAGTGCTTAGGAAATCTATTGGAGGCAGAAGCAGTCAAGGGTAGCCTAGGGTTAGGGTTAGGCTTAGGGTTAGGGTTAGGGTACGGCTTAGGGTACGGGTTCGGGGAGGCGTTCGGATATGGCGTAGGGTATGGGTTAGTGTTAGGGTTAGGGCTCGGTTTAGGGTACGGGTTAGGATTACGGTACGTGTTAGGGTTAGGGTAGGGGTTAGGGTTATGGTACGCGTTAGGGTTAGGGTAGTTATTAAACCTATCCCACTCTCTAGATACCCCTTAGCACGTAAAGCAATATTATTTGGGGGTCCATCCATGGAGAAGAGTTTAGACACTAAGATAATATAAGGAACACACACATTATAAAGAAATCACATTAGGATTCTCTTTTTAAGCTGTTCCTTAAAACACTAGTGCTTAGGAAATCTATTGGAGGCAGAAGCTGTCAAGGGTAGCCTAGGGTTAGGGTGAGGCTTGGGGTTAGGCTTAGGGTACGGCTTAGGGTACGGGTTCGGGGAGGGCTTCGGGTACGGCGTAGGGTATGGGTTAGGGTTAGGGTTAGGGTTAGTGTTAGGGTTAGGGCTCGGTTTAGGTTATGGGTTAGGATTAGGGTACGTGTTAGGGTTAGGGTAGGGGTTAGGGTTAGGGTACGCGTTAGGGTTAGGGTAGTTATTAAACCTATCCCACTCTCTAGATACCCCTTAGCACGTAAGGGAATATTATTTGGGGGTCCAGCCATGGAGAAGAGTTTAGACACTAGGATAAGATAAGGAACACACCCATTATAAAGAAATCACATTAGGATTCTCTTTTTAAGCTGTTCCTTAAAACACTAGTGCTTTGGAAATCTATTGGAGGCAGAAGCAGTCAAGGGTAGCCTAGGGTTAGGGTTAGGCTTAGGGTTAGGCTTAGGGTACGGCTTAGGGTACGGGTCCGGGGAGGGGTTCGGGTACGGCGTAGGGTATGGGTTAGGGTTAGGGCTCGGTTTAGGGTACGGGTTAGGATTAGGGTACGTGTTAGGGTTAAGGTAGGGGATAGGGTTATGGTACGCATTAGGGTTAGGGTAGTTATTAAACCTATCCCACTCTCTAGATACCCCTTAGCACGTAAAGGAATATTATTTGGGGTCCAGCCATGGAGAAGAGTTTAGACACTAGGATAAGATAAGGAACACACCCATTATAAAGAAATCACATTAGGATTCTCTTTTTAAGCTGTTCCTTAAAACACTAGTGCTTAGGAAATCTATTGGAGGCAGAAGAAGTCAAGGGTAGCCTAGGGTTAGGGTTAGGCTTAGGGTTAGGTTTAGGGTACGGCTTAGGGTACGGTTTCGGGGAGGGGTTCGGGTACGGCGTAGGGTATGGGTTAGGTTTAGGGTTAGTGTTAGGGTTAGGGCTCGGTTTAGGGTACGGGTTAGGATTAGGGTATGTGTTAGGGTTAAGGTAGGGGTTAGGGTTATGGTACGCGTTAGGGTTAGGGTAGTGATTAAACCTATCCCACTCTCTAGATACCCCTTAGCACGTAAAGGAATATTATTTGCGGGTCCAGCCCTGGAGAAGAGTTTAGACACTAGGATAAGATAAGGAACACACCCATTATAAAGAAATCACATTAGGATTCTCTTTTTAAGCTGTTCCTTAAAACACTAGTGCTTAGGAAATCTATTGGAGGCAGAAGCAGTCAAGGGTAGCCTAGGGATAGGGTTAGGCTTAGGGTTAGGCTTAGGGTACGGCTTAGGGTACGGGTTCGGGGAGGGCTTCGGGTACGGCGTAGGATATGGGTTAGGGTTAGGGTTAGGTTTAGGGTTAGTGTTAGGGTTAGGGCTCGGTTTAGGGTACGGGTTAGGATTAGGGTACGTGTTAGGGTTAGGGTAGGGGTTAGGGTTAGGGTACGCGTTAGTGTTAGGGTAGTTATTAAACCTATCCCACTCTCTAGATACCTCTTAGCACGTAAAGGAATATTATTTGGGGGTCCAGCCATGGAGAAGAGTTTAGACACTAGGATAAGATAAGGAACACACCCATTATAAAGAAATCACATTAGGATTCTCTTTTTAAGCTGTTCCTTAAAACACTAGTGCTTAGGAAATCTATTGGAGGCAGAAGCAGTCAAGGGTAGCCTAGGGATAGGGTTAGGCTTAGGGTTAGGGTTAGGGTACGGCATAGGGTACGGATTCGGGGAGGGGTTCGTGTACGGCGTAGGCTATGGGTTAGGGTTAGGGTTAGGATTAGTGGTAGGGTTAGGGCTCGGTTTAGGGTATGGGTTAGGGTTAGGTTACGTGTTAGGTTTAGGGTAGGGTTTAGGGTTAGGGTACGCGTTAGTGTTAGGGTAGTTATTAAAACTAACCCACTCTCTAGATACCCCTTAGTACGTCAAGGAATATTATTTGGGGTTCCAGCCATGGAGCAGAGTTTATACACTAGGATAAAATAAGGAACACATCCATTATAAAGAAATCACATTAGGATTCTCTTTTTAAGCTGTTCCTTAAAACACTAGTGCTTAGGAAATCTATTAGAGGCAGAAGAAGTCAAGGGTAGCCTAGGGTTAGGGTTAGGCTTAGGGTTAGGGTTAGGGTACGGCTTAGGGTACGGGTTCGGGGAGGGGTTCGGATATGGCGTAGGGTATGGGTTAGGGTTAGGGTTAGGGCTCGGTTTAGGGTACTGGTTAGGATTAGGGTACGTGTTAGGGTTAGGGTAGGGGTTAGGGTTAGGTTACGCATTAGGGTTAGGGTAGTTATGAAACCTATCCCACTCTCTAGATAGCCCTTAGCACGTAAAGGAATATTATTTGGGGGTCCAGCCATGGAGAAGAGTTTAGACACTAGGATAAGATAAGGAACACACCCATTATAAAGAAATCACATTAGGATTCTCTTTTTAAGCTGTTCCTTAAAACACTAGTGCTTAGGAAATCTATTGGAGGCAGAAGCAGTCAAGGGTAGCCTAGGAATAGGGTTAGGCTTAGGGTTAGGCTTAGGGTACGGCTTAGGGTACAGGTTCGGGGAGGGCATCGGGTACGGCGTAGGGTATGGGTTAGGGATAGGGTTAGGGTTAGTGTTAGGGTTAGGGCTCGGTTTAGGGTATGGGTTAGGATTAGGGTACGTGGTAGGGTTAGGGTAGGGGTTAGGGTTATGGTACGCGTTAGGGTTAGGGTAGTTATTAAACCTATCCCACTCTCTAGATACCCTTTAGCACGTAAAGCAATATTATTTGGGGGTCCATCCATGGAGAAGAGTTTAGACACTAAGATAATATAAGGAACACACACATTATAAAGAAATCACATTAGGATTCTCTTTTTAAGCTGTTCCTTAAAACACTAGTGCTTAGGAAATCTATTGGAGGCAGAAGCAGTCAAGGGTAGCCTACGGTTAGGGTGAGGCTTGGGGTTAGGCTTAGGGTACGGCTTAGGGTACGGGTTCGGGGAGGGCTTCGGGTACGGCGTAGGGTATGGGTTAGGGTTAGGGTTAGGGTTAGTGTTAGGGTTAGGGCTCGGTTTAGGTTATGGGTTAGGATTAGGGTACGTGTTAGGGTTAGGGTAGGGGTTAGGGTTAGGGTACGCGTTAGGGTTAGGGTAGTTATTAAACCTATCCCACTCTCTAGATACCCCTTAGCACGTAAAGGAATATTATTTGGGGGTCCAGCCATGGAGAAATGTTTAGACACTAGGATAAGATAAGGAACACACGCATTATAAAGAAATCACATTAGGATTCTCTTTTTAAGCTGTTCCTTAAAACACTAGTGCTTAGGAAATCTATTGGAGGCAGAAGCAGTCAAGGGTAGCCTAGGTTTAGGGTTAGGCTTAGGGTTAGGCTTAGGGTACGGGTTCGGGGAGGGCTTCGGGTACGGCGTAGGGTATGGGTTAGGGTTAGGGTTAGGGTTAGTGTTAGGGTTAGGGCTCGGTTTAGGGTACGGGTTAGGATTAGGGTACGTGTTAGGGTTAGGGTAGGGGTTAGGGTTAGGGTACGCGTTAGGGTTAGGGTAGTTATTAAACCTGTCCCACTCTCTAGATACCCCTTAGTATGTAAAGGAATATTATTTGGGGATCCAGCCATGGAGAAGAGTTTAGACACTAAGATAATATAAGGAACACACACATTATAAAGAAATCACATTAGGATTCTCTTTTTAAGCTGTTCCTTAAAACACTAGTGCTTAGGAAATCTATTGGAGGCAGAAACAGTCAAGGGTAGCCTAGGGTTAGGGTTAGGCTTAGGGTTAGGCTTAGGGTACGGCTTAGGGTACGGGTTCGGGGAGGGCTTCGGGTACGGCGTAGGGTATGGGTTAGGGTTAGGGTTAGGGTTAGTGTTAGGGTTAGGGCTCGGTTTAGGGTATGGGTTAGTATTAGGGTACGTGTTAGGGTTAGGGTAGGGGTTAGGGTTAGGGTACGCGTTAGGGTTAGGGTAGTTATTAAACCTATCCCACTCTCTAGATACCCCTTAGCACGTAAAGGAATATTATTTGGGGGTCCAGCCATGGAGAAGAGTTTAGACACTAGGATAAGATAAGGAACACACACATTAAAAAGAAATCACATTAGGATTCTCTTTTTAAGTTGTTCCTTAAAGCACTAGTGCTTAGGAAATCTATTGGAGGCAGAAGCATTCAAGGGTAGCCTAGGTTTAGGGTTAGGCTTAGGGTTAGGCTTAGGGTACGGCTTAGGGTACGGGTTTGGGGAGGGCTTCGGGTACGGCGTAGGGTATGGGTTAGGGTTAGGGTTAGGGTTAGTGTTAGGGTTAGGGCTCGGTTTAGGGTACTGGTTAGGATTAGGGTACGTGTTAGGGTTAGGGTAGGGGTTAGGGTTAGGTTACGCATTAGGGTTAGGGTAGTTATGAAACCTATCCCACTCTCTAGATACCCCTTAGCACGTCAAGGAATATTATTTGGGGGTCCAGCCATGGAGAAGAGTTTATACACTAGGATAAAATAAGGAACACATCCATTATAAAGAAATCACATTAGGATTCTCTTTTTAAGCTGTTCCTTAAAACACTAGTGCTTAGGAAATCTATTGGAGGCAGAAGCAGTCAAGGGTAGCCTAGGGTTAGGGTTAGGCTTAGGGTTAGGGTTAGGGTACGGGTAAGGGTACGGGTTCGGGGAGGGGTTCGGATATGGCGTAGGGTATGGGTTAGGGTTAGGGTTAGGGCTCGGTTTAGGGTACTGGTTAGGATTAGGGTACGTGTTAGGGTTAGGGTAGGGGTTAGGGTTAGGTTACGCATTAGGGTTAGGGTAGATATGAAACCTATCCCACTCTCTAGATACCCCTTAGCACGTAAGGGAATATTATTTGGGGGTCCATCCATGGAGAAGAGTTTAGACACTAAGATAATATAAGGAAGACACACATTATAAAGAAATCACATTAGGATTCTCTTTTTAAGCTGTTCCTTAAAACACTAGTGCTTAGGAAATCTATTGGAGGCAGAAGCAGTCAAGGGTAGCCTAGGGTTAGGGTGAGGCTTGGGGTTAGGCTTAGGGTACGGCTTAGGGTATGGGTTCGGGGAGGGGTTCGGGTACGGCGTAGGGTATGGGTTAGGGTTAGGGTTTGGGTTAGTGTTAGGGTTAGGGCTCGGTTTAGGGTACGTGTTAGGATAAGGGTACGTGTTAGGGTTAGGGTAGGGGTTAGGGTTAGGGTACGCGTTAGGGTTAGGGTAGTCATTAAACCTATCCCACTCTCTAGATACCCCTTAGCACGTAAAGCAATATTATTTGGGGGTCCATCCATGGAGAAGAGTTTAGACACTAAGATAATATAAGGAACACACACATTATAAAGAAATCACATTAGGATTCTCTTTTTAAGCTGTTCCTTAAAACACTAGTGCTTAGGAAATCTATTGGAGGCAGAAGCAGTCAAGGGTAGCCTAGGGTTAGGGTTAGTCTTAGGGATAGGCTTAGGGTACGGCTTAGGGTACGGGTTCGGGGAGGGCTTCGGGTACGGCGTAGGGTATGGGTTAGGGTTAGGGTTAGGTTTAGGGTTAGTGTTAGGGTTAGGGCTCGGTTTAGGGTACGGGTTAGGATTAGGGTACGTGTTAGGGTTAGGGTAGGGGTTAGGGTTAGGGTACGCGTTAGTGTTAGGGTAGTTATTCAACCTATCCCACTCTCTAGATACCCCTTAGCACGTAAGCGAATATTATTTGGGGGTCCAGCCATGGAGAAGAGTTTAGACACTAGGATAAGATAAGGAACACACCCATTATAAATCAACCACATTAGGATTCTCTTTTTAAGCTGTTCCTTAAAACACTAGTGCTTAGGAAATCTATTGGAGGCAGAAGCAGTCAAGGGTAGCCTAGGGATAGGGTTAGGCTTAGGGTTAGGGTTAGGGTACGGCATAGGGTACGGATTCGGGGAGGGGTTCGTGTACGGCGTAGGCTATGGGTTAGGGTTAGGGTTAGGGTTAGTGGTAGGGTTAGGGCTCGGTTTAGGGTATGGGTTAGGGTTAGGTTACGTGTTAGGTTTAGGGTAGGGTTTAGGGTTAGGGTACGCGTTAGTGTTAGGGTAGTTATTAAAACTATCCCACTCTCTAGATACCCCTTAGCACGTCAAGGAATATTATTTGGGGGTCCAGCCATGGAGAAGAGTTTATACACTAGGATAAAATAAGGAACACATCCATTATAAAGAAATCACATTAGGATTCTCTTTTTAAGCTGTTCCTTAAAACACTAGTGCTTAGGAAATCTATTAGAGGCAGAAGCAGTCAAGGGTAGCCTAGGGTTAGGGTTAGGCTTAGGGTTAGGGTTAGGGTACGGCTTAGGGTACGGGTTCGGGGAGGCGTTCGGATATGGCGTAGGGTATGGGTTAGTGTTAGGGTTAGGGCTCGGTTTAGGGTACGGGTTAGGATTACGGTACGTGTTAGGGTTAGGGTAGGGGTTAGGGTTATGGTACGCGTTAGGGTTAGGGTAGTTATTAAACCTATCCCACTCTCTAGATACCCCTTAGCACGTAAAGCAATATTATTTGGGGGTCCATCCATGGAGAAGAGTTTAGACACTAAGATAATATAAGGAACACACACATTATAAAGAAATCACATTAGGATTCTCTTTTTAAGCTGTTCCTTAAAACACTAGTGCTTAGGAAATCTATTGGAGGCAGTAGCTGTCAAGGGTAGCCTAGGGTTAGGGTGAGGCTTGGGGTTAGGCTTAGGGTACGGCTTAGGGTACGGGTTCGGGGAGGGCTTCGGGTACGGCGTAGGGTATGGGTTAGGGTTAGGGTTAGGGTTAGTGTTAGGGTTAGGGCTCGGTTTAGGTTATGGGTTAGGATTAGGGTACGTGTTAGGGTTAGGGTAGGGGTTAGGGTTAGGGTACGCGTTAGGGTTAGGGTAGTTATTAAACCTATCCCACTCTCTAGATACCCCTTAGCACGTAAAGGAATATTATTTGGGGATCCAGCCATGGAGAAGAGTTTAGACACTAGGATAAGATAAGGAACACACGCATTATAAAGAAATCACATTAGGATTCTCTTTTTAAGCTGTTCCTTAAAACACTAGTGCTTAGGAAATCTATAGGAGGCAGAAACAGTGAAGGGTAGCCTAGGGTTAGGGTTAGGCTTAGGGTTAGGCTTAGGGTACGGCTTAGGGTACGGGTTCGGGGAGGGCTTCGGGTACGGCGTAGGGTATGGGGTAGGGTTAGGGTTAGGGTTAGTGTTAGGGCTCGGTTTAGGGTACGGGTTAGGATTAGGGTACGTGTTAGTGTTAGGGTAGGGGTTAGCGTTAGGGTACGCGTTAGGGTTAGGGTAGTTATTAAACCTATCCCACTCTCTAGATACCCCTTAGCACGTAAGGGAATATTATTTGGGGGTCCAGCCATGGAGAAGAGTTTAGACACTAGGATAAGATAAGGAACACACCCATTATAAAGAAATCACATTAGGATTCTCTTTTTAAGCTGTTCCTTAAAACACTAGTGCTTTGGAAATCTATTGGAGGCAGAAGCAGTCAAGGGTAGCCTAGGGTTAGGGTTAGGCTTAGGGTTAGGCTTAGGGTACGGCTTAGGGTACGGGTCCGGGGAGGGGTTCGGGTACGGCGTAGGGTATGGGTTAGGGTTAGGGCTCGGTTTAGGGTACGGGTTAGGATTAGGGTACGTGTTAGGGTTAAGGTAGGGGATAGGGTTATGGTACGCATTAGGGTTAGGGTAGTTATTAAACCTATCCCACTCTCTAGATACCCCTTAGCACGTAAAGGAATATTATTTGGGGTCCAGCCATGGAGAAGAGTTTAGACACTAGGATAAGATAAGGAACACACCCATTATAAAGAAATCACATTAGGATTCTCTTTTTAAGCTGTTCCTTAAAACACTAGTGCTTAGGAAATCTATTGGAGGCAGAAGAAGTCAAGGGTAGCCTAGGGTTAGGGTTAGGCTTAGGGTTAGGGTTAGGGTACGGCTTAGGGTACGGTTTCGGGGAGGGGTTCGGGTACGGCGTAGGGTATGGGTTAGGTTTAGGGTTAGTGTTAGGGTTAGGGCTCGGTTTAGGGTACGGGTTAGGATTAGGGTATGTGTTAGGGTTAAGGTAGGGGTTAGGGTTATGGTACGCGTTAGGGTTAGGGTAGTGATTAAACCTATCCCACTCTCTAGATACCCCTTAGCACGTAAAGGAATATTATTTGCGGGTCCAGCCCTGGAGAAGAGTTTAGACACTAGGATAAGATAAGGAACACACCCATTATAAAGAAATCACATTAGGATTCTCTTTTTAAGCTGTTCCTTAAAACACTAGTGCTTAGGAAATCTATTGGAGGCAGAAGCAGTCAAGGGTAGCCTAGGGATAGGGTTAGGCTTAGGGTTAGGCTTAGGGTACGGCTTAGGGTACGGGTTCGGGGAGGGCTTCGGGTACGGCGTAGGATATGGGTTAGGGTTAGGGTTAGGTTTAGGGTTAGTGTTAGGGTTAGGGCTCGGTTTAGGGTACGGGTTAGGATTAGGGTATGTGTTAGGGTTAGGGTAGGGGTTAGGGTTAGGGTACGCGTTAGTGTTAGGGTAGTTATTAAACCTATCCCACTCTCTAGATACCTCTTAGCACGTAAAGGAATATTATTTGGGGGTCCAGCCATGGAGAAGAGTTTAGACACTAGGATAAGATAAGGAACACACCCATTATAAAGAAATCACATTAGGATTCTCTTTTTAAGCTGTTCCTTAAAACACTAGTGCTTAGGAAATCTATTGGAGGCAGAAGCAGTCAAGGGTAGCCTAGGGATAGGGTTAGGCTTAGGGTTAGGGTTAGGGTACGGCATAGGGTACGGATTCGGGGAGGGGTTCGTGTACGGCGTAGGCTATGGGTTAGGGTTAGGGTTAGGATTAGTGGTAGGGTTAGGGCTCGGTTTACGGTATGGGTTAGGGTTAGGTTACGTGTTAGGTTTAGGGTAGGGTTTAGGGTTAGGGTACGCGTTAGTGTTAGGGTAGTTATTAAAACTAACCCACTCTCTAGATACCCCTTAGTACGTCAAGGAATATTATTTGGGGTTCCAGCCATGGAGCAGAGTTTATACACTAGGATAAAATAAGGAACACATCCATTATAAAGAAATCACATTAGGATTCTCTTTTTAAGCTGTTCCTTAAAACACTAGTGCTTAGGAAATCTATTAGAGGCAGAAGAAGTCAAGGGTAGCCTAGGGTTAGGGTTAGGCTTAGGGTTAGGGTTAGGGTACGGCTTAGGGTACGGGTTCGGGGAGGGGTTCGGATATGGCGTAGGGTATGGGTTAGGGTTAGGGTTAGGGCTCGGTTTAGGGTACTGGTTAGGATTAGGGTACGTGTTAGGGTTAGGGTAGGGGTTAGGGTTAGGTTACGCATTAGGGTTAGGGTAGTTATGAAACCTATCCCACTCTCTAGATAGCCCTTAGCACGTAAAGGAATATTATTTGGGGGTCCAGCCATGGAGAAGAGTTTAGACACTAGGATAAGATAAGGAACACACCCATTATAAAGAAATCACATTAGGATTCTCTTTTTAAGCTGTTCCTTATAACACTAGTGCTTAGGAAATCTATTGGAGGCAGAAGCAGTCAAGGGTAGCCTAGGAATAGGGTTAGGCTTAGGGTTAGGCTTAGGGTACGGCTTAGGGTACAGGTTCGGGGAGGGCATCGGGTACGGCATAGGGTATGGGTTAGGGATAGGGTTAGGGTTAGTGTTAGGGTTAGGGCTCGGTTTAGGGTATGGGTTAGGATTAGGGTACGTGGTAGGGTTAGGGTAGGGGTTAGGGTTATGGTACGCGTTAGGGTTAGGGTAGTTATTAAACCTATCCCACTCTCTAGATACCCTTTAGCACGTAAAGCAATATTATTTGGGGGTCCATCCATGGAGAAGAGTTTAGACACTAAGATAATATAAGGAACACACACATTATAAAGAAATCACATTAGGATTCTCTTTTTAAGCTGTTCCTTAAAACACTAGTGCTTAGGAAATCTATTGGAGGCAGAAGCAGTCAAGGGTAGCCTACGGTTAGGGTGAGGCTTGGGGTTAGGCTTAGGGTACGGCTTAGGGTACGGGTTCGGGGAGGGCTTCGGGTACGGCGTAGGGTATGGGTTAGGGTTAGGGTTAGGGTTAGTGTTAGGGTTAGGGCTCGGTTTAGGTTATGGGTTAGGATTAGGGTACGTGTTAGGGTTAGGGTAGGGGTTAGGGTTAGGGTACGCGTTAGGGTTAGGGTAGTTATTAAACCTATCCCACTCTCTAGATACCCCTTAGCAGGTAAAGGAATATTATTTGGGGGTCCAGCCATGGAGAAATGTTTAGACACTAGGATAAGATAAGGAACACACGCATTATAAAGAAATCACATTAGGATTCTCTTTTTAAGCTGTTCCTTAAAACACTAGTGCTTAGGAAATCTATTGGAGGCAGAAGCAGTCAAGGGTAGCCTAGGTTTAGGGTTAGGCTTAGGGTTAGGCTTAGGTTACGGCTTAGGGTACGGGTTCGGGGAGGGCTTCGGGTACGGCGTAGGGTATGGGTTAGGGTTAGGGTTAGGGTTAGTGTTAGGGTTAGGGCTCGGTTTAGGGTACGGGTTAGGATTAGGGTACGTGTTAGGGTTAGGGTAGGGGTTAGGGTTAGGGTACGCGTTAGGGTTAGGGTAGTTATTAAACCTGTCCCACTCTCTAGATACCCCTTAGTATGTAAAGGAATATTATTTGGGGATCCAGCCATGGAGAAGAGTTTAGACACTAAGATAATATAAGGAACACACACATTATAAAGAAATCACATTAGGATTCTCTTTTTAAGCTGTTCCTTAAAACACTAGTGCTTAGGAAATCTATTGGAGGCAGAAACAGTCAAGGGTAGCCTAGGGTTAGGGTTAGGCTTAGGGTTAGGCTTAGGGTACGGCTTAGGGTACGGGTTCGGGGAGGGCTTCGGGTACGGCGTAGGGTATGGGTTAGGGTTAGGGTTAGGGTTAGTGTTAGGGTTAGGGCTCGGTTTAGGGTATGGGTTAGTAATAGGGTACGTGTTAGGGTTAGGGTAGGGGTTAGGGTTAGGTTACGCGTTAGGGTTAGGGTAGTTATTAAACCTATCCCACTCTCTAGATACCCCTTAGCACGTAAAGGAATATTATTTGGGGGTCCAGCCATGGAGAAGAGTTTAGACACTAGGATAAGATAAGGAACACACACATTATAAAGAAATCACATTAGGATTCTCTTTTTAAGTTGTTCCTTAAAGCACTAGTGCTTAGGAAATCTATTGGAGGCAGAAGCAGTCAAGGGTAGCCTAGGTTTAGGGTTAGGCTTAGGGTTAGGGTTAGGGTACGGCTTAGGGTACGGGTTTGGGGAGGGCTTCGGGTACGGCGTAGGGTATGGGTTAGGGTTAGGGTTAGGGTTAGTGTTAGGGTTAGGGCTCGGTTTAGGGTACTGGTTAGGATTAGGGTACGTGTTAGGGTTAGGGTAGGGGTTAGGGTTAGGTTACGCATTAGGGTTAGGGTAGTTATGAAACCTATCCCACTCTCTAGATACCCCTTAGCACGTCAAGGAATATTATTTGGGGGTCCAGCCATGGAGAAGAGTTTATACACTAGGATAAAATAAGGAACACATCCATTATAAAGAAATCACATTAGGATTCTCTTTTTAAGCTGTTCCTTAAAACACTAGTGCTTAGGAAATCTATTGGAGGCAGAAGCAGTCAAGGGTAGCCTAGGGTTAGGGTTAGGCTTAGGGTTAGGGTTAGGGTACGGGTTAGGGTACGGGTTCGGGGAGGGGTTCGGATATGGCGTAGGGTATGGGTTAGGGTTAGGGTTAGGGCTCGGTTTAGGGTACTGGTTAGGATTAGGGTACGTGTTAGGGTTAGGGTAGGGGTTAGGGTTAGGTTACGCATTAGGGTTAGGGTAGATATGAAACCTATCCCACTCTCTAGATACCCCTTAGCACGTAAGGGAATATTATTTGGGGGTCCAGCCATGGAGAAGAGTTTAGACACTAGGATAAGATAAGGAACAGAGCCATTATAAAGAAATCACATTACGATTCTCTTTTTAAGCTGTTCCTTAAAACACTAGTGTTTAGGAAATCTATTGGAGGCAGAAGAAGTCAAGGGTAGCCTAGGGTTAGGGTTAGGCTTAGGGTTAGGGTTAGGGTACGGCATAGGGTACGGGTTCGGGGAGGGTTTCGGGTACGGCGTAGGGTATGGGTTAGGGTTAGGGTTAGGGCTTGGTTTAGGGTACGGGTTAGGATTACTGTACGTGTTAGGTTTAAGGTAGGGGATAGGGTTATGGTACGCATTAGGGTTAGGGTAGTTATTAAACCTATCCCACTCTCTAGATACCCCTTAGCACGTAAAGGAATATTATTTGGGGGTCCAGCCATGGAGAAGAGTTTAGACACTAGGATAAGATAAGGAACACACCCATTATAAAGAAATCACATTAGGATTCTCTTTTTAAGCTGTTTCTTAAAACAATAGTGCTTAGGAAATCTATTGGAGGCAGAAGCAGTCAAGGGTAGCCTAGGGTTAGGGTTAGGCTTAGGGATTGGGTTAGGGTACGGCTTAGGGTACGGGTTCGGGGTGGGGTTCGGGCACGGCGTAGGGTATGGGGTAGGTTTAGGGTTAGCGTTAGGGTTAGGGCTCGGTTTAGGGTACGGGTTAGGATTAGGGTACGTGTTAGGGTTTGGGTAGGGGTTAGGGTTAGGTTACGCGTTACGGTTAGGGTAGTTATTAATCCTATCCCCTCTCTAGATATCCCTTAGCACGTAAAGGAATATTATTTGGGGGTCAAGCCATGGAGAAGAGTTTAGACACTAAGATAATATAAGGAACACACACATTATAAAGAAATCACATTAGGATTCTCTTTTTAAGCTGTTCCTTAAAACACTAGTGCTTAGGAAATCTATTGGAGGCAGAAGCAGTCAAGGGTAGCCTAGGGTTAGGGTTAGGCTTAGGGTACGGCTTAGGGTACGGGTTCGGGGAGGGCTTCGGGTACGGCGTAGGGTATGGGTTAGGGTTAGGGTTAGGGTTAGTGTTAGGGTTAGGGCTCGTTTTAGGGTACGGGTTAGGATTAGGGTACGTGTTAGGGTTAGGGTAGGGGTTAGCGTTAGGGTACGCGTTAGGGTTAGGGTAGTTATTAAACCTATCCCACTCTCTAGATACCCCTTAGCACGTAAGGGAATATTATTTGGGGGTCCAGCCATGGAGAAGAGTTTAGACACTAGGATAAGATAAGGAACACACCCATTATAAAGAAATCACATTAGGATTTTCTTTTTAAGCTGTTCCTTAAAACACTAGTGGTTAGGAAATCTATTGGAGTCAGAAGCAGTCAAGGGTAGCCTAGGGTTACGGTTAGGCTTAGGGTTAGGCTTAGGGTACGGCTTAGGGTACGGGTTCGGGGAGGGGTTCGGGTACTGCGTAGGGTATGGGTTAGGGTTAGGGTTAGGGCTCGGTTTAGGGTACGGGTTAGGATTAGGGTACGTGTTAGGGTTAAGGTAGGGGATAGGGTTATGGTACGCATTAGGGTTAGGGTAGTTATTAAACCTATCCCACTCTCTAGATACCCCTTAGCACGTAAAGGAATATTATTTGGGGTCCAGCCATGGAGAAGAGTTTAGACACTAGGATAAGATAAGGAACACACCCATTATAAAGAAATCACATTAGGATTCTCTTTTTAAGCTGTTCCTTAAAACACTAGTGCTTAGGAAATGTATTGGAGGCAGAAGAAGTCAAGGGTAGCCTAGGGTTAGGGTTAGGCTTAGGGTTAGGGTTAGGGTACGGCTTAGGGTACTGTTTTGGGGAGGGGTTCGGGTACGGCGTAGGGTATGGGTTAAAGTTAGGGTTAGTGTTAGGTTTAGGGCTCGGTTTAGGGTACGGGTTAGGATTAGGGTACGTGTTAGGGTTAAGGTAGGGGTTAGGGTTATGGTACGCGTTAGGGTTAGGGTAGTGATTAAACCTATCCCACTCTCTAGATACCCCTTAGCACGTAAAGGAATATTATTTGGGGGTCCAGCCATGGAGAAGAGTTTAGACACTAGGATAAGATAAGGAACACACCCATTATAAAGAAATCACATTAGGATTCTCTTTTTAAGCTGTTCCTTAAAACACTAGTGCCTAGGAAATCTATTGGAGGCAGAAGCAGTCAAGGGTAGCCTAGGGTTAGGGTTAGGCTTAGGGTTAGGCTTAGGGTACGGCTTAGGGTACAGGTTCGGGGACGGCTTCGGGTACGGCGTAGGGTATGGGTTAGGGATAGGGTTAGGGTTAGTGTTAGGGTTAGGGCTCGGTTTAGGGTACGGGTTAGGATTAGGGTACGTGTTAGGGTTAGGGTAGGGGTTCGGGTTAGGGTACGCCTTAGGGTTAGGGTAGTTATTAAACCTATCCCACTCTCTAGATACCCCTTAGCACGTAAAGCAATATTATTTGGGGGTCCATCCATGGAGAAGAGTTTAGACACTAAGATAATATAAGGAAGACACACATTATAAAGAAATCACATTAGGATTCTCTTTTTAAGCTGTTCCTTAAAACACTAGTGCTTAGGAAATCTATTGGAGGCAGAAGCAGTCAAGGGTAGCCTAGGGTTAGGGTGAGGCTTGGGGTTAGGCTTAGGGTACGGCTTAGGGTATGGGTTCGGGGAGGGGTTCGGGTACGGCGTAGGGTATGGGTTAGGGTTAGGGTTTGGGTTAGTGTTAGGGTTAGGGCTCGGTTTAGGGTACGTGTTAGGATAAGGGTACGTGTTAGGGTTAGGGTAGGGGTTAGGGTTAGGGTACGCGTTAGGGTTAGGGTAGTCATTAAACCTATCCCACTCTCTAGATACCCCTTAGCACGTAAAGCAATATTATTTGGGGGTCCATCCATGGAGAAGAGTTTAGACACTAAGATAATATAAGGAACACACACATTATAAAGAAATCACATTAGGATTCTCTTTTTAAGCTGTTCCTTAAAACACTAGTGCTTAGGAAATCTATTGGAGGCAGAAGCAGTCAAGGGTAGCCTAGGGTTAGGGTTAGTCTTAGGGATAGGCTTAGGGTACGGCTTAGGGTACGGGTTCGGGGAGGGCTTCGGGTACGGCGTAGGGTATGGGTTAGGGTTAGGGTTAGGTTTAGGGTTAGTGTTAGGGTTAGGGCTCGGTTTAGGGTATGGGTTAGGATTAGGGTACGTGTTAGGGTTAGGGTAGGGGTTAGGGTTAGGGTACGCGTTAGTGTTAGGGTAGTTATTCAACCTATCCCACTCTCTAGATACCTCTTAGCACGTAAGCGAATATTATTTGGGGGTCCAGCCATGGAGAAGAGTTTAGACACTAGGATAAGATAAGGAACACACCCATTATAAATCAACCACATTAGGATTCTCTTTTTAAGCTGTTCCTTAAAACACTAGTGCTTAGGAAATCTATTGGAGGCAGAAGCAGTCAAGGGTAGCCTAGGGATAGGGTTAGGCTTAGGGTTAGGGTTAGGGTACGGCATAGGGTACGGATTCGGGGAGGGGTTCGTGTACGGCGTAGGCTATGGGTTAGGGTTAGGGTTAGGGTTAGTGGTAGGGTTAGGGCTCGGTTTAGGGTATGGGTTAGGGTTAGGTTACGTGTTAGGTTTAGGGTAGGGTTTAGGGTTAGGGTACGCGTTAGTGTTAGGGTAGTTATTAAAACTATCCCACTCTCTAGATACCCCTTAGCACGTCAAGGAATATTATTTGGGGGTCCAGCCATGGAGAAGAGTTTATACACTAGGATAAAATAAGGAACACATCCATTATAAAGAAATCACATTAGGATTCTCTTTTTAAGCTGTTCCTTAAAACACTAGTGCTTAGGAAATCTATTAGAGGCAGAAGCAGTCAAGGGTAGCCTAGGGTTAGGGTTAGGCTTAGGGTTAGGGTTAGGGTACGGCTTAGGGTACGGGTTCGGGGAGGCGTTCGGATATGGCGTAGGGTATGGGTTAGTGTTAGGGTTAGGGCTCGGTTTAGGGTACGGGTTAGGATTACGGTACGTGTTAGGGTTAGGGTAGGGGTTAGGGTTATGGTACGCGTTAGGGTTAGGGTAGTTATTAAACCTATCCCACTCTCTAGATACACCTTAGCACGTAAAGCAATATTATTTGGGGGTCCATCCATGGAGAAGAGTTTAGACACTAAGATAATATAAGGAACACACACATTATAAAGAAATCACATTAGGATTCTCTTTTTAAGCTGTTCCTTAAAACACTAGTGCTTAGGAAATCTATTAGAGGCAGAAGCAGTCAAGGGTAGCCTAGGTTTAGGGTTAGGCTTAGGGTTAGGCTTAGGGTACGGCTTAGGGTACGGGTTCGGGGAGGGCTTCGGGTACGGCGTAGGGTATGGGTTAGGGTTAGGGTTAGGGTTAGTGTTAGGGTTAGGGCTCGGTTTAGGGTACGGGTTAGGATTAGGGTACGTGTTAGGGTTAGGGTAGGGGTTAGGGTTAGGGTACGCGTTAGGGTTAGGGTAGTTATTAAACCTATCCCACTCTCTAGATACCCCTTAGCATGTAAAGGAATATTATTTGGGGATCCAGCCATGGAGAAGAGTTTAGACACTAAGATAATATAAGGAACACACACATTATAAAGAAATCACATTAGGATTCTGTTTTTAAGCTGTTCCTTAAAACACTAGTGCTTAGGAAATCTATTGGAGCCAGAAACAGTCAAGGGTAGCCTAGGGTTAGGGTTAGGCTTAGGGTTAGGCTTAGGGTACGGCTTAGGGTACGGGTTCGGGGAGGGCTTCGGGTACGGCGTAGGGTATGGGTTAGGGTTAGGGTTAGGGTTAGTGTTAGGGCTCGGTTTAGGGTACGGGTTAGGATTAGGGTACGTGTTAGGGTTAGGGTAGGGGTTAGCGTTAGGGTACGCGTTAGGGTTAGGGTAGTTATTAAACCTATCCCACTCTCTAGATACCCCTTAGCACGTAAGGGAATATTATTTGGGGGTCCAGCCATGGAGAAGAGTTTAGACACTAGGATAAGATAAGGAACACACCCATTATAAAGAAATCACATTAGGATTTTCTTTTTAAGCTGTTCCTTAAAACACTAGTGGTTAGGAAATCTATTGGAGTCAGAAGCAGTCAAGGGTAGCCTAGGGTTACGGTTAGGCTTAGGGTTAGGCTTAGGGTACGGCTTAGGGTACGGGTTCGGGGAGGGGTTCGGGTACTGCGTAGGGTATGGGTTAGGGTTAGGGTTAGGGCTCGGTTTAGGGTACGGGTTAGGATTAGGGTACGTGTTAGGGTTAAGGTAGGGGATAGGGTTATGGTACGCATTAGGGTTAGGGTAGTTATTAAACCTATCCCACTCTCTAGATACCCCTTAGCACGTAAAGGAATATTATTTGGGGTCCAGCCATGGAGAAGAGTTTAGACACTAGGATAAGATAAGGAACACACCCATTATAAAGAAATCACATTAGGATTCTCTTTTTAAGCTGTTCCTTAAAACACTAGTGCTTAGGAAATGTATTGGAGGCAGAAGAAGTCAAGGGTAGCCTAGGGTTAGGGTTAGGCTTAGGGTTAGGGTTAGGGTACGGCTTAGGGTACTGTTTTGGGGAGGGGTTCGGGTACGGCGTAGGGTATGGGTTAAAGTTAGGGTTAGTGTTAGGTTTAGGGCTCGGTTTAGGGTACGGGTTAGGATTAGGGTACGTGTTAGGGTTAAGGTAGGGGTTAGGGTTATGGTACGCGTTAGGGTTAGGGTAGTGATTAAACCTATCCCACTCTCTAGATACCCCTTAGCACGTAAAGGAATATTATTTGGGGGTCCAGCCATGGAGAAGAGTTTAGACACTAGGATAAGATAAGGAACACACCCATTATAAAGAAATCACATTAGGATTCTCTTTTTAAGCTGTTCCTTAAAACACTAGTGCCTAGGAAATCTATTGGAGGCAGAAGCAGTCAAGGGTAGCCTAGGGTTAGGGTTAGGCTTAGGGTTAGGCTTAGGGTACGGCTTAGGGTACAGGTTCGGGGACGGCTTCGGGTACGGCGTAGGGTATGGGTTAGGGATAGGGTTAGGGTTAGTGTTAGGGTTAGGGCTCGGTTTAGGGTACGGGTTAGGATTAGGGTACGTGTTAGGGTTAGGGTAGGGGTTCGGGTTAGGGTACGCCTTAGGGTTAGGGTAGTTATTAAACCTATCCCACTCTCTAGATACCCCTTAGCACGTAAAGCAATATTATTTGGGGGTCCATCCATGGAGAAGAGTTTAGACACTAAGATAATATAAGGAAGACACACATTATAAAGAAATCACATTAGGATTCTCTTTTTAAGCTGTTCCTTAAAACACTAGTGCTTAGGAAATCTATTGGAGGCAGAAGCAGTCAAGGGTAGCCTAGGGTTAGGGTGAGGCTTGGGGTTAGGCTTAGGGTACGGCTTAGGGTATGGGTTCGGGGAGGGGTTCGGGTACGGCGTAGGGTATGGGTTAGGGTTAGGGTTTGGGTTAGTGTTAGGGTTAGGGCTCGGTTTAGGGTACGTGTTAGGATAAGGGTACGTGTTAGGGTTAGGGTAGGGGTTAGGGTTAGGGTACGCGTTAGGGTTAGGGTAGTCATTAAACCTATCCCACTCTCTAGATACCCCTTAGCACGTAAAGCAATATTATTTGGGGGTCCATCCATGGAGAAGAGTTTAGACACTAAGATAATATAAGGAACACACACATTATAAAGAAATCACATTAGGATTCTCTTTTTAAGCTGTTCCTTAAAACACTAGTGCTTAGGAAATCTATTGGAGGCAGAAGCAGTCAAGGGTAGCCTAGGGTTAGGGTTAGTCTTAGGGATAGGCTTAGGGTACGGCTTAGGGTACGGGTTCGGGGAGGGCTTCGGGTACGGCGTAGGGTATGGGTTAGGGTTAGGGTTAGGTTTAGGGTTAGTGTTAGGGTTAGGGCTCGGTTTAGGGTATGGGTTAGGATTAGGGTACGTGTTAGGGTTAGGGTAGGGGTTAGGGTTAGGGTACGCGTTAGTGTTAGGGTAGTTATTCAGCCTATCCCACTCTCTAGATACCTCTTAGCACGTAAGCGAATATTATTTGGGGGTCCAGCCATGGAGAAGAGTTTAGACACTAGGATAAGATAAGGAACACACCCATTATAAATCAACCACATTAGGATTCTCTTTTTAAGCTGTTCCTTAAAACACTAGTGCTTAGGAAATCTATTGGAGGCAGAAGCAGTCAAGGGTAGCCTAGGGATAGGGTTAGGCTTAGGGTTAGGGTTAGGGTACGGCATAGGGTACGGATTCGGGGAGGGGTTCGTGTACGGCGTAGGCTATGGGTTAGGGTTAGGGTTAGGGTTAGTGGTAGGGTTAGGGCTCGGTTTAGGGTATGGGTTAGGGTTAGGTTACGTGTTAGGTTTAGGGTAGGGTTTAGGGTTAGGGTACGCGTTAGTGTTAGGGTAGTTATTAAAACTATCCCACTCTCTAGATACCCCTTAGCACGTCAAGGAATATTATTTGGGGGTCCAGCCATGGAGAAGAGTTTATACACTAGGATAAAATAAGGAACACATCCATTATAAAGAAATCACATTAGGATTCTCTTTTTAAGCTGTTCCTTAAAACACTAGTGCTTAGGAAATCTATTAGAGGCAGAAGCAGTCAAGGGTAGCCTAGGGTTAGGGTTAGGCTTAGGGTTAGGGTTAGGGTACGGCTTAGGGTACGGGTTCGGGGAGGCGTTCGGATATGGCGTAGGGTATGGGTTAGTGTTAGGGTTAGGGCTCGGTTTAGGGTACGGGTTAGGATTACGGTACGTGTTAGGGTTAGGGTAGGGGTTAGGGTTATGGTACGCGTTAGGGTTAGGGTAGTTATTAAACCTATCCCACTCTCTAGATACCCCTTAGCACGTAAAGCAATATTATTTGGGGGTCCATCCATGGAGAAGAGTTTAGACACTAAGATAATATAAGGAACACACACATTATAAAGAAATCTCATTAGGATTCTCTTTTTAAGCTGTTCCTTAAAACACTAGTGCTTAGGAAATCTATTGGAGGCAGAAGCTGTCAAGGGTAGCCTAGGGTTAGGGTGAGGCTTGGGGTTAGGCTTAGGGTACGGCTTAGGGTACGGGTTCGGGGAGGGCTTCGGGTACGGCGTAGGGTATGGGTTAGGTTTAGGGCTCGGTTTAGGGTACGGGTTAGGATTAGGGTACGTGTTAGGGTTAAGGTAGGGGATAGGGTTATGGTACGCATTAGGGTTAGGGTAGTTATTAAACCTATCCCACTCTCTAGATACCCCTTAGCACGTAAAGGAATATTATTTGGGGTCCAGCCATGGAGAAGAGTTTAGACACTAGGATAAGATAAGGAACACACCCATTATAAAGAAATCACATTAGGATTCTCTTTTTAAGCTGTTCCTTAAAACACTAGTGCTTAGGAAATCTATTGGAGGCAGAAGAAGTCAAGGGTAGCCTAGGGTTAGGGTTAGGCTTAGGGTTAGGGTTAGGGTACGGCTTAGGGTACGGTTTCGGGGAGGGGTTCGGGTACGGCGTAGGGTATGGGTTAGGTTTAGGGTTAGTGTTAGGGTTAGGGCTCGGTTTAGGGTACGGGTTAGGATTAGGGTATGTGTTAGGGTTAAGGTAGGGGTTAGGGTTATGGTACGCGTTAGGGTTAGGGTAGTGATTAAACCTATCCCACTCTCTAGATACCCCTTAGCACGTAAAGGAATATTATTTGCGGGTCCAGCCCTGGAGAAGAGTTTAGACACTAGGATAAGATAAGGAACACACCCATTATAAAGAAATCACATTAGGATTCTCTTTTTAAGCTGTTCCTTAAAACACTAGTGCTTAGGAAATCTATTGGAGGCAGAAGCAGTCAAGGGTAGCCTAGGGATAGGGTTAGGCTTAGGGTTAGGCTTAGGGTACGGCTTAGGGTACGGGTTCGGGGAGGGCTTCGGGTACGGCGTAGGATATGGGTTAGGGTTAGGGTTAGGTTTAGGGTTAGTGTTAGGGTTAGGGCTCGGTTTAGGGTACGGGTTAGGATTAGGGTACGTGTTAGGGTTAGGGTAGGGGTTAGGGTTAGGGTACGCGTTAGTGTTAGGGTAGTTATTAAACCTATCCCACTCTCTAGATACCTCTTAGCACGTAAAGGAATATTATTTGGGGGTCCAGCCATGGAGAAGAGTTTAGACACTAGGATAAGATAAGGAACACACCCATTATAAAGAAATCACATTAGGATTCTCTTTTTAAGCTGTTCCTTAAAACACTAGTGCTTAGGAAATCTATTGGAGGCAGAAGCAGTCAAGGGTAGCCTAGGGATAGGGTTAGGCTTAGGGTTAGGGTTAGGGTACGGCATAGGGTACGGATTCGGGGAGGGGTTCGTGTACGGCGTAGGCTATGGGTTAGGGTTAGGGTTAGGATTAGTGGTAGGGTTAGGGCTCGGTTTACGGTATGGGTTAGGGTTAGGTTACGTGTTAGGTTTAGGGTAGGGTTTAGGGTTAGGGTACGCGTTAGTGTTAGGGTAGTTATTAAAACTAACCCACTCTCTAGATACCCCTTAGTACGTCAAGGAATATTATTTGGGGTTCCAGCCATGGAGCAGAGTTTATACACTAGGATAAAATAAGGAACACATCCATTATAAAGAAATCACATTAGGATTCTCTTTTTAAGCTGTTCCTTAAAACACTAGTGCTTAGGAAATCTATTAGAGGCAGAAGAAGTTAAGGGTAGCCTAGGGTTAGGGTTAGGCTTAGGGTTAGGGTTAGGGTACGGCTTAGGGTACGGGTTCGGGGAGGGGTTCGGATATGGCGTAGGGTATGGGTTAGGGTTAGGGTTAGGGCTCGGTTTAGGGTACTGGTTAGGATTAGGGTACGTGTTAGGGTTAGGGTAGGGGTTAGGGTTAGGTTACGCATTAGGGTTAGGGTAGTTATGAAACCTATCCCACTCTCTAGATAGCCCTTAGCACGTAAAGGAATATTATTTTGGGGTCCAGCCATGGAGAAGAGTTTAGACACTAGGATAAGATAAGGAACACACCCATTATAAAGAAATCACATTAGGATTCTCTTTTTAAGCTGTTCCTTAAAACACTAGTGCTTAGGAAATCTATTGGAGGCAGAAGCAGTCAAGGGTAGCCTAGGAATAGGGTTAGGCTTAGGGTTAGGCTTAGGGTACGGCTTAGGGTACAGGTTCGGGGAGGGCATCGGGTACGGCGTAGGGTATGGGTTAGGGATAGGGTTAGGGTTAGTGTTAGGGTTAGGGCTCGGTTTAGGGTACGGGTTAGGATTAGGGTACGTGGTAGGGTTAGGGTAGGGGTTAGGGTTATGGTACGCGTTAGGGTTAGGGTAGTTATTAAACCTATCCCACTCTCTAGATACCCTTTAGCACGTAAAGCAATATTATTTGGGGGTCCATCCATGGAGAAGAGTTTAGACACTAAGATAATATAAGGAACACACACATTATAAAGAAATCACATTAGGATTCTCTTTTTAAGCTGTTCCTTAAAACACTAGTGCTTAGGAAATCTATTGGAGGCAGAAGCAGTCAAGGGTAGCCTACGGTTAGGGTGAGGCTTGGGGTTAGGCTTAGGGTACGGCTTAGGGTACGGGTTCGGGGAGGGCTTCGGGTACGGCGTAGGGTATGGGTTAGGGTTAGGGTTAGGGTTAGTGTTAGGGTTAGGGCTCGGTTTAGGGTATGGGTTAGTATTAGGGTACGTGTTAGGGTTAGGGTAGGGGTTAGGGTTAGGGTACGCGTTAGGGTTAGGGTAGTGATTAAACCTATCCCACTCTCTAGATACCCCTTAGCACGTAAAGGAATATTATTTGGGGGTCCAGCCATGGAGAAGAGTTTAGACACTAGGATAAGATAAGGAACACACACATTATAAAGAAATCACATTAGGATTCTCTTTTTAAGTTGTTCCTTAAAGCACTAGTGCTTAGGAAATCTATTGGAGGCAGAAGCAGTCAAGGGTAGCCTAGGTTTAGGGTTAGGCTTAGGGTTAGGCTTAGGGTACGGCTTAGGGTACGGGTTTGGGGAGGGCTTCGGGTACGGCGTAGGGTATGGGTTAGGGTTAGGGTTAGGGTTAGTGTTAGGGTTAGGGCTCGGTTTAGGGTACTGGTTAGGATTAGGGTACGTGTTAGGGTTAGGGTAGGGGTTAGGGTTAGGTTACGCGTTAGGGTTAGGGTAGTTATGAAACCTATCCCACTCTCTAGATACCCCTTAGCACGTCAAGGAATATTATTTGGGGGTCCAGCCATGGAGAAGAGTTTATACACTAGGATAAAATAAGGAACACATCCATTATAAAGAAATCACATTAGGATTCTCTTTTTAAGCTGTTCCTTAAAACACTAGTGCTTAGGAAATCTATTGGAGGCAGAAGCAGTCAAGGGTAGCCTAGGGTTAGGGTTAGGCTTAGGGTTAGGGTTAGGGTACGGGTTAGGGTACGGGTTCGGGGAGGGGTTCGGATATGGCGTAGGGTATGGGTTAGGGTTAGGGTTAGGGCTCGGTTTAGGGTACTGGTTAGGATTAGGGTACGTGTTAGGGTTAGTGTAGGGGTTAGGGTTAGGTTACGCATTAGGGTTAGGGTAGATATGAAACCTATCCCACTCTCTAGATACCCCTTAGCACGTAAGGGAATATTATTTGGGGGTCCAGCCATGGAGAAGAGTTTAGACACTAGGATAAGATAAGGAACACACCCATTATAAAGAAATCACATTAGGATTCTCTTTTTAAGCTGTTTCTTAAAACAATAGTGCTTAGGAAATCTATTGGAGGCAGAAGCAGTCAAGGGTAGCCTAGGGTTAGGGTTAGGCTTAGGGATTGGGTTAGGGTACGGCTTAGGGTACGGGTTCGGGGTGGGGTTCGGGCACGGCGTAGGGTATGGGGTAGGTTTAGGGTTAGCGTTAGGGTTAGGGCTCGGTTTAGGGTACGGGTTAGGATTAGGGTACGTGTTAGGGTTTGGGTAGGGGTTAGGGTTAGGTTACGCGTTACGGTTAGGGTAGTTATTAATCCTATCCCCTCTCTAGATATCCCTTAGCACGTAAAGGAATATTATTTGGGGGTCAAGCCATGGAGAAGAGTTTAGACACTAAGATAATATAAGGAACACACACATTATAAAGAAATCACATTAGGATTCTCTTTTTAAGCTGTTCCTTAAAACACTAGTGCTTAGGAAATCTATTGGAGGCAGAAGCAGTCAAGGGTAGCCTAGGGTTAGGGTTAGGCTTAGGGTACGGCTTAGGGTACGGGTTCGGGGAGGGCTTCGGGTACGGCGTAGGGTATGGGTTAGGGTTAGGGTTAGGGTTAGTGTTAGGGTTAGGGCTCGGTTTAGGGTACGGGTTAGGATTAGGGTACGTGTTAGGGTTAGGGTAGGGGTTAGGATTAGGGTACGCGTTAGTGTTAGGGTAGTTATTAAACCTATCCCACTCTCTAGATACCCCTTAGCACGTAAGGGAATATTATTTGGGGGTCCAGCCATGGAGAAGAGTTTAGACACTAGGATAAGATTAGGAACACACCCATTATAAATAAATCACATTAGGATTCTCTTTTTAAGCTGTTCCTTAAAGCACTAGTGCTTAGGAAATCTATTGGAGGCAGAAGCAGTCAAGGGTAGCCTAGGGATAGGGTTAGGCTTAGGGTTAGGGTTAGGGTACGGCATAGGGTACGGATTGGGGAGGGGTTCGTGTACGGCGTAGGCTATGGGTTAGGGTCAGGGTTAGGGTTAGTGGTAGGGTTAGGGCTCGGTTTAGGGTATGGGTTAGGGTTAGGTTACGTGTTAGGTTTAGGGTAGGGTTTAGGGTTAGGGTACGCATTAGTGTAAGGGTAGTTATTAAAACTATCCCACTCTCTAGATACCCCTTAGCACGTCAAGGAATATTATTTGGGGGTCCAGCCATGGAGAAGAGTTTATACACTAGGATAAAATAAGGAACACATCCATTATAAAGAAATCATATTAGGATTCTCTTTTTAAGCTGTTCCTTAAAACACTAGTGCTTAGGAAATCTATTAGAGGCAGAAGCAGTCAAGGGTAGCCTAGGGTTAGGGTTAGGCTTAGGGTTAGGGTTAGGGTACGGCTTAGGGTACGGGTTCGGGGAGGGGTTCGGATATGGCATAGGGTATGGGTTAGGGTTAGGGTCAGGGCTCGGTTTAGGGTACGGGTTAGGATTAGGGTACGTGTTAGGGTTAGGGTAGGGGTTAGGGTTATGGTACGCGTTAGGGTTAGGGTAGTTATTAAACCTATCCCACTCTCTAGATACACCTTAGCACGTAAAGCAATATTATTTGGGGGTCCATCCATGGAGAAGAGTTTAGACACTAAGATAATATAAGGAACACACACATTATAAAGAAATCACATTAGGATTCTCTTTTTAAGCTGTTCCTTAAAACACTAGTGCTTAGGAAATCTATTAGAGGCAGAAGCAGTCAAGGGTAGCCTAGGTTTAGGGTTAGGCTTAGGGTTAGGCTTAGGGTACGGCTTAGGGTACGGGTTCGGGGAGGGCTTCGGGTACGGCGTAGGGTATGGGTTAGGGTTAGGGTTAGGGTTAGTGTTAGGGTTAGGGCTCGGTTTAGGGTACGGGTTAGGATTAGGGTACGTGTTAGGGTTAGGGTAGGGGTTAGGGTTAGGGTACGCGTTAGGGTTAGGGTAGTTATTAAACCTATCCCACTCTCTAGATACCCCTTAGCATGTAAAGGAATATTATTTGGGGATCCAGCCATGGAGAAGAGTTTAGACACTAAGATAATATAAGGAACACACACATTATAAAGAAATCACATTAGGATTCTGTTTTTAAGCTGTTCCTTAAAACACTAGTGCTTAGGAAATCTATTGGAGCCAGAAACAGTCAAGGGTAGCCTAGGGTTAGGGTTAGGCTTAGGGTTAGGCTTAGGGTACGGCTTAGGGTACGGGTTCGGGGAGGGCTTCGGGTACGGCGTAGGGTATGGGTTAGGGTTAGGGTTAGGGTTAGTGTTAGGGCTCGGTTTAGGGTACGGGTTAGGATTAGGGTACGTGTTAGGGTTAGGGTAGGGGTTAGCGTTAGGGTACGCGTTAGGGTTAGGGTAGTTATTAAACCTATCCCACTCTCTAGATACCCCTTAGCACGTAAGGGAATATTATTTGGGGGTCCAGCCATGGAGAAGAGTTTAGACACTAGGATAAGATAAGGAACACACCCATTATAAAGAAATCACATTAGGATTTTCTTTTTAAGCTGTTCCTTAAAACACTAGTGGTTAGGAAATCTATTGGAGTCAGAAGCAGTCAAGGGTAGCCTAGGGTTACGGTTAGGCTTAGGGTTAGGCTTAGGGTACGGCTTAGGGTACGGGTTCGGGGAGGGGTTCGGGTACGGCGTAGGGTATGGGTTAGGGTTAGGGTTAGGGCTCGGTTTAGGGTACGGGTTAGGATTAGGGTACGTGTTAGGGTTAAGGTAGGGGATAGGGTTATGGTACGCATTAGGGTTAGGGTAGTTATTAAACCTATCCCACTCTCTAGATACCCCTTAGCACGTAAAGGAATATTATTTGGGGTCCAGCCATGGAGAAGAGTTTAGACACTAGGATAAGATAAGGAACACACCCATTATAAAGAAATCACATTAGGATTCTCTTTTTAAGCTGTTCCTTAAAACACTAGTGCTTAGGAAATGTATTGGAGGCAGAAGAAGTCAAGGGTAGCCTAGGGTTAGGGTTAGGCTTAGGGTTAGGGTTAGGGTACGGCTTAGGGTACTGTTTTGGGGAGGGGTTCGGGTACGGCGTAGGGTATGGGTTAGGGTTAGGGTTAGTGTTAGGTTTAGGGCTCGGTTTAGGGTACGGGTTAGGATTAGGGTACGTGTTAGGGTTAAGGTAGGGGTTAGGGTTATGGTACGCGTTAGGGTTAGGGTAGTGATTAAACCTATCCCACTCTCTAGATACCCCTTAGCACGTAAAGGAATATTATTTGGGGGTCCAGCCATGGAGAAGAGTTTAGACACTAGGATAAGATAAGGAACACACCCATTATAAAGAAATCACATTAGGATTCTCTTTTTAAGCTGTTCCTTAAAACACTAGTGCTTAGGAAATCTATTGGAGGCAGAAGCAGTCAAGGGTAGCCTAGGGTTAGGGTTAGGCTTAGGGTTAGGCTTAGGGTACGGCTTAGGGTACGGGTTCGGGGAGGGCTTCGGGTACGGCGTAGGGTATGGGTTAGGGTTAGGGTTAGGTTTAGGGTTAGTGTTAGGGTTAGGGCTCGGTTTAGGGTACGGGTTAGGATTAGGGTACGTGTTAGGGTTAGGGTAGGGGTTAGGGTTAGGGTACGCGTTAGTGTTAGGGTAGTTATTAAACCTATCCCACTCTCTAGATACCTCTTAGCACGTAAAGGAATATTATTTGGGGGTCCAGCCATGGAGAAGAGTTTAGACACTAGGATAAGATAAGGAACACACCCATTATAAAGAAATCACATTAGGATTCTCTTTTTAAGCTGTTCCTTAGAACACTAGTGCTTAGGAAATCTATTGGAGGCAGAAGCAGTCAAGGGTAGCCTAGGGATAGGGTTAGGCTTAGGGTTAGGGTTAGGGTACGGCATAGGGTACGGATTCGGGGAGGGGTTCGTGTACGGCGTAGGCTATGGGTTAGGGTTAGGGTTAGGATTAGTGGTAGGGTTAGGGCTCGGTTTACGGTATGGGTTAGGGTTAGGTTACGTGTTAGGTTTAGGGTAGGGTTTAGGGTTAGGGTACGCGTTAGTGTTAGGGTAGTTATTAAAACTATCCCACTCTCTAGATACCCCTTAGTACGTCAAGGAATATTATTTGGGGGTCCAGCCATGGAGCAGAGTTTATACACTAGGATAAAATAAGGAACACATCCATTATAAAGAAATCACATTAGGATTCTCTTTTTAAGCTGTTCCTTAAAACACTAGTGCTTAGGAAATCTATTAGAGGCAGAAGCAGTCAAGGGTAGCCTAGGGTTAGGGTTAGGCTTAGGGTTAGGGTTAGGGTACGGCTTAGGGTACGGGTTCGGGGAGGGGTTCGGATATGGCGTAGGGTATGGGTTAGGGTTAGGGTTAGGGCTCGGTTTAGGGTACTGGTTAGGATTAGGGTACGTGTTAGGGTTAGGGTAGGGGTTAGGGTTAGGTTACGCATTAGGGTTAGGGTAGTTATGAAACCTATCCCACTCTCTAGATAGCCCTTAGCACGTAAAGGAATATTATTTGGGGGTCCAGCCATGGAGAAGAGTTTAGACACTAGGATAAGATAAGGAACACACCCATTATAAAGAAATCACATTAGGATTCTCTTTTTAAGCTGTTCCTTAAAACACTAGTGCTTAGGAAATCTATTGGAGGCAGAAGCAGTCAAGGGTAGCCTAGGGATAGGGTTAGGCTTAGGGTACGGCTTAGGGTACAGGTTCGGGGAGGGCTTCGGGTACGGCGTAGGGTATGGGTTAGGGATAGGGTTAGGGTTAGTGTTAGGGTTAGGGCTCGGTTTAGGGTACGGGTTAGGATTAGGGTACGTGTTAGGGTTAGGGTAGGGGTTAGGGTTATGGTACGCGTTAGGGTTAGGGTAGTTATTAAACCTCTCCCACTCTCTAGATACCCTTTAGCACGTAAAGCAATATTATTTGGGGGTCCATCCATGGAGAAGAGTTTAGACACTAAGATAATATAAGTAACACACACATTATAAAGAAATCACATTAGGATTCTCTTTTTAAGCTGTTCCTTAAAACGCTAGTGCTTAGGAAATCTATTGGAGGCAGAAGCAGTCAAGGGTAGCCTACGGTTAGGGTGAGGCTTGGGGTTAGGCTTAGGGTACGGCTTAGGGTATGGGTTCGGGGAGGGCTTCGGGTACGGCGTAGGGTATGGGTTAGGGTTAGGGTTAGGGTTAGTGTTAGGGTTAGGGCTCGGTTTAGGGTACGGGTTAGGATTAGGGTACGTGTTAGGGTTAGGGTAGGGGTTAGGGTTAGGGTACGCGTTAGGGTTAGGGTAGTTATTAAACCTGTCCCACTCTCTAGATACCCCTTAGTATGTAAAGGAATATTATTTGGGGATCCAGCCATGGAGAAGAGTTTAGACACTAAGATAATATAAGGAACACACACATTATAAAGAAATCACATTAGGATTCTCTTTTTAAGTTGTTCCTTAAAGCACTAGTGCTTAGGAAATCTATTGGAGGCAGAAGCAGTCAAGGGTAGCCTAGGTTTAGGGTTAGGCTTAGGGTTAGGCTTAGGGTACGGCTTAGGGTACGGGTTCGGGGAGGGCTTCGGGTACGGCGTAGGGTATGGGTTAGGGTTAGGGTTAGGGTTAGTGTTAGGGTTAGGGCTCGGTTTAGGGTACGGGTTAGGATTAGGGTACGTGTTAGTGTTAGGGTAGGGGTTAGGGTTAGGGTACGCGTTAGGGTTAGGGTAGTTATTAAACCTATCCCACTCTCTAGATACCCCTTAGCACGTAAAGGAATATTATTTGGGGGTCCAGCCATGGAGAAGAGTTTAGACACTAAGATAATATAAGGAAGACACACATTATAAAGAAATCACATTAGGATTCTCTTTTTAAGCTGTTCCTTAAAACACTAGTGCTTAGGAAATCTATTGGAGGCAGAAGCAGTCAAGGGTAACCTAGGGTTAGGGTTAGGCTTAGGGTTAGGCTTAGGGTACGGCTTAGGGTACGGGTTCGGGGAGGGGTTCGGGTACGGCGTAGGGTATGGGATAGGGTTAGGGTTAGGGTTAGTGTTAGGGTTAGGGCCCGGTTTAGGGTATGGGTTAGGATTAGGGTACGTGTTAGGGATAAGGTAGGGGTTAGGGTTATGGTACGCGTTAGGGTGAGGGTAGTGATTAAACCTATCCCACTCTCTAGATACCCCTTAGCACGTAAAGGAATATTATTTGGGGGTCCAGCCATGGAGAAGAGTTTAGACACTAGGATAAGATAAGGAACAGAGCCATTATAAAGAAATCACATTAGGATTCTCTTTTTAAAGCTGTTCCTTAAAACACTAGTGCTTAGGAAATCTATTGGAGGCAGAAGAAGTCAAGGGTAGCCTAGGGTTGGGTTAGACTTAGGGTTAGGTTTAGGGTACGGCTTAGGGTACGGGTTCGGGGAGGGGTTCGGGTACGGCGTAGGGTATGGGTTAGGGTTAGGGTTAGGGCTCGGTTTAGGGTACGGGTTAGGATTAGGGTACGTGTTAGGGTTAAGGTAGGGGAGAGGGTTATGGTACGCATTAGGGTTAGGGTAGTTATTAAACCTATCCCACTCTCTAGATACCCCTTAGCACGTAAAGGAATATTATTTGGGGTCCAGCCATGGAGAAGAGTTTAGACACTAGGATAAGATAAGGAACACACCCATTATAAAGAAATCACATTAGGATTCTCTTTTTAAGCTGTTCCTTAAAACACTAGTGCTTAGGAAATCTATTGGAGGCAGAAGAAGTCAAGGGTAGCCTAGGGTTAGGGTTAGGCTTAGGGTTAGGGTTAGGGTACGGCTTAGGGTACGGTTTCAGGGAGGGGTTCGGGTACGGCGTAGGGTATGGGTTAGGGTTAGCGTTAGTGTTAGGGCTCGGTTTAGGGTACGGGTTAGGATTAGGGTACGTGTTAGGGTTAGGGTAGGGGTTAGGGTTAGGGTACGCGTTCTGGTTAGGGTAGTTATTAATCCTATCCCACTCTCTAGATACCCCTTAGCACGTAAAGGAATATTATTTGGGGGTCAAGCCATGGAGAAGAGTTTAGACACTAAGATAATATAAGGAACACACACATTATAAAGAAATCACATTAGGATTCTCTTTTTAAGCTATTCCTTAAAACACTAGTGCTTAGGAAATCTATTGGAGGCAGAAGCAGTCAAGGGTAGCCTAGGGTTAGGGTTAGGCTTAGGGTTAGGCTTAGGGTACGGCTTAGGGTACGGGTTCGGGGAGGGCTTCGGGTACGGCGTAGGGTATGGGTTAGGGTTAGGGTTAGGGTTAGTGTTAGGGTTAGGGCTCGGTTTAGGGTACGGGTTAGGATTAGGGTACGTGTTAGGGTTAGGGTAGGGGTTAGGGTTAGGGTACGCGTTAGGGTTAGGGTAGTTATTAAACCTGTCCCACTCTCTAGATACCCCTTAGCATGTAAAGGAATATTATTTGCGGATCCAGCCATGGAGAAGAGTTTAGACACTAAGATAATATAAGGAACACACACATTATAAAGAAATCACATTAGGATTCTCTTTTTAAGCTGTTCCTTAAAACACTAGTGCTTAGGAAATCTATTGGAGGCAGAAACAGTCAAGGGTAGACTAGGGTTAGGGTTAGGCTTAGGGTTAGGCTTAGGGTACGGCTTAGGGTAAGGGTTCGGGGAGGGCTTCGGGTACGGCGTAGGGTATGGGTTAGGGTTAGGGTTAGGGTTAATGTTAGGGTTAGGGCTCGGTTTAGGGTACGGGTTAGGATTAGGGTACGTGTTAGTGTTAGGGTAGGGGTTAGGGTTAGGGTACGCGTTAGGGTTAGGGTAGTTATTAAACCTATCCCACTCTCTAGATACCCCTTAGCACGTAAAGGAATATTATTTGGGGGTCCAGCCATGGAGAAGAGTTTAGACACTAGGATAAGATAAGGAACACACATATTATAAAGAAATCACATTAGGATTCTCTTTTTAAGCTGTTCCTTAAAGCACTAGTGCTTAGGAAATCTATTGGAGGCAGAAGCAGTCAAGGGTAGCCTAGGTTCAGGGTTAGGCTTAGGGTTAGGCTTAGGGTTAGGCTTAGGTTACGGCTTAGGGTACGGGTTTGGGGAGTGGTTCGGATATGACGTAGGGTATGCGTTAGGGTTAAGGTTAGGGTTAGGGCTCGGTTTAGGGTACTGGTTAGGATTAGGGTACGTGTTAGGGTTAGGGTAGGGTTTAGGGTTAGGTTACGCATTAGGGTTAGGGTAGTTATGAAACCTATCCCACTCTCTAGATACCCCTTAGCACGTAAGGGAATATTATTTGAGGGTCCAGCCATGGAGAAGAGTTTAGACACTAGGATAAGATAAGGAACAGAGCCATTATAAAGAAATCACATTAGGATTCTCTTTTTAAGCTTTTCCTTAAAACACTAGTGCTTAGGAAATCTATTGGAGGCAGAAGCAGTCAAGGGTAGCCTAGGGTTAGGGTTAGGCTTAGGGTACGGCTTAGGGTACGGCTTAGGGTACGGGTTCGGGGAGGGGTTCGGGTACGGCGTAGGGTATGGGATAGGGTTAGGGTTAGGGTTATTGTTAGGGTTAGGGCTCGGTTTAGGGTACGGGTTAGGATTAGGGTACGTGTTAGGGTTAAGGTAGGGGTTAGGGTTATGGTACGCGTTAGGGTTAGGGTAGTGATTAAACCTATCCCACTCTCTAGATACCCCTTAGCACGTAAAGGAATATTATTTGGGGGACCAGCCATGGAGAAGAGTTTAGACACTAGGATAAGATAAGGAACACACCCATTATAAAGAAATCACATTAGGATTCTCTTTTTAAGCTGTTCCTTAAAACACTAGTGCTTAGGAAATCTATTGGAGGCAGAAGCAGTCAAGGGTAGCCTAGGGTTAGGGTTAGGCTTAGGGTTAGGCTTAGGGTATGGCTTAGGGTACGGGTTCAGGGAGGGGTTCGGGTACGGCGTAGGGTATGGGTTAGGGTTAGGGTTAGTGTTAGGGTTAGGGCTCGGTTTAGGGTACGGGTTAGGATTAGGGTACGTGTTAGGGTTAAGGTAGGGGTTAGGGTTATGGTACGCGTTAGGGTGAGTGTAGTGATTAAACCTATCCCACTCTCTAGATACCCCTTAGCACGTAAAGGAATATTATTTGGGGGTCCAGCCATGGAGAAGAGTTTAGACACTAGGATAAGATAAGGAACAGAGCCATTATAAAGAAATCACATTGGATTCTCTTTTTAAACTGTTCCTTAAAACACTAGTGCTTAGGAAATCTATTGGAGGCAGAAGAAGTCAAGGGTAGCCTAGGTTTGGGTTAGACTTAGGGTTAGGGTTAGGGTACGACTTAGGTTACGGGTTCGGGCAGGGGTTCGGGTACGGCGTACGGTATGGGTTAGGGTTAGGGTTAGGGCTCGGTTTAGGGTACGGGTTAGGATTAGGGTACGTGTTAGGGTTAAGTTAGGGGATAGGGTTATGGTACGCATTAGGGTTAGGGTAGTTATTAAACCTATCCCACTCTCTAGATACCCCTTAGCACGTAAAGGAATATTATTTGGGGTCCAGCCATGGAGAAGAGTTTAGACACTAGGATAAGATAAGGAACACACCCATTATAAAGAAATCACATTAGGATTCTCTGTTTAAGCTTTTCCTTAAAACACTAGTGCTTAGGAAATCTATTGGAGGCAGAAGAAGTCAAGGGTAGCCTAGGGTTAGGGTTAGGGTTAGGGTTAGGGTTAGGGTACGGCTTAGGGTACGGTTTCGGGGAGGGGTTTGGGTACGGCGTAGGGTATGGGTTAGGGTTAGCGTTAGGGTTAGGGCTCGGTTTAGGGTACGGGTTAGGATTAGGGTACGTGTTAGTGTTAGGGTAGGGGTTAGGGTTAGGGTACGCGTTCTGGTTAGGGTAGTTATTAATCCTATCCCACTCTCTAGATACCCCTTAGCACGTAAAGGAATATTATTTGGGGGTCAAGCCATGGAGAAGAGTTTAGACACTAAGATAATATAAGGAACACACACATTATAAAGAAATCACATTAGGATTCTCTTTTTAAGCTGTTCCTTAAAACACTAGTGCTTAGGAAATCTATTGGAGGCAGAAGCAGTCAAGGGTAGCCTAGGGTTAGGGTTAGGCTTAGGGTTAGGCTTAGGGTACGGCTTAGGGTACAGGTTCGGGGAGGGCTTCGGGTACGGCGTAGGGTATGGGTTAGGGATAGGGTTAGGGTTAGTGTTAGGGTTAGGGCTCGGTTTAGGGTACGGGTTAGGATTAGGGTACGTGTTAGGGTTAGGGTAGGGGTTAGGGTTAGGGTACGCGTTAGGGTTAGGGTAGTTATTAAACCTATCCCACTCTCTAGATACCCCTTAGCACGTAAAGCAGTATTATTTGGGGGTCCATCCATGGAGAAGAGTTTAGACACTAAGATAATATAAGGAACACACACATTATAAAGAAATCACATTAGGATTCTCTTTTTAAGCTGTTCCTTAAAACACTAGTGCTTAGGAAATCTATTGGAGGCAGAAACAGTCAAGGGTAGACTAGGGTTAGGGTTAGGCTTAGGGTTAGGCTTAGGGTACGGCTTAGGGTACGGGTTCGGGGAGGGCTTCGGGTACGGCGTAAGGTATGGGTTAGGGTTAGGGTTAGGGTTAATGTTAGGGTTAGGGCTCGGTTTAGGGTACGGGTTAGGATTAGGGTACGTGTTAGTGTTAGGGTAGGGGTTAGGGTTAGGGTACGCGTTAGGGTTAGGGTAGTTATTAAACCTATCCCACTCTAGAGATACCCCTTAGCACGTAAAGGAATATTATTTGGGGGTCCAGCCATGGAGAAGAGTTTAGACACTAGGATAAGATAAGGAACACACATATTATAAAGAAATCACATTAGGATTCTCTTTTTAAGCTGTTCCTTAAAGCACTAGTGCTTAGGAAATCTATTGGAGGCAGAAGCAGTCAAGGGTAGCCTAGGTTCAGGGTTAGGCTTAGGGTTAGGCTTAGGGTTAGGCTTAGGTTACGGCTTAGGGTACGGGTTTGGGGAGTGGTTCGGATATGACGTAGGGTATGGGTTAGGGTTAAGGTTAGGGTTAGGGCTCGGTTTAGGGTACTGGTTAGGATTAGGGTACGTGTTAGGGTTAGGGTAGGGTTTAGGGTTAGGTTACGCATTAGGGTTAGGGTAGTTATGAAACCTATCCCACTCTCTAGATACCCCTTAGCACGTAAGGGAATATTATTTGGGGGTCCAGCCATGGAGAAGAGTTTAGACACTAGGATAAGATAAGGAACAGAGCCATTATAAAGAAATCACATTAGGATTCTCTTTTTAAGCTTTTCCTTAAAACACTAGTGCTTAGGAAATCTATTGGAGGCAGAAGCAGTCAAGGGTAGCCTAGGGTTAGGGTTAGGCTTAGGGTACGGCTTAGGGTACGGCTTAGGGTACGGGTTCGGGGAGGGGTTCGGGTACGGCGTAGGGTATGGGATAGGGTTAGGGTTAGGGTTATTGTTAGGGTTAGGACTCGGTTTAGGGTACGGGTTAGGATTAGGGTACGTGTTAGGGTTAAGGTAGGGGTTAGGGTTATGGTACGCGTTAGGGTTAGGGTAGTGATTAAACCTATCCCACTCTCTAGATACCCCTTAGCACGTAAAGGAATATTATTTGGGGGACCAGCCATGGAGAAGAGTTTAGACACTAGGATAAGATAAGGAACACACCCATTATAAAGAAATCACATTAGGATTCTCTTTTTAAGCTGTTCCTTAAAACACTAGTGCTTAGGAAATCTATTGGAGGCAGAAGCAGTCAAGGGTAGCCTAGGGTTAGGGTTAGGCTTAGGGTTAGGCTTAGGGTATGGCTTAGGGTACGGGTTCAGGGAGGGGTTCGGGTACGGCGTAGGGTATGGGTTAGGGTTAGGGTTAGTGTTAGGGTTAGGGCTCGGTTTAGGGTACGGGTTAGGATTAGGGTACGTGTTAGGGTTAAGGTAGGGGTTAGGGTTATGGTACGCGTTAGGGTGAGTGTAGTGATTAAACCTATCCCACTCTCTAGATACCCCTTAGCACGTAAAGGAATATTATTTGGGGGTCCAGCCATGGAGAAGAGTTTAGACACTAGGATAAGATAAGGAACAGAGCCATTATAAAGAAATCACATTGGATTCTCTTTTTAAACTGTTCCTTAAAACACTAGTGCTTAGGAAATCTATTGGAGGCAGAAGAAGTCAAGGGTAGCCTAGGTTTGGGTTAGACTTAGGGTTAGGGTTAGGGTACGACTTAGGTTACGGGTTCGGGCAGGGGTTCGGGTACGGCGTACGGTATGGGTTAGGGTTAGGGTTAGGGCTCGGTTTAGGGTACGGGTTAGGATTAGGGTACGTGTTAGGGTTAAGTTAGGGGATAGGGTTATGGTACGCATTAGGGTTAGGGTAGTTATTAAACCTATCCCACTCTCTAGATACCCCTTAGCACGTAAAGGAATATTATTTGGGGTCCAGCCATGGAGAAGAGTTTAGACACTAGGATAAGATAAGGAACACACCCATTATAAAGAAATCACATTAGGATTCTCTGTTTAAGCTTTTCCTTAAAACACTAGTGCTTAGGAAATCTATTGGAGGCAGAAGAAGTCAAGGGTAGCCTAGGGTTAGGGTTAGGGTTAGGGTTAGGGTTAGGGTACGGCTTAGGGTACGGTTTCGGGGAGGGGTTTGGGTACGGCGTAGGGTATGGGTTAGGGTTAGCGTTAGGGTTAGGGCTCGGTTTAGGGTACGGGTTAGGATTAGGGTACGTGTTAGTGTTAGGGTAGGGGTTAGGGTTAGGGTACGCGTTCTGGTTAGGGTAGTTATTAATCCTATCCCACTCTCTAGATACCCCTTAGCACGTAAAGGAATATTATTTGGGGGTCAAGCCATGGAGAAGAGTTTAGACACTAAGATAATATAAGGAACACACACATTATAAAGAAATCACATTAGGATTCTCTTTTTAAGCTGTTCCTTAAAACACTAGTGCTTAGGAAATCTATTGGAGGCAGAAGCAGTCAAGGGTAGCCTAGGGTTAGGGTTAGGCTTAGGGTTAGGCTTAGGGTACGGCTTAGGGTACAGGTTCGGGGAGGGCTTCGGGTACGGCGTAGGGTATGGGTTAGGGATAGGGTTAGGGTTAGTGTTAGGGTTAGGGCTCGGTTTAGGGTACGGGTTAGGATTAGGGTACGTGTTAGGGTTAGGGTAGGGGTTAGGGTTAGGGTACGCGTTAGGGTTAGGGTAGTTATTAAACCTATCCCACTCTCTAGATACCCCTTAGCACGTAAAGCAGTATTATTTGGGGGTCCATCCATGGAGAAGAGTTTAGACACTAAGATAATATAAGGAACACACACATTATAAAGAAATCACATTAGGATTCTCTTTTTAAGCTGTTCCTTAAAACACTAGTGCTTAGGAAATCTATTGGAGGCAGAAACAGTCAAGGGTAGACTAGGGTTAGGGTTAGGCTTAGGGTTAGGCTTAGGGTACGGCTTAGGGTACGGGTTCGGGGAGGGCTTCGGGTACGGCGTAGGGTATGGGTTAGGGTTAGGGTTAGGGTTAATGTTAGGGTTAGGGCTCGGTTTAGGGTACGGGTTAGGATTAGGGTACGTGTTAGTGTTAGGGTAGGGGTTAGGGTTAGGGTACGCGTTAGGGTTAGGGTAGTTATTAAACCTATCCCACTCTAGAGATACCCCTTAGCACGTAAAGGAATATTATTTGGGGGTCCAGCCATGGAGAAGAGTTTAGACACTAGGATAAGATAAGGAACACACATATTATAAAGAAATCACATTAGGATTCTCTTTTTAAGCTGTTCCTTAAAGCACTAGTGCTTAGGAAATCTATTGGAGGCAGAAGCAGTCAAGGGTAGCCTAGGTTCAGGGTTAGGCTTAGGGTTAGGCTTAGGGTTAGGCTTAGGTTACGGCTTAGGGTACGGGTTTGGGGAGTGGTTCGGATATGACGTAGGGTATGGGTTAGGGTTAAGGTTAGGGTTAGGGCTCGGTTTAGGGTACTGGTTAGGATTAGGGTACGTGTTAGGGTTAGGGTAGGGTTTAGGGTTAGGTTACGCATTAGGGTTAGGGTAGTTATGAAACCTATCCCACTCTCTAGATACCCCTTAGCACGTAAGGGAATATTATTTGGGGGTCCAGCCATGGAGAAGAGTTTAGACACTAGGATAAGATAAGGAACAGAGCCATTATAAAGAAATCACATTAGGATTCTCTTTTTAAGCTTTTCCTTAAAACACTAGTGCTTAGGAAATCTATTGGAGGCAGAAGCAGTCAAGGGTAGCCTAGGGTTAGGGTTAGGCTTAGGGTACGGCTTAGGGTACGGCTTAGGGTACGGGTTCGGGGAGGGGTTCGGGTACGGCGTAGGGTATGGGATAGGGTTAGGGTTAGGGTTATTGTTAGGGTTAGGACTCGGTTTAGGGTACGGGTTAGGATTAGGGTACGTGTTAGGGTTAAGGTAGGGGTTAGGGTTATGGTACGCGTTAGGGTTAGGGTAGTGATTAAACCTATCCCACTCTCTAGATACCCCTTAGCACGTAAAGGAAAAATATTTGGGGGACCAGCCATGGAGAAGAGTTTAGACACTAGGATAAGATAAGGAACACACCCATTATAAAGAAATCACATTAGGATTCTCTTTTTAAGCTGTTCCTTAAAACACTAGTGCTTAGGAAATCTATTGGAGGCAGAAGCAGTCAAGGGTAGCCTAGGGTTAGGGTTAGGCTTAGGGTTAGGCTTAGGGTATGGCTTAGGGTACGGGTTCAGGGAGGGGTTCGTGTACGGCGTAGGGTATGGGTTAGGGTTAGGGTTAGTGTTAGGGTTAGGGCTCGGTTTAGGGTACGGGTTAGGATTAGGGTACGTGTTAGGGTTAAGGTAGGGGTTAGGGTTATGGTACGCGTTAGGGTGAGTGTAGTGATTAAACCTATCCCACTCTCTAGATACCCCTTAGCACGTAAAGGAATATTATTTGGGGGTCCAGCCATGGAGAAGAGTTTAGACACTAGGATAAGATAAGGAACAGAGCCATTATAAAGAAATCACATTGGATTCTCTTTTTAAACTGTTTCTTAAAACACTAGTGCTTAGGAAATCTATTGGAGGCAGAAGAAGTCAAGGGTAGCCTAGGTTTGGGTTAGACTTAGGGTTAGGGTTAGGGTACGACTTAGGTTACGGGTTCGGGGAGGGGTTCGGGTACGGCGTAGGGTATGGGTTAGGGTTAGGGTTAGGGCTCGGTTTAGGGTACGGGTTAGGATTAGGGTACGTGTTAGGGTTAAGTTAGGGGATAGGGTTATGGTACGCATTAGGGTTAGGGTAGTTATTAAACCTATCCCACTCTCTAGATACCCCTTAGCACGTAAAGGAATATTATTTGGGGTCCAGCCATGGAGAAGAGTTTAGACACTAGGATAAGATAAGGAACACACCCATTATAAAGAAATCACATTAGGATTCTCTGTTTAAGCTTTTCCTTAAAACACTAGTGCTTAGGAAATCTATTGGAGGCAGAAGAAGTCAAGGGTAGCCTAGGGTTAGGGTTAGGGTTAGGGTTAGGGTTAGGGTACGGCTTAGGGTACGGTTTCGGGGAGGGGTTTGGGTACGGCGTAGGGTATGGGTTAGGGTTAGCGTTAGGGTTAGGGCTCGGTTTAGGGTACGGGTTAGGATTAGGGTACGTGTTAGTGTTAGGGTAGGGGTTAGGGTTAGGGTACGCGTTCTGGTTAGGGTAGTTATTAATCCTATCCCACTCTCTAGATACCCCTTAGCACGTAAAGGAATATTATTTGGGGGTCAAGCCATGGAGAAGAGTTTAGACACTAAGATAATATAAGGAACACACACATTATAAAGAAATCACATTAGGATTCTCTTTTTAAGCTGTTCCTTAAAACACTAGTGCTTAGGAAATCTATTGGAGGCAGAAGCAGTCAAGGGTAGCCTAGGGTTAGGGTTAGGCTTAGGGTTAGGCTTAGGTTACGGCTTAGGGTACGGGTTTGGGGAGTGGTTCGGATATGACGTAGGGTATGGGTTAGGGTTAAGGTTAGGGTTAGGGCTCGGTTTAGGGTACTGGTTAGGATTAGGGTACGTGTTAGGGTTAGGGTAGGGTTTAGGGTTAGGTTACGCATTAGGGTTAGGGTAGTTATGAAACCTATCCCACTCTCTAGATACCCCTTAGCACGTAAGGGAATATTATTTGAGGGTCCAGCCATGGAGAAGAGTTTAGACACTAGGATAAGATAAGGAACAGAGCCATTATAAAGAAATCACATTAGGATTCTCTTTTTAAGCTTTTCCTTAAAACACTAGTGCTTAGGAAATCTATTGGAGGCAGAAGCAGTCAAGGGTAGCCTAGGGTTAGGGTTAGGCTTAGGGTACGGCTTAGGGTACGGCTTAGGGTACGGGTTCGGGGAGGGGTTCGGGTACGGCGTAGGGTATGGGATAGGGTTAGGGTTAGGGTTATTGTTAGGGTTAGGGCTCGGTTTAGGGTACGGGTTAGGATTAGGGTACGTGTTAGGGTTAAGGTAGGGGTTAGGGTTATGGTACGCGTTAGGGTTAGGGTAGTGATTAAACCTATCCCACTCTCTAGATACCCCTTAGCACGTAAAGGAATATTATTTGGGGGACCAGCCATGGAGAAGAGTTTAGACACTAGGATAAGATAAGGAACACACCCATTATAAAGAAATCACATTAGGATTCTCTTTTTAAGCTGTTCCTTAAAACACTAGTGCTTAGGAAATCTATTGGAGGCAGAAGCAGTCAAGGGTAGCCTAGGGTTAGGGTTAGGCTTAGGGTTAGGCTTAGGGTATGGCTTAGGGTACGGGTTCAGGGAGGGGTTCGGGTACGGCGTAGGGTATGGGTTAGGGTTAGGGTTAGTGTTAGGGTTAGGGCTCGGTTTAGGGTACGGGTTAGGATTAGGGTACGTGTTAGGGTTAAGGTAGGGGTTAGGGTTATGGTACGCGTTAGGGTGAGTGTAGTGATTAAACCTATCCCACTCTCTAGATACCCCTTAGAACGTAAAGGAATATTATTTGGGGGTCCAGCCATGGAGAAGAGTTTAGACACTAGGAAAAGATAAGGAACACACCCATTATAAAGAAATCACATTAGGATTCTCTTTTTAAGCTGTTCCTTAAAACACTAGTGCTTAGGAAATGTATTGGAGGCAGAAGCAGTCAAGGGTAGCCTAGGGTTAGGGATAGGCTTAGGGTTAGGGTTAGGTTACGGCTTAGGTTATGGGTTCGGGGAGATGTTCGAGCACGGTGTAGGGTATGGGTTAGGGTTAGGGTTAGGGTTAGTGTTAGGGTTAGGGCTCGGTTTAGGATACGCGTTAGGATTAGGGTACGTGTTAGGGTTAGGGTAGGGGTTAGGTTTAGGGTACGCGTTAGGGTTAGGGTAGTGATTAAACCTATCCCACTCTCTAGATACCCCTTTGCACGTAAAGGAATATTATCTGGGGGTCCAGCCATGGAGAAGAGTTTAGACACTAGGATTAGATAAGGAACACACCCATTATAAAGAAATCACATTAGGATTCTCTTTTTAAGCTGTTCCTTAAAACACTAGTGCTTAGGAAATCTATTGGAGGCAGAAGCAGTCAAGGGTAGCCTAGGGTTAGGGTTAGGCTTAGGGCTAGGCTTAGGGTACGGCTTAGGGTACGGGTTCGGGGAGGGCTTCGAGTACGGCGTAGGGTATGGGTTAGGGTTAGTGTTAGGGTTAGTGTTAGGGTTAGGGCTCGGTTTAGGGTACGGGTTAGGATTAGGGTACGTGTTAGGGTTAGGGTAGGGGTTAGGGTTAGGGTACGCGTTAGGGTTAGGGTAGTTATTATACCTATCCCACTCTCTAGATACCCCTTAGCACGTAAAGGAATATTATTTGGGGGTCCAGCCATGGAGAAGAGTTTAGACACTAAGATAATATAAGGAACACACACATTATAAAGAAATCACATTAGGATTCTCTTTTTAAGCTGTTCCTTAAAACACTAGTGCTTAGGAAATCTATTGGAGGCAGAAGCAGTCAAGGGTAGCCTAGGGTTAGGTTTAGGCTTAGGGTTAGGCTTAGGGTACGGCTTAGGTTACGGGTTCGGGGAGGGCTTCGGGTATGGCGCAGGGTATGGGTTAGGGTTATGGTTAGGGTTAGTGTTAGGGTTAGGGCTCGGTTTAGGGTACGGGTTAGGATTAGGGTACGTGTTAGGGTTAGGGTAGGGGTTAGGGTTAGGGTACGCGTTAGGGTTAGGCTAGTTATTAAACCTATCCCACTCTCTAGATACCCCTTAGCACGTAAAGGAATATTATTTGGGGGTCCAGCCATGGAGAAGAGTTTAGACACTAGGATAAGATAAGGAACACACCCATTATAAAGAAATCACATTAGGATTCTCTTTTTAAGCTGTTCCTTAAAACACTAGTGCTTAGGAAATCTATTGGAGTCAGAAGCAGTCAAGGGTAGCCTAGGGTTAGGGTTAGGCTTAGGGTTAGGGTTAGGGTACGGCTTAGGGTACGGATTCGGGGAAGGGTTCGTGTACGGCGTAGGCTATGTGTTAGGGTTAGGGTTAGGGTTAGTGGTAGTGTTAGGGCTCGGTTTAGGGTACGGGTTAGTGTTAGGGTACGTGTTAGGTTTACGGTAGTGTTTGGGGTTAGGGTACACGTTAGTGTTAGGGTAGTTATTAAAACTATCCCACTCTCTAGATACCCCTTAGCACGTCAAGGAATATTATTTGGGGGTCCAGCCATGGAGAAGAGTTTATACACTAGGATAAAATAAGGAACACATCCATTATAAAGAAATCACATTAGGATTCTCTTTTTAAGCTGTTCCTTAAAACACTAGTGCTTAGGAAATCTATTGGAGGCAGAAGCAGTCAAGGGTAGCCTAGGGTTAGGGTTAGGCTTAGGGTTAGGGTTAGGGTACGGGTTAGGGTAAGGTTTCGGGGAGGGGTTCGGATATGGCGTAGGGTATGTGTTAGGGTTAGGGTTAGGGTTAGGGCTCGGTTTAGGGTACTAGTTAGGATTAGGGTACGTGTTAGGGTTAGGGTAGGGGTTAGGGTTAGGTTACGCATTAGGGTTAGGGTAGATATGAAACCTATCCCACTCTCTAGATACCCCTTAGCACGTAAGGGAATATTATTTGGGGGTCCAGCCATGGAGAAGAGTTTAGACACTAGGATAAGATAAGGAACAGAGCCATTATAAAGAAATCACATTAGGATTCTCTTTTTAAGCTGTTCCTTAAAACACTAGTGTTTAGGAAATCTATTGGAGGCAGAAGAAGTCAAGGGTAGCCTAGGGTTAGGGTTAGGCTTAGGGTTAGAGTAAGGGTACGGCATAGGGTACGGGTTCGGGGAGGGTTTCGGGTACGGCGTAGGGTATGGGTTAGGGTTAGGGTTAGGGCTTGGATTAGGGTACGGGTTAGGATTACTGTACGTGTTAGGGTTACGGCAGGGGATAGGGTTATGGTACACATTAGGGTTAGGGTAGTTATTAAACCTATCCCACTCTCTAGATACCCCTTAGCACGTAAAGGAATATTATTTGGGGGTCCAGCCATGGAGAAGAGTTTAGACACTAGGATAAGATAAGGAACACACCCATTATAAAGAAATCACATTAGGATTCTCTTTTTAAGCTGTTTCTTAAAACAATAGTGCTTAGGAAATCTATTGGAGGCAGAAGCAGTCAAGGGTAGCCTAGGGTTAGGGTTAGGCTTAGGGATTGGGTTAGGGTACGGCTTAGGGTACGGGTTCGGGGTGGGGTTCGGGTACGGCGTAGGGTATGGGGTAGGTTTAGGGTTAGCGTTAGGGTTAGGGCTAGGTTTAGGGTACGGGTTAGGATTAGGGTACGTGTTAGGGTTTGGGTAGGGGTTAGGGTTAGGTTACGCGTTACGGTTAGGGTAGTTATTAATCCTATCCCCTCTCTAGATATCCCTTAGCACGTAAAGGAATATTATTTGGGGGTCAAGCCATGGAGAAGAGTTTAGACACTAAGATAATATAAGGAACACACACATTATAAAGAAATCACATTAGGATTCTCTTTTTAAGCTGTTCCTTAAAACACTAGTGCTTAGGAAATCTATTGGAGGCAGAAGCAGTCAAGGGTAGCCTAGGGTTAGGGTTAGGCTTAGGGTACGGCTTAGGGTACGGTTTCGGGGAGGGCTTCGGGTACGGCGTAGGGTATGGGTTAGGGTTAGGGTTAGGGTTAGTGTTAGGGTTAGGGCTCGGTTTAGGGTACGGTTTAGGATTAGGGTACGTGTTAGGGTTAGGGTAGGGGTTAGGGTAAGGGTACGTGTTAGGGTTAGGGTAGTTATTAAACCTATCCCACTCTCTAGATACCCCTTAGCACGTAAAGGAATATTATTTGGGGGTCCAGCCATGGAGAAGAGTTTAGATACTAGGATAAGATAAGGAACTCACCCATTATAAAGAAATCACAATAGGATTCTCTTTTTAAGCTGTTCCTTAAAACACTAGTGCTTAGGAAATCTATTGGAGGCAGAAGCAGTCAAGGGTAGCCTAGGGTTAGGGTTAGGCTTAGGGTTAGGGTTAGGTTACGGCTTAGGGTATGGGTTCGGGGAGAGCTTTGAGCACGGTGTAGGGTATGGGTTAGGGTTAGGGTTAGGGTTAGTGTTATGGTTAGGGCTCGGTTTAGGATACGGGTTAGGATTAGGGTACGTGTTAGTGTTAGGGTAGGGGTTAGGTTTAGGGTACGCGTTAGGGTTAGGGTAGTTATTAAACCTATGCCACTCTCTAGATACCCCTTAGCACGTAAAGGAATATTATTAGGGGGTTCAGCCATGGAGAAGCGTTTAGAAACTAGGATAAGATAAGGAACACACCCTTTATTAAGAAATCACATTAGGATTCTCTTTTTAAGCTGTTCCTTAAAACACTAGTGCTTAGGAAATCTATTGGAGGCAGAAGCAGTCAAGGGTAGCCTAGGGTTAGTGTTAGGCTTAGGGTTAGGCTTAGGGTACGGCTTAGGGTACGGGTTCGGGGAGGGCTTCAGGTACGGCGTAGGGTATGGGTTAGGGTTAGGGTTAGGGTTAGTGTTAGGGTTAGGGCTCGGTTTAGGGTACGGGTTAGGATTAGGGTACGTGTTAGGGTTAGGGTAGGTGTTAGGGTTAGGGTACGCGTTAGTGTTAGGGTAGTGATTAAACCTATCCCACTCTCTAGATACCCCTTAGCACGTAAAGGAATATTATTTGGGGGTCCAGCCATGGAGAAGAGTTTAGACACTAGGATTAGATAAGGAACACACCCATTATAAAGAAATCACATTAGGATTCTCTTTTTAAGCTGTTTCTTAAAACACTAGTGCTTAGGCAATCTATTGGAGGCAGAAGCAGTCAAGGGTAGCCTAGGGTTAGGGTGAGGCTTGGGGTTAGGCTTAGGGTACGGCTTAGGGTATGGGTTCGCGGAGGGGTTCGGGTACGGCGTAGGGTATGGGTTAGGGTTAGGGTTTGGGTTAGTGATAGGGTTAGGGCTCCGTTTAGGGTACGGGTTAGGATTAGGGTACGTGTTAGGGTTAGGGTAGGGGTTAGGGTTAGCGTACGCATTAGGGTTAGAGTAGTTATTAAACCTATCCCACTCTCTAGATAACCCTTAGCACGTAAAGGAATATTATTTGGGGGTCCAGCCATGGAGAAGAGTTTAGACACTAGGATAAGATAAGGAACACACCCATTATGAAGAAAGCACACTAGGATTCTCTTTTTAAGCTGTTCCTTAAAACACTAGTGATTAGGAAATCTATTGGAGGCAGAAGCAGTCAAGGGTAGCCTAGGGTTAGTGTTAGGCTTAGGGTACGGCTTAGGGTACGGGTTCGGGGAGGGCTTCGGGTACGGCGTAGGGTATGGGTTAGGGTTAGGGTTAGGGTTAGTGTTAGGGTTAGGGCTCGGTTTAGTGTACGGGTTAGGATTAGGGTACGGGTTAGGGTTAGGGTAGGGGTTAGGGTTAGGGTACGCGTTAGGGTTAGGGTAGTTATTAAACCTGTCCCACTCTCTAGATACCCCTTAGCATGTAAAGGAATATTATTTGCGGATCCAGCCATGGAGAAGAGTTTAGACAATAAGATAATATAAGGAACACACACATTATAAAGAAATCACATTAGGATTCTCTTTTTAAGCTGTTCCTTAAAACACTAGTGCTTAGGAAATCTATTGGAGGCAGAAACAGTCAAGGGTAGCCTAGGCTTAGGGTTAGGCTTAGGGTACGGCTTAGGGTACGGGTTCGGGGAGGGCTTCGGGTACGGCGTAGGGTATGGGTTAGGGTTAGGGTTAGGGTTAATGTTAGGGTTAGGGCTCGGTTTAGGGTACGGGTTAGGATTAGGGTACGTGTTAGTGTTAGGGTAGGGGTTAGGGTTAGGGTACGCGTTAGGGTTAGGGTAGTTATTAAACCTATCCCACTCTCTAGATACCCCTTAGCACGTAAAGGAATATTATTTGGGGGTCCAGCCATGGAGAAGAGTTTAGACACTAGGATAAGATAAGGAACACACATATTATAAAGAAATCACATTAGGATTCTCTTTTTAAGGTGTTCCTTAAAGCACTAGTGCTTAGGAAATCTATTGGAGGCAGAAGCAGTCAAGGGTAGCCTAGGTTTAGGGTTAGGCTTAGGGTTAGGCTTAGGGTTAGGCTTAGGTTACGGCTTAGGGTACGGGTTTGGGGAGTGGTTCGGATATGACGTAGGGTATGGGTTAGGGTTAAGGTTAGGGTTAGGGCTCGGTTTAGGGTACTGTTTAGGATTAGGGTACGTGTTAGGGTTAGGGTAGGGTTTAGGGTTAGGTTACGCATTAGGGTTAGGGTAGTTATGAAACCTATCCCACTCTCTAGATACCCCTTAGCACGTAAGGGAATATTATTTGGGGGTCCAGCCATGGAGAAGAGTTTAGACACTAGGATAAGATAAGGAACAGAGCCATTATAAAGAAATCACATTAGGATTCTCTTTTTAAGCTTTTCCTTAAAACACTAGTGCTTAGGAAATCTATTGGAGGCAGAAGCAGTCAAGGGTAGCCTAGGGTTAGGGTTAGGCTTAGGGTACGGCTTAGGGTACGGCTTAGGGTACGGCTTAGGGTACGGGTTCGGGGAGGGGTTCGGGTACGGCGTAGGGTATGGGATAGGGTTAGGGTTAGGGTTATTGTTAGGGTTAGGGCTCGGTTTAGGGTACGGGTTAGGATTAGGGTACGTGTTAGGGTTAAGGTAGGGGTTAGGGTTATGGTACGCGTTAGGGTTAGGGTAGTGATTAAACCTATCCCACTCTCTAGATACCCCTTAGCACGTAAAGGAATATTATTTGGGGGACCAGCCATGGAGAAGAGTTTAGACACTAGGATAAGATAAGGAACACACCCATTATAAAGAAATCACATTAGGATTCTCTTTTTAAGCTGTTCCTTAAAACACTAGTGCTTAGGAAATCTATTGGAGGCAGAAGCAGTCAAGGGTAGCCTAGGGTTAGGGTTAGGCTTAGGGTTAGGCTTAGGGTATGGCTTAGGGTACGGGTTCAGGGAGGGGTTCGGGTACGGCGTAGGGTATGGGTTAGGGTTAGGGTTAGTGTTAGGGTTAGGGCTCGGTTTAGGGTACGGGTTAGGATTAGGGTACGTGTTAGGGTTAAGGTAGGGGTTAGGGTTATGGTACGCGTTAGGGTGAGTGTAGTGATTAAACCTATCCCACTCTCTAGATACCCCTTAGCACGTAAAGGAATATTATTTGGGGGTCCAGCCATGGAAAAGAGTTTAGACACTAGGATAAGATAAGGAACAGAGCCATTATAAAGAAATCACATTGGATTCTCTTTGTAAGCTGTTCCTTAAAACACTAGTGCTTAGGAAATCTATTGGAGGCAGAAGAAGTCAAGGGTAGCCTAGGTTTGGGTTAGACTTAGGGTTAGGGTTAGGGTACGACTTAGGTTACGGGTTCGGGGAGGGGTTCGGGTACGGCGTAGGGTATGGGTTAGGGTTAGGGTTAGGGCTCGGTTTAGGGTACGGGTTAGGATTAGGGTACGTGTTAGGGTTAAGTTAGGGGATAGGGTTATGGTACGCATTAGGGTTAGGGTAGTTATTAAACCTATCCCACTCTCTAGATACCCCTTAGCACGTAAAGGAATATTATTTGGGGTCCAGCCATGGAGAAGAGTTTAGACACTAGGATAAGATAAGGAACACACCCATTTTAAAGAAATCACATTAGGATTCACTTTTTAAGCTTTTCCTTAAAACACTAGTGCTTAGGAAATCTATTGGAGGCAGAAGAAGTCAAGGGTAGCCTAGGGTTAGGGTTAGGGTTAGGGTTAGGGTTAGGGTACGGCTTAGGGTACGGTTTCGGGGAGGGGTTTGGGTACGGCGTAGGGTATGGGTTAGGGTTAGCGTTAGGGTTAGGGCTCGGTTTAGGGTACGGGTTAGGATTAGGGTACGTGTTAGTGTTAGGGTAGGGGTTAGGGTTAGGGTACGCGTTCTGGTTAGGGTAGTTATTAATCCTATCCCACTCTCTAGATACCCCTTAGCACGTAAAGGAATATTATTTGGGGGTCAAGCCATGGAGAAGAGTTTAGACACTAAGATAATATAAGGAACACACACATTATAAAGAAATCACATTAGGATTCTCTTTTTAAGCTGTTCCTTAAAACACTAGTGCTTAGGAAATCTATTGGAGGCAGAAGCAGTCAAGGGTAGCCTAGGGTTAGGGTTAGGCTTAGGGTTAGGCTTAGGGTACGGCTTAGGGTACAGGTTCGGGGAGGGCTTCGGGTACGGCGTAGGGTATGGGTTAGGGATAGGGTTAGGGTTAGTGTTAGGGTTAGGGCTCGGTTTAGGGTACGGGTTAGGATTAGGGTACGTGTTAGGGTTAGGGTAGGGGTTAGGGTTAGGGTACGCGTTAGGGTTAGGGTAGTTATTAAACCTATCCCACTCTCTAGATACCCCTTAGCACGTAAAGCAGTATTATTTGGGGGTCCATCCATGGAGAAGAGTTTAGACACTAAGATAATATAAGGAACACACACATTATAAAGAAATCACATTAGGATTCTCTTTTTAAGCTGTTCCTTAAAACACTAGTGCTTAGGAAATCTATTGGAGGCAGAAGCAGTCAAGGGTAGCCTAGGGTTAGGGTGAGGCTTGGGGTTAGGCTTAGGGTACGGCTTAGGGTATGGGTTCGGGGAGGGGTTCGGGTACGGCGTAGGGTATGGGTTAGGGTTAGGGTTAGGTTTAGTGTTAGGGCTCGGTTTAGGGTACGGGTTAGGATTAGGGTACGTGTTAGGGTTAGGGTAGGGGTTAGCGTTAGGGTACGCGTTAGGGTTAGGGTAGTTATTAAACCTATCCCACTCTCTAGATACCCCTTAGCACGTAAGGGAATATTATTTGGGGGTCCAGCCATGGAGAAGAGTTTAGACACTAGGATAAGATAAGGAACACACCCATTATAAAGAAATCACATTAGGATTTTCTTTTTAAGCTGTTCCTTAAAACACTAGTGCTTAGGAAATCTATTGGAGTCAGAAGCAGTCAAGGGTAGCCTAGGGTTACGGTTAGGCTTAGGGTTAGGCTTAGGGTACGGCTTAGGGTACGGGTTCGGGGAGGGGTTCGGGTACGGCGTAGGGTATGGGTTAGGGTTAGGGTTAGGGCTCGGTTTAGGGTACGGGTTAGGATTAGGGTACGTGTTAGGGTTAGGGTAGGGGTTAGGGTTAGGGTACGCGTTAGTGTTAGGGTAGTTATTAAACCTATCCCACTCTCTAGATACCTCTTAGCACGTAAAGGAATATTATTTGGGGGTCCAGCCATGGAGAAGAGTTTAGACACTAGGATAAGATAAGGAACACACCCATTATAAAGAAATCACATTAGGATTCTCTTTTTAAGCTGTTCCTTAGAACACTAATGCTTAGGAAATCTATTGGAGGCAGAAGCAGTCAAGGGTAGCCTAGGGATAGGGTTAGGCTTAGGGTTAGGGTTAGGGTACGGCATAGGGTACGGATTCGGGGAGGGGTTCGTGTACGGCGTAGGCTATGGGTTAGGGTTAGGGTTAGGATTAGTGGTAGGGTTAGGGCTCGGTTTACGGTATGGGTTAGGGTTAGGTTACGTGTTAGGTTTAGGGTAGGGTTTAGGGTTAGGGTACGCGTTAGTGTTAGGGTAGTTATTAAAACTATCCCACTCTCTAGATACCCCTTAGTACGTCAAGGAATATTATTTGGGGGTCCAGCCATGGAGCAGAGTTTATACACTAGGATAAAATAAGGAACACATCCATTATAAAGAAATCACATTAGGATTCTCTTTTTAAGCTGTTCCTTAAAACACTAGTGCTTAGGAAATCTATTAGAGGCAGAAGCAGTCAAGGGTAGCCTAGGGTTAGGGTTAGGCTTAGGGTTAGGGTTAGGGTACGGCTTAGGGTACGGGTTCGGGGAGGGGTTCGGATATGGCGTAGGGTATGGGTTAGGGTTAGGGTTAGGGCTCGGTTTAGGGTACTGGTTAGGATTAGGGTACGTGTTAGGGTTAGGGTAGGGGTTAGGGTTAGGTTACGCATTAGGGTTAGGGTAGTTATGAAACCTATCCCACTCTCTAGATAGCCCTTAGCACGTAAAGGAATATTATTTGGGGGTCCAGCCATGGAGGAGAGTTTAGACACTAGGATAAGATAAGGAACACACCCATTATAAAGAAATCACATTAGGATTCTCTTTTTAAGCTGTTCCTTAAAACACTAGTGCATAGGAAATCTATTGGAGGCAGAAGCAGTCAAGGGTAGCCTAGGGATAGGGTTAGGCTTAGGGTACGGCTTAGGGTACAGGTTCGGGGAGGGCTTCGGGTACGGCGTAGGGTATGGGTTAGGAATAGGGTTAGGGTTAGTGTTAGGGTTAGGGCTCGGTTTAGGGTACGGGTTAGGATTAGGGTACGTGTTAGGGTTAGGGTAGGGGTTAGGGTTATGGTACGCGTTAGGGTTAGGGTAGTTATTAAACCTCTCCCACTCTCTAGATACCCTTTAGCACGTAAAGCAATATTATTTGGGGGTCCATCCATGGAGAAGAGTTTAGACACTAAGATAATATAAGTAACACATACATTATAAAGAAATCACATTAGGATTCTCTTTTTAAGCTGTTCCTTAAAACGCTAGTGCTTAGGAAATCTATTGGAGGCAGAAGCAGTCAAGGGTAGCCTACGGTTAGGGTGAGGCTTGGGGTTAGGCTTAGGGTACGGCTTAGGGTATGGGTTCGGGGAGGGCTTCGGGTACGGCGTAGGGTATGGGTTAGGGTTAGGGTTAGGGTTAGTGTTAGGGTTAGGGCTCGGTTTAGGGTACGGGTTAGGATTAGGGTACGTGTTAGGGTTAGGGTAGGGGTTAGGGTTAGGGTACGCGTTAGGGTTAGGGTAGTTATTAAACCTGTCCCACTCTCTAGATACCCCTTAGTATGTAAAGGAATATTATTTGGGGATCCAGCCATGGAGAAGAGTTTAGACACTAAGATAATATAAGGAACACACACATTATAAAGAAATCACATTAGGATTCTCTTTTTAAGCTGTTCCTTAAAACACTAGTGCTTAGGAAATCTATTGGAGGCAGAAACAGTCAAGGGTAACCTAGGGTTAGGGTTAGGCTTAGGGTTAGGCTTAGGGTACGGCTTAGGGTACGGGTTCGGGGAGGGCTTCGGGTACGGCGTAGGGTATGGGTTAGGGTTAGGGTTAGGGTTAGTGTTAGGGTTAGGGCTCGGTTTAGGGTACGGGTTAGGATTAGGGTACGTGTTAGTGTTAGGGTAGGGGTTAGGGTTAGGGTACGCGTTAGGGTTAGGGTAGTTATTAAACCTATCCCACTCTCTAGATACCCCTTAGCACGTAAAGGAATATTATTTGGGGGTCCAGCCATGGAGAAGAGTTTAGACACTAGGATAAGATAAGGAACACACACATTATAAAGAAATCACATTAGGATTCTCTTTTTAAGTTGTTCCTTAAAGCACTAGTGCTTAGGAAATCTATTGGAGGCAGAAGCAGTCAAGGGTAGCCTAGGTTTAGGGTTAGGCTTAGGGTTAGGCTTAGGGTACGGCTTAGGGTACGGGTTCGGGGAGGGCTTCGGGTACGGCGTAGGGTATGGGTTAGGGTTAGGGTTAGGGTTAGTGTTAGGGTTAGGGCTCGGTTTAGGGTACGGTTTAGGATTAGGGTACGTTTTAGTGTTAGGGTAGGGGTTAGGGTTAGGGTACGCGTTAGGGTTAGGGTAGTTATTAAACCTATCCCACTCTCTAGATACCCCTTAGCACGTAAAGGAATATTATTTGGGGGTCCAGCCATGGAGAAGAGTTTAGACACTAAGATAATATAAGGAAGACACACATTATAAAGAAATCACATTAGGATTCTCTTTTTAAGCTGTTCCTTAAAACACTAGTGCTTAGGAAATCTATTGGAGGCAGAAGCAGTCAAGGGTAGCCTAGGGTTAGGGTTAGGCTTAGGGTTAGGCTTAGGGTACGGCTTAGGGTACGGGTTCGGGGAGGGGTTCGGGTACGGCGTAGGGTATGGGATAGGGTTAGGGTTAGGGTTAGTGTTAGGGTTAGGGCCCGGTTTAGGGTATGGGTTAGGATTAGGGTACGTGTTAGGGATAAGGTAGGGGTTAGGGTTATGGTACGCGTTAGGGTGAGGGTAGTGATTAAACCTATCCCACTCTCTAGATACCCCTTAGCACGTAAAGGAATATTATTTGGGGGTCCAGCCATGGAGAAGAGTTTAGACACTAAGATAATATAAGGAAGACACACATTATAAAGAAATCACATTAGGATTCTCTTTTTAAGCTGTTCCTTAAAACACTAGTGCTTAGGAAATCTATTGGAGGCAGAAGCAGTCAAGGGTAGCCTAGGGTTAGGGTTAGGCTTAGGGTTAGGCTTAGGGTACGGCTTAGGGTACGGGTTCGGGGAGGGGTTCGGGTACGGCGTAGGGTATGGGATAGGGTTAGGGTTAGGGTTAGTGTTAGGGTTAGGGCCCGGTTTAGGGTATGGGTTAGGATTAGGGTACGTGTTAGGGATAAGGTAGGGGTTAGGGTTATGGTACGCGTTAGGGTGAGGGTAGTGATTAAACCTATCCCACTCTCTAGATACCCCTTAGCACGTAAAGGAATATTATTTGGGGGTCCAGCCATGGAGAAGAGTTTAGACACTAGGATAAGATAAGGAACACACCCATTATAAAGAAATCACATTAGGATTCTCTTTTTAAGCTGTTCCTTAGAACACTAGTGCTTAGGAAATCTATTGGAGGCAGAAGCAGTCAAGGGTAGCCTAGGGATAGGGTTAGGCTTAGGGTTAGGGTTAGGGTACGGCATAGGGTACGGATTCGGGGAGGGGTCCGTGTACGGCGTAGGCTATGGGTTAGGGTTAGGTTTAGGATTAGTGGTAGGGTTAGGGCTCGGTTTACGGTATGGGTTAGGGTTAGGTTACGTGTTAGGTTTAGGGTAGGGTTTAGGGTTAGGGTACGCGTTAGTGTTAGGGTAGTTATTAAAACTATCCCACTCTCTAGATACCCCTTAGTACGTCAAGGAATATTATTTGGGGGTCCAGCCATGGAGCAGAGTTTATACACTAGGATAAAATAAGGAACACATCCATTATAAAGAAATCACATTAGGATTCTCTTTTTAAGCTGTTCCTTAAAACACTAGTGCTTAGGAAATCTATTAGAGGCAGAAGCAGTCAAGGGTAGCCTAGGGTTAGGGTTAGGCTTAGGGTTAGGGTTAGGGTACGGCTTAGGGTACGGGTTCGGGGAGGGGTTCGGATATGGCGTAGGGTATGGGTTAGGGTTAGGGTTAGGGCTCGGTTTAGGGTACTGGTTAGGATTAGGGTACGTGTTAGGGTTAGGGTAGGGGTTAGGGTTAGGTTACGCATTAGGGTTAGGGTAGTTATGAAACCTATCCCACTCTCTAGATAGCCCTTAGCACGTAAAGGAATATTATTTGGGGGTCCAGCCATGGAGAAGAGTTTAGACACTAGGATAAGATAAGGAACACACCCATTATAAAGAAATCACATTAGGATTCTCTTTTTAAGCTGTTCCTTAAAACACTAGTGCTTAGGAAATCTATTGGAGGCAGAAGCAGTCAAGGGTAGCCTAGGGATAGGGTTAGGCTTAGGGTACGGCTTAGGGTACAGGTTCGGGGAGGGCTTCGGGTACGGCGTAGGGTATGGGTTAGGGATAGGGTTAGGGTTAGTGTTAGGGTTAGGGCTCGGTTTAGGGTACGGGTTAGGATTACGGTACGTGTTAGGGTTAGGGTAGGGGTTAGGGTTATGGTACGCGTTAGGGTTAGGGTAGTTATTAAACCTCTCCCACTCTCTAGATACCCTTTAGCACGTAAAGCAATATTATTTGGGGGTCCATCCATGGAGAAGAGTTTAGACACTAAGATAATATAAGTAACACACACATTATAAAGAAATCACATTAGGATTCTCTTTTTAAGCTGTTCCTTAAAACGCTAGTGCTTAGGAAATCTATTGGAGGCAGAAGCAGTCAAGGGTAGCCTACGGTTAGGGTGAGGCTTGGGGTTAGGCTTAGGGTACGGCTTAGGGTATGGTTTCGGGGAGGGCTTCGGGTACGGCGTAGGGTATGGGTTAGGGTTAGGGTTAGGGTTAGTGTTAGGGTTAGGGCTCGGTTTAGGGTACGGGTTAGGATTAGGGTACGTGTTAGGGTTAGGGTAGGGGTTAGGGTTAGGGTACGCGTTAGGGTTAGGGTAGTTATTAAACCTGTCCCACTCTCTAGATACCCCTTAGTATGTAAAGGAATATTATTTGGGGATCCAGCCATGGAGAAGAGTTTAGACACTAAGATAATATAAGGAACACACACATTATAAAGAAATCACATTAGGATTCTCTTTTTAAGCTGTTCCTTAAAACACTAGTGCTTAGGAAATCTATTGGAGGCAGAAACAGTCAAGGGTAACCTAGGGTTAGGGTTAGGCTTAGGGTTAGGCTTAGGGTACGGCTTAGGGTACGGGTTCGGGGAGGGCTTCGGGTACGGCGTAGGGTATGGGTTAGGGTTAGGGTTAGGGTTAGTGTTAGGGTTAGGGCTCGGTTTAGGGTACGGGTTAGGATTAGGGTACGTGTTAGTGTTAGGGTAGGGGTTAGGGTTAGGGTACGCGTTAGGGTTAGGGTAGTTATTAAACCTATCCCACTCTCTAGATACCCCTTAGCACGTAAAGGAATATTATTTGGGGGTCCAGCCATGGAGAAGAGTTTAGACACTAGGATAAGATAAGGAACACACACATTATAAAGAAATCACATTAGGATTCTCTTTTTAAGTTGTTCCTTAAAGCACTAGTGCTTAGGAAATCTATTGGAGGCAGAAGCAGTCAAGGGTAGCCTAGGTTTAGGGTTAGGCTTAGGGTTAGGCTTAGGGTACGGCTTAGGGTACGGGTTCGGGGAGGGCTTCGGGTACGGCGTAGGGTATGGGTTAGGGTTAGGGTTAGGGTTAGTGTTAGGGTTAGGGCTCGGTTTAGGGTACGGGTTAGGATTAGGGTACGTTTTAGTGTTAGGGTAGGGGTTAGGGTTAGGGTACGCGTTAGGGTTAGGGTAGTTATTAAACCTATCCCACTCTCTAGATACCCCTTAGCACGTAAAGGAATATTATTTGGGGGTCCAGCCATGGAGAAGAGTTTAGACACTAAGATAATATAAGGAAGACACACATTATAAAGAAATCACATTAGGATTCTCTTTTTAAGCTGTTCCTTAAAACACTAGTGCTTAGGAAATCTATTGGAGGCAGAAGCAGTCAAGGGTAGCCTAGGGTTAGGGTTAGGCTTAGGGTTAGGCTTAGGGTACGGCTTAGGGTACGGGTTCGGGGAGGGGTTCGGGTACGGCGTAGGGTATGGGATAGGGTTAGGGTTAGGGTTAGTGTTAGGGTTAGGGCCCGGTTTAGGGTATGGGTTAGGATTAGGGTACGTGTTAGGGATAAGGTAGGGGTTAGGGTTATGGTACGCGTTAGGGTGAGGGTAGTGATTAAACCTATCCCACTCTCTAGATACCCCTTAGCACGTAAAGGAATATTATTTGGGGGTCCAGCCATGGAGAAGAGTTTAGACACTAGGATAAGATAAGGAACAGAGCCATTATAAAGAAATCACATTAGGATTCTCTTTTTAAAGCTGTTCCTTAAAACACTAGTGCTTAGGAAATCTATTGGAGGCAGAAGAAGTCAAGGGTAGCCTAGGGTTGGGTTAGACTTAGGGTTAGGTTTAGGGTACGGCTTAGGGTACGGGTTCGGGGAGGGGTTCGGGTACGGCGTAGGGTATGGGTTAGGGTTAGGGTTAGGGCTCGGTTTAGGGTACGGGTTAGGATTAGGGTACGTGTTAGGGTTAAGGTAGGGGAGAGGGTTATGGTACGCATTAGGGTTAGGGTAGTTATTAAACCTATCCCACTCTCTAGATACCCCTTAGCACGTAAAGGAATATTATTTGGGGTCCAGCCATGGAGAAGAGTTTAGACACTAGGATAAGATAAGGAACACACCCATTATAAAGAAATCACATTAGGATTCTCTTTTTAAGCTGTTCCTTAAAACACTAGTGCTTAGGAAATCTATTGGAGGCAGAAACAGTCAAGGGTAGCCTAGGGTTAGGGTTAGGCTTAGCGTTAGGGTTAGGGTACGGCTTAGGGTACGGGTTCAGGGAGGGGTTCGGGTACGGCGTAGGGTATGGGTTAGGGTTGGCGTTAGTGTTAGGGCTCGGTTTAGGGTACGGGTTAGGATTAGGGTACGTGTTAGGGTTAGGGTAGGGGTTAGGGTTAGGGTACGCGTTCTGGTTAGGGTAGTTATTAATCCTATCCCACTCTCTAGATACCCCTTAGCACGTAAAGGAATATTATTTGGGGGTCAAGCCATGGAGAAGAGTTTAGACACTAAGATAATATAAGGAACACACACATTATAAAGAAATCACATTAGGATTCTCTTTTTAAGCTGTTCCTTAAAACACTAGTGCTTAGGAAATCTATTGGAGGCAGAAGCAGTCAAGGGTAGCCTAGGGTTAGGGTTAGGCTTAGGGTTAGGCTTAGGGTACGGCTTAGGGTACGGGTTCGGGGAGGGCTTCGGGTACGGCGTAGGGTATGGGTTAGGGTTAGGGTTAGGGTTAGTGTTAGGGTTAGGGCTCGGTTTAGGGTACGGGTTAGGATTAGGGTACGTGTTAGGGTTAGGGTAGGGGTTAGGGTTAGGGTACGCGTTAGGGTTAGGGTAGTTATTAAACTTGTCCCACTCTCTAGATACCCCTTAGCATGTAAAGGAATATTATTTGCGGATCCAGCCATGGAGAAGAGTTTAGACACTAAGATAATATAAGGAACACACACATTATAAAGAAATCACATTAGGATTCTCTTTTTAAGCTGTTCCTTAAAACACTAGTGCTTAGGAAATCTATTGGAGGCAGAAACAGTCAAGGGTAGCCTAGGGTTAGGGTTAGGCTTAGGGTTAGGCTTAGGGTACGGCTTAGGGTACGGGTTCGGGGAGGGCTTCGGGTACGGCGTAGGGTATGGGTTAGGGTTAGGGTTAGGGTTAGTGTTAGGGCTCGGTTTAGGGTACGGGTTAGGATTAGGGTACGTGTTAGGGTTAGGGTAGGGGTTAGGGTTAGGGTACGCGTTAGGGTTAGGGTAGTTATTAAACCTATCCCACTCTCTAGATACCCCTTAGCACGTAAAGGAATATTATTTGGGGGTCCAGCCATGGAGAAGAGTTTAGACACTAGGATAAGATAAGGAACACACATATTATAAAGAAATCACATTAGGATTCTCTTTTTAAGGTGTTCCTTAAAGCACTAGTGCTTAGGAAATCTATTGGAGGCAGAAGCAGTCAAGGGTAGCCTAGGTTCAGGGTTAGGCTTAGGGTTAGGCTTAGGGTTAGGCTTAGGTTACGGCTTAGGGTACGGGTTTGGGGAGTGGTTCGGATATGACGTAGGGTATGGGTTAGGGTTAAGGTTAGGGTTAGGGCTCGGTTTAGGGTACTGGTTAGGATTAGGGTACGTGTTAGGGTTAGGGTAGGGTTTAGGGTTAGGTTACGCATTAGGGTTAGGGTAGTTATGAAACCTATCCCACTCTCTAGATACCCCTTAGCACGTAAGGGAATATTATTTGGGGGTCCAGCCATGGAGAAGAGTTTAGACACTAGGATAAGATAAGGAACAGAGCCATTATAAAGAAATCACAGTAGGATTCTCTTTTTAAGCTTTTCCTTAAAACACTAGTGCTTAGGAAATCTATTGGAGGCAGAAGCAGTCAAGGGTAGCCTAGGGTTAGGGTTAGGCTTAGGGTACGGCTTAGGGTACGGCTTAGGGTACGGGTTCGGGGAGGGGTTCGGGTACGGCGTAGGGTATGGGATAGGGTTAGGGTTAGGGTTATTGTTAGGGTTAGGGCTCGGTTTAGGGTACGGGTTAGGATTAGGGTACGTGTTAGGGTTAAGGTAGGGGTTAGGGTTATGGTACGCGTTAGGGTTAGGGTGGTGATTAAACCTATCCCACTCTCTAGATACCCCTTAGCACGTAAAGGAATATTATTTGGGGGACCAGCCATGGAGAAGAGTTTAGACACTAGGATAAGATAAGGAACACACCCATTATAAAGAAATCACATTAGGATTCTCTTTTTAAGCTGTTCCTTAAAACACTAGTGCTTAGGAAATCTATTGGAGGCAGAAGCAGTCAAGGGTAGCCTAGGGTTAGGGTTAGGCTTAGGGTTAGGCTTAGGGTATGGCTTAGGGTACGGGTTCAGGGAGGGGTTCGGGTACGGCGTAGGGTATGGGTTAGGGTTAGGGTTAGTGTTAGGGTTAGGGCTCGGTTTAGGGTACGGGTTAGGATTAGGGTACGTGTTATGTTTAAGGTAGGGGTTAGGGTTATGGTACGCGTTAGGGTGAGTGTAGTGATTAAACCTATCCCACTCTCTAGATACCCCTTAGCACGTAAAGGAATATTATTTGGGGGTCCAGCCATGGAGAAGAGTTTAGACACTAGGATAAGATAAGGAACACACACATTATAAAGAAATCACATTGGATTCTCTTTTTAAACTGTTCCTTAAAACACTAGTGCTTAGGAAATCTATTGGAGGCAGAAGAAGTCAAGGGTAGCCTAGGTTTGGGTTAGACTTAGGGTTAGGGTTAGGGTACGACTTAGGTTACGGGTTCGGGGAGGGGTTCGGGTACGGCGTAGGGTATGGGTTAGGGTTAGGGTTAGGGCTCGGTTTAGGGTACGGGTTAGGATTAGGGTACGTGTTAGGGTTAAGTTAGGGGATAGGGTTATGGTACGCATTAGGGTTAGGGTAGTTATTAAACCTATCCCACTCTCTAGATACCCCTTAGCACGTAAAGGAATATTATTTGGGGTCCAGCCATGGAGAAGAGTTTAGACACTAGGATAAGATAAGGAACACACCCATTATAAAGAAATCACATTAGGATTCTCTTTTTAAGCTTTTCCTTAAAACACTAGTGCTTAGGAAATCTATTGGAGGCAGAAGAAGTCAAGGGTAGCCTAGGGTTAGGGTTAGGGTTAGGGTTAGGGTTAGGGTACGGCTTAGGGTACGGTTTCGGGGAGGGGTTTGGGTACGGCGTAGGGTATGGGTTAGGGTTAGCGTTAGGGTTAGGGCTCGGTTTAGGGTACGGGTTAGGATTAGGGTACGTGTTAGTGTTAGGGTAGGGGTTAGGGTTAGGGTACGCGTTCTGGTTAGGGTAGTTATTAATCCTATCCCACTCTCTAGATACCCCTTAGCACGTAAAGGAATATTATTTGGGGGTCAAGCCATGGAGAAGAGTTTAGACACTAAGATAATATAAGGAACACACACATTATAAAGAAATCACATTAGGATTCTCTTTTTAAGCTGTTCCTTAAAACACTAGTGCTTAGGAAATCTATTGGAGGCAGAAGCAGTCAAGGGTAGCCTAGGGTTAGGGTTAGGCTTAGGGTTAGGCTTAGGGTACGGCTTAGGGTACAGGTTCGGGGAGGGCTTCGGGTACGGCGTAGGGTATGGGTTAGGGATAGGGTTAGGGTTAGTGTTAGGGTTAGGGCTCGGTTTAGGGTACGGGTTAGGATTAGGGTACGTGTTAGGGTTAGGGTAGGGGTTAGGGTTAGGGTACGCGTTAGGGTTAGGGTAGTTATTAAACCTATCCCACTCTCTAGATACCCCTTAGCACGTAAAGCAGTATTATTTGGGGGTCCATCCATGGAGAAGAGTTTAGACACTAAGATAATATAAGGAACACACACATTATAAAGAAATCACATTAGGATTCTCTTTTTAAGCTGTTCCTTAAAACACTAGTGCTTAGGAAATCTATTGGAGGCAGAAGCAGTCAAGGGTAGCCTAGGGTTAGGGTGAGGCTTGGGGTTAGGCTTAGGGTACGGCTTAGGGTATGGGTTCGGGGAGGGGTTCGGGTACGGCGTAGGGTATGTGTTAGGGTTAGGGTTAGGGTTAGTGTTAGGGTTAGGGCTACGTTTAGGGTACGGGTTAGGATTAGGGTACGTGTTAGGGTTAGGGTAGGGGTTAGGGTTAGCGTACGCATTAGGGTTAGGGTAGTTATTAAACCTATCCCACTCTCTAGATAACCCTTAGCACGTAAATGAATATTATTTGGGGGTCCAGCCATGGAGAAGAGTTTAGACACTAGGATAAGATAAGGAACACACCCATTATAAAGAAATCACACTAGCATTCTCTTTTTAAGCTGTTCCTTAAAACACTAGTGATTAGAAATCTGTTGGAGGCAGAAGCAGTCAAGGGTAGCCTAGGGTTAGTGTTAGGCTTAGGGTTAGGCTTAGGGTACGGCTTAGGGTACGGGTTCGGGGAGGGCTTCGGGTATGGCGTAGGGTATGTGTTAGGGTTAGGGTTAGGGTTAGTGTTAGGGTTAGGGCTCGGTTTAGGGTACGTGTAAGTATTAGGGTACGTGTTAGGGTTAGGGTAGGGGTTAGGGTTAGGGTACGCGTTAGGGTTAGGGTAGTCATTAAACCTATCCCACTCTCTAGATACCCCTTAGAACGTAAAGGAATATTATTTGGGGGTCCAGCCATGGAGAAGAGTTTAGACACTAGGAAAAGATAAGGAACACACCCATTATAAAGAAATCACATTAGGATTCTCTTTTTAAGCTGTTCCTTAAAACACTAATGCTTAGGAAATGTATTGGAGGCAGAAGCAGTCAAGGGTAGCCTAGGGTTAGGGATAGGCTTAGGGTTAGGGTTAGGTTACGGCTTAGGTTATGGGTTCGGGGAGATGTTCGAGCAGGGTGTAGGGTATGGGTTAGGGTTAGGGTTAGGGTTAGTGTTAGGGTTAGGGCTCGGTTTAGGATACGCGTTACGATTAGGGTACGTGTTAGGGTTAGGGTAGGGGTTAGGTTTAGGGTACGCGTTAGGGTTAGGGTAGTGATTAAACCTATCCCACTCTCTAGATACCCCTTTGCACGTAAAGGAATATTATCTGGGGGTCCAGCCATGGAGAAGAGTTTAGACACTAGGATTAGATAAGGAACACACCCATTATAAAGAAATCACATTAGGATTCTCTTTTTAAGCTGTTCCTTAAAACACTAGTGCTTAGGAAATCTATTGGAGGCAGAAGCAGTCAAGGGTAGCCTAGGGTTAGGGTTAGGCTTAGGGCTAGGCTTAGGGTACGGCTTAGGGTACGGGTTCGGGGAGGGCTTCGAGTACGGCGTAGGGTATGGGTTAGGGTTAGTGTTAGGGTTAGTGTTAGGGTTAGGGCTCGGTTTAGGGTACGGGTTAGGATTAGGGTACGTGTTAGGGTTAGGGTAGGGGTTAGGGTTAGGGTACGCGTTAGGGTTAGGGTAGTTATTATACCTATCCCACTCTCTAGATACCCCTTAGCACGTAAAGGAATATTATTTGGGGGTCCAGCCATGGAGAAGAGTTTAGACACTAAGATAATATAAGGAACACACACATTATAAAGAAATCACATTAGGATTCTCTTTTTAAGCTGTTCCTTAAAACACTAGTGCTTAGGAAATCTATTGGAGGCAGAAGCAGTCAAGGGTAGCCTAGGGTTAGGTTTAGGCTTAGGGTTAGGCTTAGGGTACGGCTTAGGTTACGGGTTCGGGGAGGGCTTCGGGTATGGCGCAGGGTATGGGTTAGGGTTATGGTTAGGGTTAGTGTTAGGGTTAGGGCTCGGTTTAGGGTACGGGTTAGGATTAGGGTACGTGTTAGGGTTAGGGTAGGGGTTAGGGTTAGGGTACGCGTTAGGGTTAGGGTAGTTATTAAACCTATCCCACTCTCTAGATACCCCTTAGCACGTAAAGGAATATTATTTGGGGGTCCAGCCATGGAGAAGAGTTTAGACACTAGGATAAGATAAGGAACACACCCATTATAAAGAAATCACATTAGGATTCTCTTTTTAAGCTGTTCCTTAAAACACTAGTGCTTAGGAAATCTATTGGAGGCAGAAGCAGTCAAGGGTAGCCTAGGGTTAGGGTTAGGCTTAGGGTTAGGGTTAGGGTACGGCTTAGGGTACGGATTCGGGGAAGGGTTCCTGTACGGCGTAGGCTATGTGTTAGGGTTAGGGTTAGGGTTAGTGGTAGTGTTAGGGCTCGGTTTAGGGTACGGGTTAGTGTTAGGGTACGTGTTAGGTTTACGGTAGTGTTTGGGGTTAGGGTACACGTTAGTGTTAGGGTAGTTATTAAAACTATCCCACTCTCTAGACACCCCTTAGCACGTCAAGGAATATTATTTGGGGGTCCAGCCATGGAGAAGAGTTTATACACTAGGATAAAATAAGGAACACATCCATTATAAAGAAATCACATTAGGATTCTCTTTTTAAGCTGTTCCTTAAAACACTAGTGCTTAGGAAATCTATTGGAGGCAGAAGCAGTCAAGGGTAGCCTAGGGTTAGGGTTAGGCTTAGGGTTAGGGTTAGGGTACGGGTTAGGGTAAGGTTTCGGGGAGGGGTTCGGATATGGCGTAGGGTATGGGTTAGGGTTAGGGTTAGGGTTAGGGCTCGGTTTAGGGTACTAGTTAGGGTTAGGGTACGTGTTAGGGTTAGGGTAGGGGTTAGGGTTAGGTTACGCATTAGGGTTAGGGTAGATATGAAACCTATCCCACTCTCTAGATACCCCTTAGCACGTAAGGGAATATTATTTGGGGGTCCAGCCATGGAGAAGAGTTTAGACACTAGGATAAGATAAGGAACAGAGCCATTATAAAGAAATCACATTAGGATTCTCTTTTTAAGCTGTTCCTTAAAACACTAGTGTTTAGGAAATCTATTGGAGGCAGAAGAAGTCAAGGGTAGCCTAGGGTTAGGGTTAGGCTTAGGGTTAGGGTAAGGGTACGGCATAGGGTACGGGTTCGGGGAGGGTTTCGGGTACGGCGTAGGGTATGGGTTAGGGTTAGGGCTTGGTTTAGGGTACGGGTTAGGATTACTGTACGTGTTAGGGTTAAGGTAGGGGATAGGGTTATGGTACACATTAGGGTTAGGGTAGTTATTAAACCTATCCCACTCTCTAGATACCCCTTAGCACGTAAAGGAATATTATTTGGGGGTCCAGCCATGGAGAAGAGTTTAGACACTAGGATAAGATAAGGAACACACCCATTATAAAGAAATCACATTAGGATTCTCTTTTTAAGCTGTTTCTTAAAACAATAGTGCTTAGGAAATCTATTGGAGGCAGAAGCAGTCAAGGGTAGCCTAGGGTTAGGGTTAGGCTTAGGGATTGGGTTAGGGTACGGCTTAGGGTACGGGTTCGGGGTGGGGTTCGGGTACGGCGTAGGGTATGGGGTAGGTTTAGGGTTAGCGTTAGGGTTAGGGCTAGGTTTAGGGTACGGGTTAGGATTAGGGTACGTGTTAGGGTTTGGGTAGGGGTTAGGGTTAGGTTACCCGTTACGGTTAGGGTAGTTATTAATCCTATCCCCTCTCTAGATATCCCTTAGCACGTAAAGGAATATTATTTGGGGGTCAAGCCATGGAGAAGAGTTTAGACACTAAGATAATATAAGGAACACACACATTATAAAGAAATCACATTAGGATTCTCTTTTTAAGCTGTTCCTTAAAACACTAGTGCTTAGGAAATCTATTGGAGGCAGAAGCAGTCAAGGGTAGCCTAGGGTTAGGGTTAGGCTTAGGGTACGGCTTAGGGTACGGTTTCGGGGAGGGCTTCGGGTACGGCGTAGGGTATGGGTTAGGGTTAGGGTTAGGGTTAGTGTTAGGGTTAGGGCTCGGTTTAGGGTACGGTTTAGGATTAGGGTACGTGTTAGGGTTAGGGTAGGGGTTAGGGTAAGGGTACGTGTTAGGGTTAGGGTAGTTATTAAACCTATCCCACTCTCTAGATACCCCTTAGCACGTAAAGGAATATTATTTGGGGGTCCAGCCATGGAGAAGAGTTTAGATACTAGGATAAGATAAGGAACTCACCCATTATAAAGAAATCACAATAGGATTCTCTTTTTAAGCTGTTCCTTAAAACACTAGTGCTTAGGAAATCTATTGGAGGCAGAAGCAGTCAAGGGTAGCCTAGGGTTAGGGTTAGGCTTAGGGTTAGGGTTAGGTTACGGCTTAGGGTATGGGTTCGGGGAGAGGTTTGAGCACGGTGTAGGGTATGGGTTAGGGTTAGGGTTAGGGTTAGTGTTAGGGTTAGGGCTCGGTTTAGGATACGGGTTAGGATTAGGGTACGTGTTAGTGTTAGGGTAGGGGTTAGGTTTAGGGTACGCGTTAGGGTTAGGGTAGTTATTAAACCTATCCCACTCTCTAGATACCCCTTAGCACGTAAAGGAATATTATTAGGGGGTTCAGCCATGGAGAAGCGTTTAGAAACTAGGATAAGATAAGGAACACACCCTTTATTAAGAAATCACATTAGGATTCTCTTTTTAAGCTGTTCCTTAAAACACTAGTGCTTAGGAAATCTATTGGAGGCAGAAGCAGTCAAGGGTAGCCTAGGGTTAGTGTTAGGCTTAGGGTTAGGCTTAGGGTACGGCTTAGGGTACGGGTTCGGGGAGGGCTTCGGGTACGGCGTAGGGTATGGGTTAGGGTTAGGGTTAGGGTTAGTGTTAGGGTTAGGGCTCGGTTTAGGGTACGGGTTAGGATTAGGGTACGTGTTAGGGTTAGGGTAGGTGTTAGGGTTAGGGTACGCGTTAGTGTTAGGGTAGTGATTAAACTTATCCCACTCTCTAGATACCCCTTAGCACGTAAAGGAATATTATTTGGGGGTCCAGCCATGGAGAAGAGTTTAGACACTAGGATTAGATAAGGAACACACCCATTATAAAGAAATCACATTAGGATTCTCTTTTTAAGCTGTTTCTTAAAACACTAGTGCTTAGGCAATCTATTGGAGGCAGAAGCAGTCAAGGGTAGCCTAGGGTTAGGGTGAGGCTTGGGGTTAGGCTTAGGGTACGGCTTAGGGTATGGGTTCGCGGAGGGCTTCGGGTACGGCGTAGGGTATGGGTTAGGGTTAGGGTTTGGGTTAGTGATAGGGTTAGGGCTCCGTTTAGGGTACGGGTTAGGATTAGGGTACGTGTTAGGGTTAGGGTAGGGGTTAGGGTTAGGTTACGCATTGGGGTTAGGGTAGTTATGAAACCTATCCCACTCTCTAGATACCCCTTAGCACGTAAGGGAATATTATTTGGGGGTCCAGCCATGGAGAAGAGTTTAGACACTAGGATAAGATAAGGAACAGAGCCATTATAAAGAAATCACATTAGGATTCTCTTTTTAAGCTGTTCCTTAAAACACTAGTGCTTAGGAAATCTATTGGAGGCAGAAGAAGTCAAGGGTAGCCTAGGGTTAGGGTTAGGCTTAGGGTACGGCTTAGGTTACGGGTTCGGTGAGGGCTTCGGGTATGGCGCAGGGTATGGGTTAGGGTTATGGTTAGGGTTAGTGTTAGGGTTAGGGCTCGGTTTAGGGTACGGGTTAGGTTTAGGGTACGTGTTAGGGTTAGGGTAGGGGTTAGGGTTAGGGTACGCTTTAGGGTTAGGGTAGTTATTAAACCTATCCCACTCTCTAGATACCCCTTAGCACGTAAAGGAATATTATTTGGGGGTCCAGCCATGGAGAAGAGTTTAGACACTAGGATAAGATAAGGAACACAACCATTATAAAGAAATCATATTAGGATTCTCTTTTTAAGCTGTTTCTTAAAACACTAGTGCTTAGGAAATCTATTGGAGGCAGAAGCAGTCAAGGGTAGCCTAGGGTTAGGGTTAGGCTTAGGGTTAGGGTTAGGGTACGGCTTAGGGTACGGATTCGGGGAGGGGTTCGTGTACGGCGTAGGCTATGGGTTAGGGTTAGGGTTAGTGGTAGTGTTAGGGCTCAGTATAGGGTACGGGTTAGTGTTAGGGAACGTGTTAGGTTTACGGTAGGGTTTGGGGTTAGGGTACGCGTTAGTGTTAGGGTAGTTATTAAACCTATCCCACTCTCTAGATACCCCTTAGCACGTCAAGGAATATTATTTGGGGGTCCAGCCATGTAGAAGAGTTTATACACTAGGATAAAATAAGGAACACATCCATTATAAAGAAATCACATTAGGATTCTCTTTTTAAGCTGTTCCTTAAAACACTAGTGCTTAGGAAATCTATTGGAGGCAGAAGCAGTCAAGGGTAGCCTAGGGTTAGGGTTAGGCTTAGGGTTAGGGTTAGGGTACGGCTTAGGGTACGGGTTCGGGGAGGGGTGCGGATATGGCGTAGGGTATGGGTTAGGGTTAGGGTTAGGGCTCGATTTAGGGTACGGGTTAGGATTAGTGTACGTGTTAGGGTTAAGGTAGGGGATAGGGTTATGGTACGCATTAGGGTTAGGGTAGTTATTAAACCTATCCCACTCTCTAGATACCCCTTAGCACGTAAAGGAATATTATTTGGGGGTCCAGCCATGGAGAAGAGTTTAGACACTAGGATAAGATAAGGAACACACCCATTATAAAGAAATCACATTAGGATTCTCTTTTTAAGCTGTTTCTTAAAACACTAGTGCTTAGGAAATCTATTGGAGGCAGAAGCAGTCAAGGGTAGCCTAGGGTTGGGGTTAGGCTTAGGGATAGGGTTAAGGCATGGCTTACGGTACGATTTCGGGGAGGGGTTGGGGTACGGCGTAGGGTATGGTTTAGGTTTAGGGTTAGCGTTAGGGTTAGGGCTGGGTTTAGGGTACGGGTTAGGATTAGGGTACGTGTTAGGGTTAGGGTAGGGGTTAGGGTTAGGGTACGCGTTACGGTTAGGTTAGTTATTAATCATATCCCCTCTCTAGATACCCCTTAGAACGTAAAGGAATATTATTTGGGGGTCAAGCCATGGAGAAGAGTTTAGACACTAAGATAATATAAGGAACACACACATTATAAAGAAATCACATTAGGATTCTCTTTTTAAGCTGTTCCTTAAAACACTAGTGCTTAGGAAATCTATTGGAGGCACAAGCAGTCAAGGGTAGCGTAGGGTTAGGGTTAGGCTTAGGGTTAGGCTTAGGGTACGGCTTAGGGTACGGGTTCGGGGAGGGCTTCGAATACGGCGTAGGGTATGGGTTAGGGTTAGGGTTAGGGCTCGGTTTAGGGTACGGTTTAGAATTAGGGTACGTGTTAGGGTCAGGGTAGGGGTTAGGGTTAGGGTACGTGTTAGGGTTAGGGTAGTTATTAAACCTATCCCACTCTCTAGATACCCCTTAGCACGTAAAGGAATATTATTTGGGGGTCCAGGCATGGAGAAGAGTTTAGACACTAGGATAAGATAAGGAACACACACATTATAAAGAAATCACATTAGGATTCTCTTTTTAAGCTGTTCCTTAAAACACTAGTGCTTAGGAAATCTATTGGAGGCAGAAGCAGTCAAGGGTAGCCTAGGGTTAGGGTGAGGCTTGGGGTTAGGCTTAGGGTACGGCTTAGGGTACGGGTTCGGGTACGGCGTAGGGTATGGGTTAGGGTTAGGGTTAGGGTTAGTGTTAGGGTTAGGGCTCCGTTTAGGGTACGGGTTAGGATTAGGGTACGTGTTAGGGTTAGGGTAGGGGTTAGGGTTAGGGTATGCGTTAGGGTTAGGGTAGTTATTAAACCTATCCCACTCTCTAGATACCCCTTAGAACGTAAAGGAATATTATTTGGGGGTCCAGCCATGGAGAAGAGTTTAGACACTAGGAAAAGATAAGGAACACACCCATTATAAAGAAATCACATTAGGATTCTCTTTTTAAGCTGTTCCTTAAAACAGTAGTGCTTAGGAAATCTATTGGAGGCAGAAGCAGTCAAGGGTAGCCTAGGGTTAGGGATAGGCTTAGGGTTAGGCTTAGGGTACGGCTTAGGGTACGGGTTCGGGGAGGGCTTCGGGTACGGCGTAGGGTATGGGTTAGGGATAGGGTTAGGGTTAGTGTTAGGGTTAGGGCTCGGTTTAGGTTACGGGTTAGGATTAGGGTACGTGTTAGGTTTAGGGTAGGGGTTAGGGTTAGGGTACGCGTAAGGGTTAGGGTAGTTATTAAACCTATCCCACTCTCTAGATACCACTTAGCACGTAAAGGAATATTATTTGGGGATGCAGCCATGGAGAAGAGTTTAGACACTAAGATAATATAAGGAACACACACATTATAAAGAAATCACATTAGGATTCTCTTTTCAAGATGTTCCTTAAAACACTAGTGCTTAGGAAATCTATTGGAGGCAGAAGCAGTCAAGGGTAGCCTAGGGTTAGGGTTAGGCTTAGTGTACGGCTTAGGGTACGGCTTAGGGTAGGGGTTCGGGGAGGGCATCGGGTACGGCGTAGGGTATGGGTTAGGGTTAGGGTTAGGGTTAGTGTTAGGGTTAGGGCTCGGTTTAGGGTACGGGTTAGGATTAGGGTACGTGTTAGGGTTAGGGTAGGGGTTAGAGTTAGGGTACGCGTTAGGGTTAGGGTAGTTATTAAACCTATCCCACTCTCTAGATACCCCTTAGCACGTAAAGGAATATTATTTGTGGGTCCAGCCATGGAGAAGAGTTTAGACACTAGGATAATATAAGGAACACACACATTATAAAGAAATGACATTAGGATTCTCTTTTTAAGCTGTTCCTTAAAACACTAGTGCTTAGGAAATCTATTTGAGGCAGAAGCAGTCAAGGGTAGCCTAGGGTTAGTGTTAGGCTTAGGGTACGGCTTAGGGTACAGGTTCGAGGAGGGCTTCGGGTATGGCGCAGGGTATGGGTTAGGGTTATGGTTAGGGTTAGTGTTAGGATTAGGGCTCGGTTTAGGGTACGGGTTAGGATTACGGTACGTGTTAGGGTTAGGGTAGGGGTTAGGGTTAGGGTACGCGTTAGGGTTAGGGTAGTTATTAAACCTATCCCACTCTCTAGATACCCCTTAGCACGTAAAGGTATATTATTTGGGGGTCCAGCCATGGAGAAGAGTTTAGACACTAGGATAAGATAAGGAACACACCCATTATAAAGAAATCACATTAGGATTCTCTTTTTAAGCTGTTTCTTAAAACACTAGTGCTTAGGAAATCTATTGGAGGCAGAAGCAGTCAAGGGTAGCCTAGGGTTAGGGTTAGGCTTAGGGTTAGGGTTAGGGTACGGCTTAGGGTACGGATTCGGGGAGGGGTTCGTGTACGGCGTAGGCTATGGGTTAGGGTTAGGGTTAGTGGTAGTGTTAGGGCTCGGTATAGGGTACGGGTTAGTGTTAGGGTACGTGTTAGGTTTACGGTAGGGTTTGGGGTTAGGGTACGCGTTAGTGTTAGGGTAGTTATTAAACCTATCCCACACTCTAGATACCCCTTAGCACGTCAAGGAATATTATTTGGGGGTCCAGCCATGGAGAAGAGTTTATACACTAGGATAAAATAAGGAACACATCCATTATAAAGAAATCACATTAGGATTCTCTTTTTAAGCTGTTCCTTAAAACACTAGTGCTTAGGAAATCGATTGGAGGCAGAAGCAGTCAAGGGTAGCCTAGGGTTAGGGTTAGGCTTAGGGTTAGGGTTAGGGTACGGCTTAGGGTACGGGTTCGGGGAGGGGTTCGGATATGGCGTAGGGTACGGGTTAGGGTTAGGGTTAGGGCTCGGTTTAGGGTAATGGTTAGGATTAGGGTACGTGTTAGGGTTAGGGTAGGGGTTAGGGTTAGGTTACGCATTACGGTTAGGGTAGTTATGAAACCTATCCCACTCTCTAGATACCCCTTAGCACGTAAGGGAATATTATTTGGGGGTCCAGCCATGGAGAAGAGTTTAGACACTAGGATAAGATAAGGAACAGAGCCATTATAAAGAAATCACATTAGGATTCTCTTTTTAAGCTGTTACTTAAAACACTAGTGCTTAGGAAATCTATTGGAGGCAGAAGAAGTCAAGGGTAGCCTAGGGTTAGGGTTAGGCTTAGGGTTAGGGTTAGGGTACGGCTTATGGTACGGGTTCGGGGAGGGGTTCGGGTACGGCGTAGGGTATGGGTTAGGGTTAGGGTTAGGGCTCGATTTAGGGTACGGGTTAGGATTAGTGTACGTGTTAGGGTTAAGGTAGGGGATAGGGTTATGGTACGCATTAGGGTTAGGGTAGTTATTAAACCTATCCCACTCTCTAGATACCCCTTAGCACATAAAGGAATATTATTTGGGGGTCCAGCCATGGAGAAGAGTTTAGACACTAGGATAAGATAAGGAACACACCCATTATAAAGAAATCACATTAGGATTCTCTTTTTAAGCTGTTTCTTAAAACACTAGTGCTTAGGAAATCTATTGGAGGCAGAAGCAGTCAAGGGTAGCCTAGGGTTGGGGTTAGGCTTAGGGATAGGGTTAGGGCATGGCTTACGGTACGATTTCGGGGAGGGGTTGGGGTACGGCGTAGGGTATGGTTTAGGTTTAGGGTTAGCGTTAGGGTTAGGGCTGGGTTTAGGGTACGGGTTAGGATTAGGGTACGTGTTAGGGTTAGGGTAGGGGTTAGGGTTAGGGTACGCGTTACGGTTAGGTTAGTTATTAATCATATCCCCTCTCTAGATACCCCTTAGAACGTAAAGGAATATTATTTGGGGGTCAAGCCATGGAGAAGAGTTTAGACACTAAGATTATATAAGGAACACACACATTATAAAGAAATCACATTAGGATTCTCTTTTTAAGCTGTTCCTTAAAACACTAGTGCTTAGGAAATCTATTGGAGGCAGAAGCAGTCAAGGGTAGCCTAGGGTTAGGGTTAGGCTTAGGGTTAGGCTTAGGGTACGGCTTAGGGTACGGGTTCGGGGAGGGCTTCGAATACGGCGTAGGGTATGGGTTAGGGTTAGGGTTAGGGCTCGGTTTAGGGTACGGTTTAGGATTAGGGTACGTGTTAGGGTCAGGGTAGGGGTTAGGGTTAGGGTACGTGTTAGGTTTAGGGTAGTTATTAAACCTATCCCACTCTCTAGATACCCCTTAGCACGTAAAGGAGTATTATTTGGGGGTCCAGGCATGGAGAAGAGTTTAGACACTAGGATAAGATAAGGAACACACACATTATAAAGAAATCACATTAGGATTCTCTTTTTAAGCTGTTAGTTAAAACACTAGTGCTTAGGAAATCTATTGGAGGCAGAAGCAGTCAAGGGTAGTCTAGGGTTAGGGTGAGGCTTGGGGTTAGGCTTAGGGTACGGCTTAGGGTATGGGTTCGGGTAGGGGTTGGGGTACGGCGTAGGGTATGGGTTAGGGTTAGGGTTAGGGTTAGTGTTAGGGTTAGGGCTCCGTTTAGGGTACGGGTTAGGATTAGGGTACGTGTTAGGGTTAGGGTAGGGGTTAGGGTTAGGGTATGCGTTAGGGTTAGGGTAGTTATTAAACCTATCCCACTCTCTAGATACCCCTTAGAACGTAAAGGAATATTATTTGGGGGTCCAGCCATGGAGAAGAGTTTAGACACTAGGAAAAGATAAGGAACACACCCATTATAAAGAAATCACATTAGGATTCTCTTTTCAAGATGTTCCTTAAAACACTAGTGCTTAGGAAATCTATTGGAGGCAGAAGCAGTCAAGGGTAGCCTAGGGTTAGGGTTAGGCTTAGGGTTAGGCTTAGGGTACGGCTTAGGGTACGGGTTCGGGGAGGGCTTCGGGTACGGCGTAGGGTATGGGTTAGGGTTAGGGTTAGGGTTAGTGTTAAGGTTAGGGCTCGGTTTAGGTTACGGGTTAGGATTAGGGTACGTGTTAGGTTTAGGGTAGGGGTTAGGGTTAGGGTACGCGTTAGGGTTAGGGTAGTTATTAAACCTATCCCACTCTCTAGATACCACTTAGCACGTAAAGGAATATTATTTGGGGATCCAGCCATGGAGAAGAGTTTAGACACTAAGATAATTTAAGGAACACACACATTATAAAGAAATCACATTAGGATTCTCTTTTCAAGATGTTCCTTAAAACACTAGTGCTTAGGAAATCTATTGGAGGCAGAAGCAGTCAAGGGTAGCCTAGGGGTAGGGTTAGGCTTAGTGTACGGCTTAGGGTACGGCTTAGGGTAGGGGTTCGGGGAGGGCATCGGGTACGGCGTAGGGTATGGGTTAGGGTTAGGGTTAGGGTTAGTGTTAGGGTTAGGGCTCGGTTTAGGGTACGGGTTAGGATTAGGGTAAGGGTTAGGGTAGGGGTTAGGGTTAGGGTACGCGTTAGGGTTAGGGTAGTTATTAAACCTATCCCACTCTCTAGATACCCCTTAGCACGTAAAGCAATATTATTTGGGGGTCCATCCATGGAGAAAAGTTTAGACACTAAGATAATATAAGGAACACACACATTATATAGAAATCACATTAGGATTCTCTTTTTAAGCTGTTTCTTAAAACACTAGTGCTTAAGAAATCTATTGGAGGCAGAAGCAGTCAAGGGTAGCCTAGGGTTAGGGTTAGGCTTAGGGTTAGGGTTAGGGTACGGCTTAGGGTACGGATTCAGGTAGGGGTTCGTGTACGGCGTAGGCTATGGGTTAGGGTTAGGGTTAGTGGTAGTGTTAGGGCTCGGTATACGGTACGGGTTAGTGTTAGGGAACGTGTTAGGTTTACGGTAGGGTTTGGGGTTAGGGTACGCGTTAGTGTTAGGGTAGTTATTAAACCTATCCCACTCTCTAGATACCCCTTAGCACGTCAAGGAATATTATTTGGGGGTCCAGCCATGGAGAAGAGTTTATACACTAGGATAAAATAAGGAACACATCCATTATAAAGAAATCACATTAGGATTCTCTTTTTAAGCTGTTCCTTAAAACACTAGTGCTTAGGAAATCTATTGGAGGCAGAAGCAGTCAAGGGTAGCCTAGGGTTAGGGTTAGGCTTAGGGTTAGGGTTAGGGTACGGCTTAGGGTACGGGTTCGGGGAGGGGTGCGGATATGGCGTAGGGTATGGGTTAGGGTTAGGGTTAGGGCTCGATTTAGGGTACGGGTTAGGATTAGTGTACGTGTTAGGGTTAAGGTAGGGGATAGGGTTATGGTACGCATTAGGGTTAGGGTAGTTATTAAACCTATCCCACTCTCTAGATACCCCTTAGCACGTAAAGGAATATTATTTGGGGGTCCAGCCATGGAGAAGAGTTTAGACACTAGGATAAGATAAGGAACACACCCATTATAAAGAAATCACATTAGGATTCTCTTTTTAAGCTGTTTCTTAAAACACTAGTGCTTAGGAAATCTATTGGAGGCAGAAGCAGTCAAGGGTAGCCTAGGGTTGGGGTTAGGCTTAGGGATAGGGTTAAGGCATGGCTTACGGTATGATTTCGGGGAGGGGTTGGGGTACGGCGTAGGGTATGGTTTAGGTTTAGGGTTAGCGTTAGGGTTAGGGCTGGGTTTAGGGTACGGGTTAGGATTAGGGTACGTGTTAGGGTTAGGGTAGGGGTTAGGGTTAGGGTACGCGTTACGGTTAGGTTAGTTATTAATCATATCCCCTCTCTAGATACCCCTTAGAACGTAAAGGAATATTATTTGGGGGTCAAGCCATGGAGAAGAGTTTAGACACTAAGATAATATAAGGAACACACACATTATAAAGAAATCACATTAGGATTCTCTTTTTAAGCTGTTCCTTAAAACACTAGTGCTTAGGAAATCTATTGGAGGCACAAGCAGTCAAGGGTAGCGTAGGGTTAGGGTTAGGCTTAGGGTTAGGCTTAGGGTACGGCTTAGGGTACGGGTTCGGGGAGGGCTTCAAATACGGCGTAGGGTATGGGTTAGGGTTAGGGTTAGGGCTCGGTTTAGGGTACGGTTTAGAATTAGGGTACGTGTTAGGGTCAGGGTAGGGGTTAGGGTTAGGGTACGTGTTAGGGTTAGGGTAGTTATTAAACCTATCCCACTCTCTAGATACCCCTTAGCACGTAAAGGAATATTATTTGGGGGTCCAGGCATGGAGAAGAGTTTAGACACTAGGATAAGATAAGGAACACACACATTATAAAGAAATCACATTAGGATTCTCTTTTTAAGCTGTTCCTTAAAACACTAGTGCTTAGGAAATCTATTGGAGGCAGAAGCAGTCAAGGGTAGCCTAGGGTTAGGGTGAGGCTTGGGGTTAGGCTTAGGGTACGGCTTAGGGTAGGGGTTCGGGTACGGCGTAGGGTATGGGTTAGGGTTAGGGTTAGGGTTAGTGTTAGGGTTAGGGCTCCGTTTAGGGTACGGGTTAGGATTAGGGTACGTGTTAGGGTTAGGGTAGGGGTTAGGGTTAGGGTATGCGTTAGGGTTAGGGTAGTTATTAAACCTATCCCACTCTCTAGATACCCCTTAGAACGTAAAGGAATATTATTTGGGGGTCCAGCCATGGAGAAGAGTTTAGACACTAGGAAAAGATAAGGAACACACCCATTATAAAGAAATCACATTAGGATTCTCTTTTTAAGCTGTTCCTTAAAACAGTAGTGCTTAGGAAATCTATTGGAGGCAGAAGCAGTCAAGGGTAGCCTAGGGTTAGGGATAGGCTTAGGGTTAGGCTTAGGGTACGGCTTAGGGTACGGGTTCGGGGAGGGCTTCGGGTACGGCGTAGGGTATGGGTTAGGGATAGGGTTAGGGTTAGTGTTAGGGTTAGGGCTCGGTTTAGGTTACGGGTTAGGATTAGGGTACGTGTTAGGTTTAGGGTAGGGGTTAGGGTTAGGGTACGCGTTAGGGTTAGGGTAGTTATTAAACCTATCCCACTCTCTAGATACCACTTAGCACGTAAAGGAATATTATTTGGGGATCCAGCCATGGAGAAGAGTTTAGACACTAAGATAATATAAGGAACACACACATTATAAAGAAATCACATTAGGATTCTCTTTTCAAGATGTTCCTTAAAACACTAGTGCTTAGGAAATCTATTGGAGGCAGAAGCAGTCAAGGGTAGCCTAGGGTTAGGGTTAGGCTTAGTGTACGGCTTAGGGTACGGCTTAGGGTAGGGGTTCGGGGAGGGCATCGGGTACGGCGTAGGGTATGGGTTAGGGTTAGGGTTAGGGTTAGTGTTAGGGTTAGGGCTCGGTTTAGGGTACGGGTTAGGTTTAGGGTACGTGTTAGTGTTAGGGTAGGGGTTAGAGTTAGGGTACGCGTTAGGGTTAGGGTAGTTATTAAACCTATCCCACTCTCTAGATACCCCTTAGCACGTAAAGGAATATTATTTGTGGGTCCAGCCATGGAGAAGAGTGTAGACACTAAGATAATATAAGGAACACACACATTATAAAGAAATGACATTAGGATTCTCTTTTTAAGCTGTTCCTTAAAACACTAGTGCTTAGGAAATCTATTGGAGGCAGAAGCAGTCAAGGGTAGCCTAGGGTTAGGGTTAGGCTTAGGGTTAGGCTTAGGGTACGGGTTCGGGGAGGGGTTCGGGTACGGCGTACGGTATGGGTTAGGTTTAGGGTTAGCGTTAGGGTTAGGGCTGGGTTTAGGGTACGGGTTAGGATTAGGGTACGTGTTAGGGTTAGGGTAGGGGTTAGGGTTAGGGTACGCGTTACGGTTAGGTTAGTTATTAATCATATCCCCTCTCTAGATACCCCTTAGCACGTAAAGGAATATTATTTGGGGGTCAAGCCATGGAGAAGAGTTTAGACACTAAGATAATATAAGGAACACACACATTATAAAGAAATCACATTAGGATTCTCTTTTTAAGCTGTTCCTTAAAACACTAGTGCTTAGGAAATCTATTGGAGGCAGAAGCAGTCAAGGGTAGCCTAGGGTTAGGGTTAGGCTTAGGGTTAGGCTTAGGGTACAGGTTCGGGGAGGGCTTCGGGTATGGCGCAGGGTATGGGTTAGGGTTATGGTTAGGGTTAGTGTTAGGGTTAGGGCTCGGTTTAGGGTACGGGTTAGGATTACGGTACGTGTTAGGGTTAGGGTAGGGGTTAGGGTTAGGGTACGCGTTAGGGTTAGGGTAGTTATTAAACCTATCCCACTCTCTAGATACCCCTTAGCACGTAAAGGTATATTATTTGGGGGTCCAGCCATGGAGAAGAGTTTAGACACTAGGATAAGATAAGGAACACACCCATTATAAAGAAATCACATTAGGATTCTCTTTTTAAGCTGTTTCTTAAAACACTAGTGCTTAGGAAATCTATTGGAGGCAGAAGCAGTCAAGGGTAGCCTAGGGTTAGGGTTAGGCTTAGGGTTAGGGTTAGGGTACGGCTTAGGGTACGGATTCGGGGAGGGGTTCGTGTACGGCGTAGGCTATGGGTTAGGGTTAGGGTTAGTGGTAGTGTTAGGGCTCGGTATAGGGTACGGGTTAGTGTTAGGGTACGTGTTAGGTTTACGGTAGGGTTTGGGGTTAGGGTACGCGTTAGTGTTAGGGTAGTTATTAAACCTATCCCACTCTCTAGATACCCCTTAGCACGTCAAGGAATATTATTTGGGGGTCCAGCCATGGAGAAGAGTTTATACACTAGGATAAAATAAGGAACACATCCATTATAAAGAAATCACATTAGGATTCTCTTTTTAAGCTGTTCCTTAAAACACTAGTGCTTAGGAAATCTATTGGAGGCAGAAGCAGTCAAGGGTAGCCTAGGGTTAGGGTTAGGCTTAGGGTTAGGGTTAGGGTACGGCTTAGGGTACGGGTTCGGGGAGGGGTTCGGATATGGCGTAGGGTATGGGTTAGGGTTAGGGTTAGGGCTCGGTTTAGGGTAATGGTTAGGATTAGGGTACGTGTTAGGGTTAGGGTAGGGGTTAGGGTTAGGTTACGCATTAGGGTTAGGGTAGTTATGAAACCTATCCCACTCTCTAGATACCCCTTAGCACGTAAGGGAATATTATTTGGGGGTCCAGCCATGGAGAAGAGTTTAGACACTAGGATAAGATAAGGAACAGAGCCATTATAAAGAAATCACATTAGGATTCTCTTTTTAAGCTGTTACTTAAAACACTAGTGCTTAGGAAATCTATTGGAGGCAGAAGCAGTCAAGGGTAGCCTAGGGTTAGGGTTAGGCTCAGGGTTAGGGTTAGGGTACGGCTTATGGTACGGGTTCGGGGAGGGGTTCGGGTACGGCGTAGGGTATGGGTTAGGGTTAGGGTTAGGGCTCGATTTAGGGTACGGGTTAGGATTAGTGTACGTGTTAGGGTTAAGGTAGGGGATAGGGTTATGGTACGCATTAGGGTTAGGGTAGTTATTAAACCTATCCCACTCTCTAGATACCCCTTAGCACATAAAGGAATATTATTTGGGGGTCCAGCCATGGAGAAGAGTTTAGACACTAGGATAAGATAAGGAACACACCCATTATAAAGAAATCACATTAGGATTCTCTTTTTAAGCTGTTTCTTAAAACACTAGTGCTTAGGAAATCTATTGGAGGCAGAAGCAGTCAAGGGTAGCCTAGGGTTGGGGTTAGGCTTAGGGATAGGGTTAGGGCATGGCTTACGGTACGATTTCGGGGAGGGGTTGGGGTACGGCGTAGGGTATGGTTTAGGTTTAGGGTTAGCGTTAGGGTTAGGGCTGGGTTTAGGGTACGGGTTAGGATTAGGGTACGTGTTAGGGTTAGGGTAGGGGTTAGGGTTAGGGTACGCGTTACGGTTAGGTTAGTTATTAATCATATCCCCTCTCTAGATACCCCTTAGAACGTAAAGGAATATTATTTGGGGGTCAAGCCATGGAGAAGAGTTTAGACACTAAGATAATATAAGGAACACACACATTATAAAGAAATCACATTAGGATTCTCTTTTTAAGCTGTTCCTTAAAACACTAGTGCTTAGGAAATCTATTGGAGGCACAAGCAGTCAAGGGTAGCGTAGGGTTAGGGTTAGGCTTAGGGTTAGGCTTAGGGTACGGCTTAGGGTACGGGTTCGGGGAGGGCTTCGAATACGGCGTAGGGTATGGGTTAGGGTTAGGGTTAGGGCTCGGTTTAGGGTACGGTTTAGAATTAGGGTACGTGTTAGGGTCAGGGTAGGGGTTAGGGTTAGGGTACGTGTTAGGGTTAGGGTAGTTATTAAACCTATCCCACTCTCTAGATACCCCTTAGCACGTAAAGGAATATTATTTGGGGGTCCAGGCATGGAGAAGAGTTTAGACACTAGGATAAGATAAGGAACACACACATTATAAAGAAATCACATTAGGATTCTCTTTTTAAGCTGTTCCTTAAAACACTAGTGCTTAGGAAATCTATTGGAGGCAGAAGCAGTCAAGGGTAGCCTAGGGTTAGGGTGAGGCTTGGGGTTAAGCTTAGGGTACGGCTTAGGGTATGGGTTCGGGTAGGGGTTCGGGTACGGCGTAGGGTATGGGTTAGGGTTAGGGTTAGGGTTAGTGTTAGGGTTAGGGCTCCGTTTAGGGTACGGGTTAGGATTAGGGTACGTGTTAGGGTTAGGGTAGGGGTTAGGGTTAGGGTATGCGTTAGGGTTAGGGTAGTTATTAAACCTATCCCACTCTCTAGATACCCCTTAGAACGTAAAGGAATATTATTTGGGGGTCCAGCCATGGAGAAGAGTTTAGACACTAGGAAAAGATAAGGAACACACCCATTATAAAGAAATCACATTAGGATTCTCTTTTTAAGCTGTTCCTTAAAACACTAGTGGTTAGGAAATCTATTGGAGGCAGAAGCAGTCAAGGGTAGCCTAGGGTTAGGGTTAGGCTTAGGGTTAGGCTTAGGGTACGGCTTAGGGTACGGGTTCGGGGAGGGCTTCGGGTACGGCGTAGGGTATGGGTTAGGGTTAGGGTTAGTGTTAGGGTTAGGGCTCGGTTTATGGTACGGGTTAGGATTAGGGTACGTGTTAGGGTTAGGGTAGGATTTAGGGTTAGGGTACGCGTTACGGTTAGGGTAGTTATTAAACCTATCCCACTCTCTAGATAGCTCTTAGAACGTAAAGGAATATTATTTGGGGGTCCAGCCATGGAGAAGAGTTTAGAAACTAGGATAAGAGAAGGAACACATCCATTATAAAGAAATCACATTAGGATTCTCTTTTTAAGCTGTTCATTAAAACACTAGTGCTTAGGAAATCTATTGGAGGCAGAAGCAGTCAAGGGTAGCCTAGGTTTAGGGTTAGGCTTAGGGTTAGGCTTAGGGTACGGCTTAGGGTACAGGTTCGGGGAGGGCTTCGGGTACGGCGTAGGGTATGGGTTAGGGATAGGGTTAGAGTTAGTGTTAGGGTTAGGGCTCGGTTTAGGGTACGGGTTAGGATTAGGGTACGTGTTAGGTTTAGGGTAGGGGTTAGGGTTAGGGTACGCATTAGGGTTAGGGTAGTTATCAAACCTATCCCACTCTCTAGATACCCCTTAGCACGTAAAGGAATATTATTTGGGGGTCCATCCATGGAGAAGAGTTTAGACACTAAGATAATATAAGAAACACACACATTGTAAAGAAATCACATTAGGATTCTCTTTTTAAGCTGTTTCTTAAAACACTAGTGCTTAGGAAATCTATTCGAGGCAGAAGCAGTCAAGGGTAGCCTAGGATTAGGGTTAGGCTTAGTGTACGGCTTAGGGTACGGCTTAGGGTAGGGGTTCGGGGAGGGCATCGGGTACGGTGTAGGGTATGGGTTAGGGTTAGGGTTAGTGTTAGGGTTAGGGCTCGGTTTATGGTACGGGTTAGGATTAGGGTACGTGTTAGGGTTAGGGTAGGATTAAGGGTTAGGGTACGCGTTACGGTTAGGGTAGTTATTAAACCTATCCCACTCTCTAGATAGCCCTTAGCACGTAAAGGAATATTATTTGGGGGTCCAGCCATGGAGAAGAGTTTAGAAACTAGGATAAGATAAGGAACACACCCATTATAAAGAAATCACATTAGGATTCTCTTTTTAAGCTGTTCCTTAAAACACTAGTGCTTAGGAAATCTATTGGAGGCAGAAGCAGTCAAGGGTAGCCTAGGTTTAGGGTTAGGCTTAGGGTTAGGCTTAGGGTACGGCTTAGGGTACAGGTTCGGGGAGGGCTTCGGGTACGGCGTAGGGTATGGGTTAGGGATAGGGTTAGAGTTAGTGTTAGGGTTAGGGCTCGGTTTAGGGTAAGGGTTAGGATTAGGTTACGTGTTAGGGTTAGGGTAGGGGTTAGGGTTAGGGTACGCATTAGGGTTAGGGTAGTTATCAAACCTATCCCACTCTCTAGATACCCCTTAGCACGTAAAGCAATATTATTTGGGGGTCCATCCATGGAGAAGAGTTTAGACACTAAGATAATATAAGGAACACACACATTATAAAGAAATCACATTAGGATTCTCTTTTTAAGCTGTTCCTTAAAACACTAGTGCTTAGGAAATCTATTGGAGGCAGAAGCAGTCAAGGGTATCCTAGGGTTAGGGTTAGGCTTAGGGTACGGCTTAGGGTACGGGTTCGGGGAGGGCTTCGGGTATGGCGCAGGGTATGGGTTAGGGTTATGGTTAGGGTTAGTGTTAGGGTTAGGGCTCGGTTTAGGGTACGGGTTAGGATTAGGGTACGTGTTAGGGTTAGGGTAGGGGTTAGGGTTAGGGTACGCGTTAGGGTTAGGGTAGTTATTAAACCTATCCCACTCTCTAGATACCCCTTAGCACGTAAAGGAATATTATTTGGGGGTCCAGCCATGGAGAAGAGTTTAGACACTAGGATAAGATAAGGAACACACCCATTATAAAGAAATCACATTAGGATTCTCTTTTTAAGCTGTTTCTTAAAACACTAGTGCTTAGGAAATCTATTGGAGGCAGAAGCAGTCAAGGGTAGCCTAGGGTTAGGGTTAGGCTTAGGGTTAGGGTTAGGGTACGGCTTAGGGTACGGATTCGGGGAGGGGTTCGTGTACGGCGTGGGCTATGGGTTAGGGTTAGGGTTAGTGGTAGTATTAGGGCTCGGTATAGGGTACGGGTTAGTGTTAGGGTACGTGTTAGGTTTACGGTAGGGTTTGGGGTTAGGGTACGCGTTAGTGTTAGGGTAGTTATTAAACCTATCCCACTCTCTAGATACCCCTTAGCACGTCAAGGAATATTATTTGGGGGTCCAGCCATGGAGAAGAGTTTATACACTAGGATAAAATAAGGAACACATCCATTATAAAGAAATCACATTAGGATTCTCTTTTTAAGCTGTTCCTTAAAACACTAGTGCTTAGGAAATCTATTGGAGGCAGAAGCAGTCAAGGATAGCCTAGGGTTAGGGTTTGGCTTAGGGTTAGGGTTAGGGTACGGCTTAGGGTACGGGTTCGGGGAGGGGTTCGGATATGGCGTAGGGTATGGGTTAGGGTTAGGGTTAGGGCTCGGTTTAGGGTAATGGTTAGGATTATGGTACGTGTTAGGGTTAGGGTAGGGGTTAGGATTAGGTTACGCATTAGGGTTAGGGTAGTTATGAAACCTATCCCACTCTCTAGATACCCCTTAGCACGTAAGGGAATATTATTTGGGGGTCCAGCCATGGAGAAGAGTTTAGACACTAGGATAAGATAAGGAACAGAGCCATTATAAAGAAATCACATTAGGATTCTCTTTTTAAGCTGTTACTTAAAACACTAGTGCTTAGGAAATCTATTGGAGGCAGAAGAAGTCAAGGGTAGCCTAGGGTTAGGGTTAGGCTTAGGGTTAGGGTTAGGGTACGGCTTATGGTACGGGTTCGGGGAGGGGTTCGGGTACGGCGTAGGGTATGGGTTAGGGTTAGGGTTAGGGCTCGATTTAGGGTACGGGTTAGGATTCGTGTACGTGTTAGGGTTAAGGTAGGGGATAGGGTTATGGTACGCATTAGGGTTAGGGTAGTTATTAAACCTATCCCACTCTCTAGATACCCCTTAGCACATAAAGGAATATTATTTGGGGGTCCAGCCATGGAGAAGAGTTTAGACACTAGGATAAGATACGGAACACACCCATTATAAAGAAATCACATTAGGATTCTCTTTTTAAGCTGTTTCTTAAAACACTAGTGCTTAGGAAATCTATTGGAGGCAGAAGCAGTCAAGGGTAGCCTAGGGTTGGGGTTAGGCTTAGGGATAGGGTTAGGGCATGGCTTACGGTACGATTTCGGGGAGGGCTTCGGGTACGGCGTAGGGTATGGTTTAGGTTTAGGGTTAGCGTTAGGGTTAGGGCTGGGTTTAGGGTACGGGTTAGGATTAGGGTACGTGTTAGGGTTAGGGTAGGGGTTAGGGTTAGGGTACGCGTTACGGTTAGGTTAGTTATTAATCATATCCCCTCTCTAGATACCCCTTAGAACGTAAAGGAATATTATTTGGGGGTCAAGCCATGGAGAAGAGTTTAGACACTAAGATTATATAAGGAACACACACATTATAAAGAAATCACATTAGGATTCTCTTTTTAAGCTGTTCCTTAAAACACTAGTGCTTAGGAAATCTATTGGAGGCAGAAGCAGTCAAGGGTAGCCTAGGGTTAGGGTTAGGCTTAGGGTTAGGCTTAGGGTACGGCTTAGGGTACGGGTTCGGGGAGGGCTTCGAATACGGCGTAGGGTATGGGTTAGGGTTAGGGTTAGGGCTCGGTTTAGGATACGGTTTAGGATTAGGGTACGTGTTAGGGTCAGGGTAGGGGTTAGGGTTAGGGTACGTGTTAGGTTTAGGGTAGTTATTAAACCTATCCCACTCTCTAGATACCCCTTAGCACGTAAAGGAGTATTATTTGGGGGTCCAGGCATGGAGAAGAGTTTAGACACTAGGATAAGATAAGGAACACACACATTATAAAGAAATCACATTAGGATTCTCTTTTTAAGCTGTTAGTTAAAACACTAGTGCTTAGGAAATCTATTGGAGGCAGAAGCAGTCAAGGGTAGCCTAGGGTTAGGGTGAGGCTTGGGGTTAGGGTTAGGGTACGGCTTAGGGTATGGGTTCGGGTAGGGGTTGGGGTACGGCGTAGGGTATGGGTTAGGGTTAGGGTTAGGGTTAGTGTTAGGGTTAGGGCTCCGTTTAGGGTACGGGTTAGGATTAGGGTACGTGTTAGGGTTAGGGTAGGGGTTAGGGTTAGGGTATGCGTTAGGGTTAGGGTAGTTATTAAACCTATCCCACTCTCTAGATACCCCTTAGAACGTAAAGGAATATTATTTGGGGGTCCAGCCATGGAGAAGAGTTTAGACACTAGGAAAAGATAAGGAACACACCCATTATAAAGAAATCACATTAGGATTCTCTTTTCAAGATGTTCCTTAAAACACTAGTGCTTAGGAAATCTATTGGAGGCAGAAGCAGTCAAGGGTAGCCTAGGGTTAGGGTTAGGCTTAGGGTTAGGCTTAGGGTACGGCTTAGGGTACGGGTTCGGGGAGGGCTTCGGGTACGGCGTAGGGTATGGGTTAGGGTTAGGGTTAGGGTTAGTGTTAGGGTTAGGGCTCGGTTTAGGTTACGGGTTAGGATTAGGGTACGTGTTAGGTTTAGGGTAGGGGTTAGGGTTAGGGTACGCGTTAGGGTTAGGGTAGTTATTAAACCTATCCCACTCTCTAGATACCACTTAGCACGTAAAGGAATATTATTTGGGGATCCAGCCATGGAGAAGAGTTTAGACACTAAGATAATTTAAGGAACACACACATTATAAAGAAATCACATTAGGATTCTCTTTTCAAGATGTTCCTTAAAACACTAGTGCTTAGGAAATCTATTGGAGGCAGAAGCAGTCAAGGGTAGCCTAGGGGTAGGGTTAGGCTTAGTGTACGGCTTAGGGTACGGCTTAGGGTAGGGGTTCGGGGAGGGCATCGGGTACGGCGTAGGGTATGGGTTAGGGTTAGGGTTAGGGTTAGTGTTAGGGTTAGGGCTCGGTTTAGGGTACGGGTTAGGATTAGGGTAAGGGTTAGGGTAGGGGTTAGGGTTAGGGTACGCGTTAGGGTTAGGGTAGTTATTAAACCTATCCCACTCTCTAGATACCCCATAGCACGTAAAGCAATATTATTTGGGGGTCCATCCATGGAGAAAAGTTTAGACAGTAAGATAATATAAGGAACACACACATTATATAGAAATCACATTAGGATTCTCTTTTTAAGCTGTTCCTTAAAACATTAGTGCTTAGGAAATCTATTGGAGGCAGAAGCAGTCAAAGGTAGCCTAGGGTTAGGGTGAGGCTTGGGGTTAGGCTTAGGGTACGGCTTAGGGTATGGGTTCGGGGAGGGGTTCGGGTACGGCGTAGGGTATGGGTTAGTGTTTGGGTTAGTGTTAGGGTTAGGGCTCGGTTTAGGGTACGGGTTAGGATTAGGGTACGTGTTAGGGTTAGGGTAGGGGTTAGGGTTAGGGTACGCATTAGGGTTAGGGTAGTTATTAAACCTATCCCACTCTCTAGATACCCCTTAGCACGTAAAGGAATATTATTTGGGGGTCCAGCCATGGAGAAGAGTTTAGACACTAGGATAAGATAAGGAACACACCCATTATAAAGAAATCACATTAGGATTCTCTTTTTAAGCTGTTCCTTAAAACACTAGTGCTTAGGAAATCTATTGGAGGCAGAAGCAGTCAAGGGTAGCCTAGGGTTAGGGTGAGGCTTGGGGTTAGGCTTAGGGTACGGCTTAGGGTATGGGTTCGGGGAGGGGTTTGGGTACGGCGTAGGGTATGGGTTAGGGTTAGGGTTTGGGTTAGTGTTAGGGTTAGGGCTCCATGTAGGGTACGGGTTAGGATTAGGGTACGTGTTAGGGTTAGGGTAGGGGTTAGGGTTAGGGTACGCATTAGGGTTAGGGTAGTTATTAAATCTATCCCACTCTCTAGATACCCCTTAGAACGTAAAGGAATATTATTTGGGGGTCCAGACATGGAGAAGAGTTTAGACACTAGGAAAAGATAAGGAATACACCCATTATAAAGAAATCACATTAGGATTCTTTTTTTAAGCTGTTCCTTAAAACACTAGTGCTTAGGAAATCTATTGGAGGCAGAAGCAGTCAAGGGTAGCCTAGGGTTAGTTTTAGGCTTAGGGTTAGGCTTAGGGTACGGCTTAGGGTACGGGTTCGGGGAGGGCTTCGGGTACGGCGTAGGGTATGGGTTAGGGTTAGGGTTAGGGTTAGTGTTAGGGTTAGCGCTCGGTTTAGGGTACGGGTTAGGATTAGGGTACGTGGTAGGGTTAGGGTAGGGGTTAGGGTTAGGGTACGCGTTAGGGTTAGGGTAGTGATTAAACCTATCCCACTCTCTAGATACCCCTTAGCACGTAAAGGAATATTATTTGGGGGCCCAGCCATGGAGAAGAGTTTAGACACTAAGATAATATAAGGAACACACACATTATAAAGAAATCACATTAGGATTCTCTTTTTAAGCCGTTCCTTAAAACACTAGTGCTTAGGAAATCTATTGGAGGCAGAAGCAGTCAAAGGTAGCCTAGGGTTAGGGTTAGGCTTAGGGTTAGGCTTAGGGTACGGCTTAGGGTACGGGTTCGGGGAGGGCTTCGGGTACGGCGTAGGGTATGGGTTAGGGTTAGGGTTAGGGTTAGTGTTAGGGTTAGGGCTCGGTTTAGGTTACGGGTTAGGATTAGGGTACGTGTTAGGTTTAGAGTAGGGGTTAGGGTTAGGGTACGCGTTAGGGTTAGGGTAGTTATTAAACCTATCCCACTCTCTAGGTACCCCTTAGCACGTAAAGGAATATTATTTGGGGATCCAGCCATGGAGAAGAGTTTAGACACTAAGATAATATAAGGAACACACACATTATAAAGAAATCACATTAGGATTCTCTTTTCAAGATGTTCCTTAAAACACTAGTGCTTAGGAAATCTATTGGAGGCAGAAGCAGTCAAGGGTAGCCTAGGGTTAGGGTTAGGCTTAGTGTACGGCTTAGGGTACGGCTTAGGGTAGGGGTTCGGGGAGGGCATCGGGTACGGCGTAGGGTATGGGTTAAGGTTAGGGTTAGTGTTAGTGTTAGGGTTAGGGCTCGGTTTAGGGTACGGGTTAGGATTAGGGTACGTGTTAGGGTTAGGGTAGGGGTTAGGGTTAGGGTACGCATTAGGGTTAGGGTAGTTATTAAACCTATCCCACTCTCTAGATACCCCTTAGCACGTAAAGGAATATTATTTGGGGGTCCAGCCATGGAGAAGAGTTTAGACACTAGGATAAGATAAGGAACACACCCATTATAAAGAAATCACATTAGGATTCTCTTTTTAAGCTGTTCCTTAAAACACTAGTGCTTAGGAAATCTATTGGAGGCAGAAGCAGTCAAGGGTAGCCTAGGGTTAGGGTGAGGCTTGGGGTTAGGCTTAGGGTACGGCTTAGGGTATGGGTTCGGGGAGGGGTTTGGGTACGGCGTAGGGTATGGGTTAGGGTTAGGGTTTGGGTTAGTGTTAGGGTTAGGGCTCCATTTAGGGTACGGGTTAGGATTAGGGTACGTGTTAGGGTTAGGGTAGGGGTTAGGGTTAGGGTACGCATTAGGGTTAGGGTAGTTATTAAATCTATCCCACTCTCTAGATACCCCTTAGAACGTAAAGGAATATTATTTGGGGGTCCAGACATGGAGAAGAGTTTAGACACTAGGAAAAGATAAGGAATACACCCATTATAAAGAAATCACATTAGGATTCTTTTTTTAAGCTGTTCCTTAAAACACTAGTGCTTAGGAAATCTATTGGAGGCAGAAGCAGTCAAGGGTAGCCTAGGGTTAGTTTTAGGCTTAGGGTTAGGCTTAGGGTACGGCTTAGGGTACGGGTTCGGGGAGGGCTTCGGGTACGGCGTAGGGTATGGGTTAGGGTTAGGGTTAGGGTTAGTGTTAGGGTTAGCGCTCGGTTTAGGGTACGGGTTAGGATTAGGGTACGTGGTAGGGTTAGGGTAGGGGTTAGGGTTAGGGTACGCGTTAGGGTTAGGGTAGTGATTAAACCTATCCCACTCACTAGATACCCCTTAGCACGTAAAGGAATATTATTTGGGGGCCCAGCCATGGAGAAGAGTTTAGCCACTAAGATAATATAAGGAACACACACATTATAAAGAAATCACATTAGGATTCTCTTTTTAAGCCGTTCCTTAAAACACTAGTGCTTAGGAAATCTATTGGAGGCAGAAGCAGTCAAGGGTAGCCTAGGGTTAGGGTTAGGCTTAGGGTTAGGCTTAGGGTACGGCTTAGGGTACGGGTTCGGGGAGGGCTTCGGGTACGGCGTATGGTATGGGTTAGGGTTAGGGTTAGGGTTAGTGTTAGGGTTAGGGCTCGGTTTAGGTTACGGGTTAGGATTAGGGTACGTGTTAGGTTTAGAGTAGGGGTTAGGGTTAGGGTACGCGTTAGGGTTAGGGTAGTTATTAAACCTATCCCACTCTCTAGATTCCCCTTAGCACGTAAAGGAATATTATTTGGGGATCCAGCCATGGAGAAGAGTTTAGACACTAAGATAATATAAGGAACACACACATTATAAAGAAATCACATTAGGATTCTCTTTTCAAGATGTTCCTTAAAACACTAGTGCTTAGGAAATCTATTGGAGGCAGAAGCAGTCAAGGGTAGCCTAGGGTTAGGGTTAGGCTTAGTGTACGGCTTAGGGTACGGCTTAGGGTAGGGGTTCGGGGAGGGCATCGGGTACGGCGTAGGGTATGGGTTAAGGTTAGGGTTAGGGTTAGTGTTAGGGTTAGGGCTCGGTTTAGGGTAATGGTTAGGATTAGGGTACGTGTTAGGGTTAGGGGAGGGGTTAGGGTTAGGTTACGCATTAGGGTTAGGGTAGTTATGAAACCTATCCCACTCTCTAGATACCCCTTAGCACGTAAGGGAATATTATTTGGGGGTCCAGCCATGGAGAAGAGTTTAGACACTAGGATAAGATAAGGAACAGAGCCATTATAAAGAAATCACATTAGGATTCTCTTTTTAAGCTGTTACTTAAAACACTAGTGCTTAGGAAATCTATTGGAGGCAGAAGAAGTCAAGGGTAGCCTAGGGTTAGGGTTAGGCTTAGGGTTAGGGTTAGGGTACGGCTTATGGTACGGGTTCGGGGAGGGGTTCGGGTACGGCGTAGGGTATGGGTTAGGGTTAGGGTTAGGGCTCGATTTAGGGTACGGGTTAGGATTAGTGTACGTGTTAGGGTTAAGGTAGGGGATAGGGTTATGGTACGCATTAGGGTTAGGGTAGTTATTAAACCTATCCCACTCTCTAGATACCCCTTAGCACGTAAAGGAATATTATTTGGGGGTCCAGCCATGGAGAAGAGTTTAGACACTAGGATAAGATAAGGAACACACCCATTATAAAGAAATCACATTAGGATTCTCTTTTTAAGCTGTTTGTTAAAACACTAGTGCTTAGGAAATCTATTGGAGGCAGAAGCAGTCAAGGGTAGCCTAGGGTTAGGGTTAGGCTTAGGGATAGGGTTAGGGCATGGCTTACGGTACGGGTTCGGGGAGGGGTTGGGGTACGGCGTAGGGTATGGGTTAGGTTTAGGGTTAGCATTAGGGTTAGGGCTCGGTTTAGGGTACGGGTTAGGATTAGGGTACGTGTTAGGGTTAGGGTAGGGGTTAGGGTTAGGGTACGCGTTACGGTTAGGCTAGTTATTAATCATATCCCCTCTCTAGATACCCCTTAGCACGTAAAGGAATATTATTTGGGGGTCAAGCCATGGAGAAGAGTTTAGACACTAAGATAATATAAGGAACACACACATTATAAAGAAATCACATTAGTATTCTCTTTTTAAGCTGTTCCTTAAAACACTAGTGCTTAGGAAATCTATTGGAGGCAGAAGCAGTCAAGGGTAGCCTAGGGTTAGGGTTAGGCTTAGGGTTAGGCTTAGGGTACGGCTTAGGGTACGGGTTCGGGGAGGGCTTCGAATACGGCGTAGGGTATGGGTTAGGGTTAGGGTTAGGGCTCTGTTTAGGGTACGGTTTAGGATTAGGGTACGTGTTAGGGTCAGGGTAGGGGTTAGGGTTAGGGTACGTGTTAGGGTTAGGGTAGTTATTAAACCTATCCCACTCTCTAGATACCCCTTAGCACGTAAAGGAATATTATTTGGGGGTCCAGGCATGGAGAAGAGTTTAGACACTAGGATAAGATAAGGAACACACACATTATAAAGAAATCACATTAGGATTCTCTTTTTAAGCTGTTCCTTAAAACACTAGTGCTTAGGAAATCTATTGGAGGCAGAAGCAGTCAAGGGTAGCCTAGGGTTAGGGTTAGGCGTAGGGTTAAGCTTAGGGTACGGCTTAGGTTACGGGTTCGGGGAGGGCTTCGGGTACGGCGCAGGGTATGGGTTAGGGTTAGGGTTAGGGTTAGTGTTAGGGTTAGGGCTCGGTTTAGGGTACGGGTTAGGATTAGGGTACGTGTTAGGGTTAGGGTAGGGGTTAGCGTTAGGGTACGCGTTAGGGTTAGGGTAGTTATTAAACCTGTCCCACTCTCTAGTTACCCCTTAGCACGTAAAGGAATATTATTTGGGGGTCCAGCCATGGAGAAGAGTTTAGACACTAGGATAAGATAAGGAACACACCCATTATAAAGAAATCACATTAGGATTCTCTTTTTAAGCTGTTTCTTAAAACACTAGTGCTTAGCAAATCTATTGGAGGCAGAAGCAGTCAAGGGTAGCCTAGGGTTAGGGTTAGGCTTAGGGTTAGGCTTAGGGTACGGCTTAGGGTATGGGTTCGGGGAGGGCATCGGGTACGGCGTAGGGTATGGGTTAGGGTTAGGGTTAGGGTTAGTGTTAGGGTTAGGGCTCGGTTTAGGGTACGGGTTAGGATTAGGGTACGTGTTAGGGTTAGGGTAGGGGTTAGGGTTAGGGTACGTGTTAGAGTTAGGGTAGTTATAAAACCTATCTCACTCTCTAGATACCCCTTAGCACGTAAAGGAATATTATTTGGGGGTCCAGCCATGGAGAAGAGTTTAGACACTAAGATAATATAAGGAACACACACATTATAAAGAAATCACATTAGGATTCTCTTTTTAAGCTGTTCCTTAAAACACTAGTGCTTAGGAAATCTATTGGAGGCAGAAGCAGTCAAGGGTAGCCTAGGGTTAGGGTTAGGCTTAGGGTTAGGCTTAGGGTACGGCTTAGGTTACGGGTTCGGGGAGGGCTTCGGGTACGGCGCAGGGTATGGGTTAGGGTTATGTTTAGGGTTAGTGGTAGGGTTAGGGCTCGGTTTAGGGTACGGGGTAGGATTAGGTTACGTGTTAGGGTTAGGCTTAGGGTTAGGGTTAGGGTACGGCTTAGGGTACGGATTCGGGGAGGGGTTCGTGTACGGCGTAGGCTATGGGTTAGGGTTAGGGTTAGGGTTAGTGGTAGTGTTAGGGCTCGGTATAGGGTACGGGTTACTGTTAGGGTACGTGTTAGGTTTACGGTAGGGTTTGGGGTTAGGGTACGCGTTAGTGTTAGGGTAGTTATTAAAACTATCCCACTCTCTAGATACCCCTTAGCACGTCAAAGAATATTATTTGGGGGTCCAGCCATGGAGAAGAGTTTATACACTAGGATAAAATAAGGAACACATCCATTATAAAGAAATCACATTAGGATTCTCTTTTTAAGCTGTTCCTTAAAACACTAGTGCTTAGGAAATCTATTGGAGGCAGAAGCAGTCAAGGGTAGCCTAGGGTTAGGGTTAGGCTTAGGGTTAGGGTTAGGGTACGGCTTAGGGTACGGGTTCGGGGAGGGGTTCGGATATGGCATAGGGTATGGGTTAGGGTTAGGATTAGGGCTCGGTTTAGGGTAATGGTTAGGATTAGGGTACGTGTTAGGGTTAGGGTAGGGGTTAGGGTTAGGTTACGCATTGCGGTTAGGGTAGTTATGAAACCTATCCCACTCTCTAGATACCCCTTAGCACGTAAGGGAATATTATTTGGGGGTCCAGCCATGGAGAAGAGTTTAGACACTAGGATAAGATAAGGAACAGAGCCATTATAAAGAAATCACATTAGGATTCTCTTTTTAAGCTGTTCCTTAAAACACTAGTGCTTAGGAAATCTATTGGAGGCAGAAGAAGTCAAGGGTAGCCTAGGGTTAGGGTTAGGCTTAGGGTTAGGGTTAGGGTACGGCTTAGGGTACGGGTTCGGGGAGGGGTTCGGGTACGGCGTAGGGTATGGGTTAGGGTTAGGGTTAGGGCTCGGTTTAGGGTACGGGTTAGGATTAGTGTACGTGTTAGGGTTAAGGTAGGGGATAGGGTTATGGTACGCATTAGGGTTAGGGTAGTTATTAAACCTATCCCACTCTCTAGATACCCCTTAGCACGTAAAGGAATATTATTTGGGGGTCCAGCCATGGAGAAGAGTTTAGACACTAGGATAAGATAAGGAAGACACCCATTATAAAGAAATCACATTAGGATTCTCTTTTTAAGCTGTTTCTTAAAACACTAGTGCTTAGGAAATCTATTGGAGGCAGAAGCAGTCAAGGGTAGCCTAGGGTTAGGGTTAGGCTTAGGGATAGGGTTAGGGCATGGCTTACGGTACGGGTTCGGGGAGGGGTTGGGGTACGGCGTAGGGTATGGGTTAGGTTTAGGGTTAGCATTAGGGTTAGGGCTCGGTTTAGGGTACGGGTTAGGATTAGGGTACGTGTTAGGGTTAGGGTAGGGGTTAGGGTTAGGGTACGCGTTACGGTTAGGCTAGTTATTAATCATATCCCCTCTCTAGATACCCCTTAGCACGTAAAGGAATATTATTTGGGGGTCAAGCCATGGAGAAGAGTTTAGACACTAAGATAATATAAGGAACACACACATTATAAAGAAATCACATTAGTATTCTCTTTTTAAGCTGTTCCTTAAAACACTAGTGCTTAGGAAATCTATTGGAGGCAGAAGCAGTCAAGGGTAGCCTAGGGTTAGGGTTAGGCTTAGGGTTAGGCTTAGGGTACGGCTTAGGGTACGGGTTCGGGGAGGGCTTCGAATACGGCGTAGGGTATGGGTTAGGGTTAGGGTTAGGGCTCTGTTTAGGGTACGGTTTAGGATTAGGGTACGTGTTAGGGTCAGGGTAGGGGTTAGGGTTAGGGTACGTGTTAGGGTTAGGGTAGTTATTAAACCTATCCCACTCTCTAGATACCCCTTAGCACGTAAAGGAATATTATTTGGGGGTCCAGGCATGGAGAAGAGTTTAGACACTAGGATAAGATAAGGAACACACACATTATAAAGAAATCACATTAGGATTCTCTTTTTAAGCTGTTCCTTAAAACACTAGTGCTTAGGAAATCTATTGGAGGCAGAAGCAGTCAAGGGTAGCCTAGGGTTAGGGTTAGGCGTAGGGTTAAGCTTAGGGTACGGCTTAGGTTACGGGTTCGGGGAGGGCTTCGGGTACGGCGCAGGGTATGGGTTAGGGTTAGGGTTAGGGTTAGTGTTAGGGTTAGGGCTCGGTTTAGGGTACGGGTTAGGATTAGGGTACGTGTTAGGGTTAGGGTAGGGGTTAGGGTTAGGGTACGCGTTAGGGTTAGGGTAGTTATTAAACCTATCCCACTCTCTAGATACCCCTTAGCACGTAAAGGAATATTATTTGGGGGTCCAGCCATGGAGAAGAGTTTAGACACTAGGATAAGATAAGGAACACACCCATTATAAAGAAATCACATTAGGATTCTCTTTTTAAGCTGTTTCTTAAAACACTAGTGCTTAGCAAATCTATTGGAGGCAGAAGCAGTCAAGGGTAGCCTAGGGTTAGGGTTAGGCTTAGGGTTAGGGTTAGGGTACGGCTTAGGGTATGGGTTCGGGGAGGGCATCGGGTACGGCGCAGGGTATGGGTTAGGGTTAGGGTTAGGGTTAGTGTTAGGGTTAGGGCTCGGTTTAGGGTACGGGTTAGGATTAGGGTACGTGTTAGGGTTAGGGTAGGGGTTAGGGTTAGGGTACGTGTTAGAGTTAGGGTAGTTATAAAACCTATCTCACTCTCTAGATACCCCTTAGCACGTAAAGGAATATTATTTGGGGGTCCAGCCATGGAGAAGAGTTTAGACACTAAGATAATATAAGGAACACACACATTATAAAGAAATCACATTAGGATTCTCTTTTTAAGCTGTTCCTTAAAACACTAGTGCTTAGGAAATCTATTGGAGGCAGAAGCAGTCAAGGGTAGCCTAGGGTTAGGGTTAGGCTTAGGGTTAGGGTTAGGGTACGGCTTAGGGTACGGGTTCGGGGAGGGGTTCGGATATGGCATAGGGTATGGGTTAGGGTTAGGATTAGGGCTCGGTTTAGGGTAATGGTTAGGATTAGGGTACGTGTTAGGGTTAGGGTAGGGGTTAGGGTTAGGTTACGCATTGCGGTTAGGGTAGTTATGAAACCTATCCCACTCTCTAGATACCCCTTAGCACGTAAGGGAATATTATTTGGGGGTCCAGCCATGGAGAAGAGTTTAGACACTAGGATAAGATAAGGAACAGAGCCATTATAAAGAAATCACATTAGGATTCTCTTTTTAAGCTGTTCCTTAAAACACTAGTGCTTAGGAAATCTATTGGAGGCAGAAGAAGTCAAGGGTAGCCTAGGGTTAGGGTTAGGCTTAGGGTTAGGGTTAGGGTACGGCTTAGGGTACGGGTTCGGGGAGGGGTTCGGGTACGGCGTAGGGTATGGGTTAGGGTTAGGGTTAGGGCTCGGTTTAGGGTACGGGTTAGGATTAGTGTACGTGTTAGGGTTAAGGTAGGGGATAGGGTTATGGTACGCATTAGGGTTAGGGTAGTTATTAAACCTATCCCACTCTCTAGATAACCCTTAGCACGTAAAGGAATATTATTTGGGGGTCCAGCCATGGAGAAGAGTTTAGACACTAGGATAAGATAAGGAACACACCCATTATAAAGAAATCACATTAGGATTCTCTTTTTAAGCTGTTTCTTAAAACACTAGTGCTTAGGAAATCTATTGGAGGCAGAAGCAGTCAAGGGTAGCCTAGGGTTAGGGTTAGGCTTAGGGATAGGGTTAGGGTATGGCTTACGGTACGGGTTCGGGGAGGGGTTGGGGTACGGCGTAGGGTATGGGTTAGGTTTAGGGTTAGTGTTAGGGTTAGGGCTGTGTTTAGGGTACGGGTTAGGATTAGGGTACGTGTTAGGGTTAGGGTAGGGGTTAGGGTTAGGGTACGCGTTATGGTTAGGTTAGTTATTAATCATATCCCCTCTCTAGATACCCCTTAGCACGTAAAGGAATATTATTTGGGGGTCAAGCCATGGAGAAGAGTTTAGACACTAAGATAATATAAGGAACACACACATTATAAAGAAATCACATTAGGATTCTCTTTTTAAGCTGTTCCTTAAAACACTAGTGCTTAGGAAATGTATTGGAGGCAGAAGCAGTCAAGGGTATCCTAGGGTTAGGGTTAGGCTTAGGGTACGGCTTAGGTTACGGGTTCGGGGAGGGCTTCGGGTATGGCGCAGGGTATGGGTTAGGGTTATGGTTAGGGTTAATGTTAGGGTTAGGGCTCGGTTTAGGGTACGGGTTAGGTTTAGGGTACGTGTTAGGGTTAGGGTAGGGGTTAGGGTTAGGGTACGCGTTAGGGTTAGGGTAGTTATTAAACCTATCCCACTCTCTAGATACCCCTTAGCACGTAAAGGAATATTATTTGGGGGTCCAGCCATGGAGAAGAGTTTAGACACTAGGATAAGATAAGGAACACACCCATTATAAAGAAATCACATTAGGATTCTCTTTTTAAGCTGTTTCTTAAAACACTAGTGCTTAGGAAATCTATTGGAGGCAGAAGCAGTCAAGGGTAGCCTAGGGTTAGGGTTAGGCTTAGGGTTAGGGTTAGGGTACGGCTTAGGGTACGGATTCGGGGAGGGGTTCGTGTACGGCGTAGGCTATGGGTTAGGGTTAGGGTTAGTGGTAGTGTTAGGGCTCGGTATAGAGTACGGGTTAGTGTTAGGGTACGTGTTAGGTTTACGGTAGGGTTTGGGGTTAGGGTACGCGTTAGTGTTAGGGTAGTTATTAAACCTATCCCACTCTCTAGATACCCCTTAGCACGTCAAGGAATATTATTTGGGGGTCCAGCCATGGAGAAGAGTTTATACACTAGGATAAAATAAGGAACACATCCATTATAAAGAAATCACATTAGGATTCTCTTTTTAAGCTGTTCCTTAAAACACTAGTGCTTAGGAAATCTTTTGGAGGCAGAAGCAGTCAAGGGTAGCCTAGGGTTAGGGTTAGGCTTAGGGTTAGGGTTAGGGTACGGCTTAGGGTACGGGTTCGGGGAGGGGTTCGGGTATGGCGTAGGGTATGGGTTAGGGTTAGGGTTAGGGCTCGGTTTAGGGTAATGGTTAGGATTAGGGTACGTGTTAGGTTTAGGGTAGGGGTTAGGGTTAGGTTACGCATTAGGGTTAGGGTAGTTATGAAACCTATCCCACTCTCTAGATACCCTTTAGCACGTAAGGGAATATTATTTGGGGGTCCAGCCATGGAGAAGAGTTTAGACACTAGGATAAGATAAGGAACAGAGCCATTATAAAGAAATCACATTAGGATTCTCTTTTTAAGCTGTTCCTTAAAACACTAGTGCTTAGGAAATCTATTGGAGGCAGAAGAAGTCAAGGGTAGCCTAGGGTTAGGGTTAGTCTTAGGGTTAGGGTTAGGTTACGGCTCAGGGTACGGGTTCGGGGAGGGGTTCGGGTACGGCGTAGGGTATAGGTTAGGGTTAGGGTTAGGGCTCGATTTAGGGTACGGGTTAGGATTCGTGTACGTGTTAGGGTTAAGGTAGGGGATAGGGTTATGGTACGCATTATGGTTAGGGTAGTTATTAAACCTATCCCACTCTCTAGATACCCCTTAGCACGTAAAGGAATATTATTTGGGGGTCCAGCCATGGAGAAGAGTTTAGACACTAGGATAAGATAAGGAACACACCCATTATAAAGAAATCACATTAGGATTCTCTTTTTAAGCTGTTTCTTAAAACACTAGTGCTTAGGAAATCTATTGGAGGCAGAAGCAGTCAAGGGTAGCCTAGGGTTAGGGTTAGGCTTAGGGATAGGGTTAGGGCATGGCTTACGGTACGGGTTCGGGGAGGGGTTGGGGTACGGCGTAGGTTATGGGTTAGGTTTAGGGTTAGCGTTAGGGTTAGGGCTGGGTTTAGGGTACGGGTTAGGATTAGGGTACGTGTTAGGGTTAGGGTAGGGGTTAGGGTTAGGGTACGCGTTAGGGTTAGGGTAGTGATTAAACCTATCCTACTCTCTAGATACCCCTTAGCACGTAAAGGAATATTATTTGGGGGTCAAGCCATGGAGAAGAGTTTAGACACTAAGATAATATAAGGAACACACACATTATAAAGAAATCACATTAGGATTCTCTTTTTAAGCTGTTCCTTAAAACACTAGTGCTTAGGAAATCTATTGGAGGCAGAAGCAGTCAAGGGTAGCCTAGGGTTAGGTTTAGGCTTAGGGTTAGGCTTAGGGTACGGCTTAGGTTACGGGTTCGGCGAGGGCTTCGGGTACGGCGCAGGGTATGGGTTAGGGTTATGTTTAGGGTTAGTGTTAGGGTTAGGGCTCGGTTTAGGGTACGGGTTAGGATTAGGGTACGTGTTAGGGTTAGGCTTAGGGTTAGGGTTAGGGTACGGCTTAGGGTACGGATTCGGGGAGGGGTTCGTGTACGGCGTAGGCTATGGGTTAGGGTTAGGGTTAGGGTTAGTGGTAGTGTTAGGGCTCGGTATAGGGTACGGGTTACTGTTAGGGTACGTGTTAGGTTTACGGTAGGGTTTGGGGTTAGGGTACGCGTTAGTGTTAGGGTAGTTATTAAAACTATCCCACTCTCTAGATACCCCTTAGCACGTCAAAGAATATTATTTGGGGGTCCAGCCATGGAGAAGAGTTTATACACTAGGATAAAATAAGGAACACATCCATTATAAAGAAATCACATTAGGATTCTCTTTTTAAGCTGTTCCTTAAAACACTAGTGCTTAGGAAATCTATTGGAGGCAGAAGCAGTCAAGGGTAGCCTAGGGTTAGGGTTAGGCTTAGGGTTAGGGTTAGGGTACGGCTTAGGGTACGGGTTCGGGGAGGGGTTCGGGTATGGCGTAGGGTATGGGTTAGGGTTAGGGTTAGGGCTCGGTTTAGGGTAATGGTTAGGATTAGGGTACGTGTTAGGTTTAGGGTAGGGGTTAGGGTTAGGTTACGCATTAGGGTTAGGGTAGTTATGAAACCTATCCCACTCTCTAGATACCCCTTAGCACGTAAGGGAATATTATTTGGGGGTCCAGCCATGGAGAAGAGTTTAGACACTAGGATAAGATAAGGAACAGAGCCATTCTAAAGAAATCACATTAGGATTCTCTTTTTAAGCTGTTCCTTAAAACACTAGTGCTTAGGAAATCTATTGGAGGCAGAAGAAGTCAAGGGTAGCCTAGGGTTAGGGTTAGGCTTAGGGTTAGGGTTAGGGTACGGCTTAGGGTACTGGTTCGGGGAGGGGTTCGGGTACGGCGTAGGGTATGGGTTAGGGTTAGGGTTAGGGCTCGGTTTAGGGTACGGGTTAGGATTAGTGTACGTGTTAGGGTTAAGGTAGGGGATAGGGTTATGGTACGCATTAGGGTTAGGGTAGTTATTAAACCTATCCCACTCTCTAGATACCCCTTAGCACGTAAAGGAATATTATTTGGGGGTCCAGCCATGGAGAAGAGTTTAGACACTAGGATAAGATAAGGAACACACCCATTATAAAGAAATCACATTAGGATTCTCTTTTTAAGCTGTTTCTTAAAACACTAGTGCTTAGGAAATCTATTGGAGGCAGAAGCAGTCAAGGGTAGCCTAGGGTTAGGGTTAGGCTTAGGGTTAGGGTTAGGGTATGGCTTACGGTACGGGTTCGGGGAGGGGTTGGGGTACGGCGTAGGGTATGGGTTAGGTTTAGGGTTAGTGTTAGGGTTAGGGCTGGGTTTAGGGTACGGGTTAGGATTAGGGTACGTGTTAGGGTTAGGGTAGGTGTTAGGGTTAGGGTACGCGTTACGGTTAGGTTAGTTATTAATCATATCCCCTCTCTAGATACCCCTTAGCACGTAAAGGAATATTATTTGGGGGTCCAGCCATGGAGAAGTGTTTAGACACTAAGATAATATAAGGAACACACACATTATAAAGAAATCACATTAGGATTCTCTTTTTAAGCTGTTCCTTAAAACACTAGTGCTTAGGAAATCTATTGGAGGCAGAAGCAGTCAAGGGTAGCCTAGGGTTAGGTTTAGGCTTAGGGTTAGGCTTAGGGTACGGCTTAGGTTATGCGTTCGGGGAGGGCTTCGGGTACGGCGCAGGGTATGGGTTAGGGTTATGGTTAGGGTTAGTGTTAGGTTTAGGGCTCGGTTTAGGGTACGTGTTAGGATTAGGGTACGTGTTAGGGTTAGGGTAGGGGTTAGGGTTAGGGTACGCGTTAGGGTTAGGGTAGTTATTAAACCTATCCCACTCTCTAGATACCCCTTAACACGTAAAGGAATATTATTTGGGGGTCCAGCCATGGAGAAGAGTTTAGACACTAGGATAAGATAAGGAACACACCCATTATAAAGAAATCACATTAGGATTCTCTTTTTAAGCTGTTTCTTAAAACACTAGTGCTTAGGAAATCTATTGGAGGCAGAAGCAGTCAAGGGTAGCCTAGGGTTAGGGTTAGGCTTAGGGTTAGGGTTAGTGTACGGCTTAGGGTACGGATTCGGGGAGGGGTTCGTGTACGGCGTAGGCTATGGGTTAGGGTTAGGGTTAGGGTTAGTGATAGTGTTAGGGCTCGGTATAGGGTACGGGTTAGTGTTAGGGTACGTGTTAGGTTTACGGTAGGGTTTGGGGTTAGGGTACGCGTTAGTGTTAGGGTAGTTATTAAAACTATCCCACTCTCTAGATACCCCTTAGCACGTCAAGGAATATTATTTGGGGGTCCAGCCATGGAGAAGAGTTTATACACTAGGATAAAATAAGGAACACATCCATCATAAAGAAATCACATTAGGATTCTCTTTTTAAGCTGTTCCTTAAAACACTAGTGCTTAGGAAATCTATCGGAGGCAGAAGCAGTCAAGGGTAGCCTAGGGTTAGGGTTAGGCGTAGGGTTAGGGTTAGGGTACGCCTTAGGGTACGGGTTCGGGGAGGGGTTCGGATAGGCGTAGGGTATGGGTTAGGGTTAGGGTTAGGGCTCGGTTTAGGGTAATGGTTAGGATTAGGATACGTGTTAGGGTTAGGGTAGGGGTTAGGGTTAGGTTACGCTTTGGGGTTAGGGTAGTTATGAAACCTATCCCACTCTCTAGATACCCCTTAGCACGTAAGGGAATATTATTTGGGGGTTCAGCCATGGAGAAGAGTTTAGACACTAGGATAAGATAAGGAACAGAGCCATTATAAAGAAATCACATTAGGATTCTCTTTTTAAGCTGTTCCTTAAAACACTAGTGCTTAGGAAATCTATTGGAGGCAGAAGAAGTCAAGGGTAGCCTAGGGTTAGGGTTAGGCTTAGGGTTAGGGTTAGGGTACGGCTTAGGGTACGGGTTCGGGGAGGGGTTCGGGTACGGCGTAGGGTATGCGTTAGGGTTAGGGTTAGGGCTCGGTTTAGGGTACGGGTTAGGATTAGTGTACGTGTTAGGGTTAAGGTAGGGGATAGGGTTATGGTACGCATTAGGGTTAGGGTAGTTATTAAACCTATCCCACTCTCTAGATACCCCTTAGCACGTAAAGGAATATTATTTGGGGGTCCAGCCATGGAGAAGAGTTTAGACACTAGGATAAGATAAGGAACACACCCATTATAAAGAAATCACATTAGGATTCTCTTTTTAAGCTGTTTCTTAAAACACTAGTGCTTAGGAAATCTATTGGAGGCAGAAGCAGTCAAGGGTAGCCTAGGGTTAGGGTTAGGATTAGGGATAGGGTTAGGGTATGGCTTACGGTACGGGATCGGGGAGGGGTTGGGGTACGGCGTAGGGTATGGGTTAGGTTTAGGGTTAGCGTTAGGGTTAGGGCTGGGTTTAGGGTACGGGTTAGGATTAGGGTACGTGTTAGGGTTAGGGTAGGGGTTAGGGTTAGGGTACGCGTTACGGTTAGGTTAGTTATTAAACCTATCCCACTCTCTAGATACCCCTTAGCACGTAAAGGAATATTATTTGGGGGTCCAGCCATGGAGAAGAGTTTAGACAGTAGGATAAGATAAGGAACACACCCATTATAAAGAAATCACATTAGGATTCTCTTTTTAAGCTGTTCCTTAAAACACTAGTGCTTAGGAAATCTATTGGAGGCAGAAGCAGTCAAGGGTAGCCTAGAATTAGGGTTAGGCTTAGGGTTAGGGTTAGGGTACGGCTTAGGGTACGGGTTCGGGGAGGGCTTCGGGTATGGCGTAGGGTATGGGTTAGGGTTAGGGATAGGGTTAGTGTTAGGGTTATGGCTCGGTTTAGGGTACGGGTTAGGATTAGGGTACGTGTTAGGGTTAGGGTAGGGGTTAGGGTTAGGGTATGCGTTAGGGTTAGGGTAGTTATTAAACCTATCCCACTCTCTAGATACCCCTTAGAACGTAAAGGAATATTATTTGAGGGTCCAGCCATGGAGAAGAGTTTAGACACTAGGAAAAGATAAGGAACACACCCATTATAAAGAAATCACATTAGGATTCTCTTTTTAAGCTGTTCCTTAAAACACTAGTGCTTAGGAAATCTATTGGAGGCAGAAGCAGTCAAGGGTAGCCTAGGGTTAGGGTGAGGCTTGGGGTTAGGCTTAGGGTACGGCTTAGGGTATGGGTTCGGGTAGGGGTTCGGGTATGGCGTAGGGTATGGGTTAAGGTTAGGGTTAGTGTTAGGGTTAGGGCTCCGTTTAGGGTACGGGTTAGGATTAGGGTACGTGTTAGGGTTAGGGTAGGGGTTAGGGTTAGGGTATGCGTTAGGGTTAGGGTAGTTATTAAACCTATCCCACTCTCTAGATACCCCTTAGAACGTAAAGGAATATTATTTGGGGGTCCAGCCATGGAGAAGAGTTTAGACACTAGGAAAAGATAAGGAACACACCCATTATAAAGAAATCACATTAGGATTCTCTTTTTAAGCTGTTCCTTAAAACACTAGTGCTTAGGAAATCTATTGGAGGCAGAAGCAGTCAAGGGTAGCCTAGGGTTAGGGTTAGGCTTAGGGTTAGGCTTAGGGTACGGCTTAGGGTACGGGTTCGGGGAGGGCTTCAGGTACGGCGCAGGGTATGGGTTAGAGTTATGGTTAGGGTTAGTGTTAGGGTTAGGGCTCGGTTTAGGGTACGGGTTAGGATTAGGGTACGTGTTAGGGTTAGGGTAGGGGTTAGGGTTAGGGTACGCGTTAGGGTTAGGGTAGTTATTAAACCTATCCCACTCTCTAGATACCCCTTAGCACGTAAAGGAATATTATTTGGGGGTCCAGCCATGGAGAAGAGTTTAGACACTAGGATAAGATAAGGAACACACCCATTATAAAGAAATCACATTAGGATTCTCTTTTTAAGCTGTTCCTTAAAACACTAGTGCTTAGGAAATCTATTGGAGGCAGAAGCAGTCAAGGGTAGCCTAGGGTTAGGTTTAGGCTTAGGGTTAGGGTTAGTGTACGGCTTAGGGTACGGATTCGGGGAGGGGTTCGTGTACGGCGTAGGCTATGGGTTAGGGTTAGGGTTAGGGTTAGTGGTAGTGTTAGGGCTCGGTATAGGGTACGGGTTAGTGTTAGGGTACGTGTTAGGTTTACGGTAGGGTTTGGGGTTAGGGTACGCGTTAGAGTTAGGGTAGTTATTAAAACTATCCCACTCTCTAGATACCCCTTAGCACGTCAAGGAATATTATTTGGGGGTCCAGCCATGGAGAAGAGTTTATACACTAGGATAAAATAAGGAACACATCCATCATAAAGAAATCACATTAGGATTCTCTTTTTAAGCTGTTCCTTAAAACACTAGTGCTTAGGAAATCTATTGGAGGCAGAAACAGTCAAGGGTAGCCTAGGGTTAGGTTTAGGCTTAGGGTTACGGTTAGGGTACGGCTTAGGGTACGGGTTCGGGGAGGGGTTCGGATATGGCGTAGGGTATGGGTTAGGGTTAGGGTTAGGGCTCGGTTTAGGGTAATGGTTAGGATTAGGGTACGTGTTAGGGTTAGGGTAGGGGTTAGGGTTAGGTTACGCATTGGGGTTAGGGTAGTTATGAAACCTATCCCACTCTCTAGATACCCCTTAGCACGTAAAGGAATATTATTTGGGGGTCCAGCCATGGAGAAGAGTTTAGACACTAGGATAAGATAAGGAACACACCCATTATAAAGAAATCACATTAGGATTCTCTTTTTAAGCTGTTTCTTAAAATACTAGTGCTTAGGAAATCTATTGGAGGCAGAAGCAGTCAAGGGTAGCCTAGGGTTAGGGTTAGGCTTAGGGATAGGGTTAGGGTATGGCTTACGGTACGGGTTCGGGGAGGGGTTGGGGTACGGTGTAGGGTATGGGTTAGGTTTAGTGTTAGCGTTAGGGTTAGGGCTGGGTTTAGGGTACGGGTTAGGATTAGGGTACGTGTTAGTGTTAGGGTAGGGGTTAGGGTTAGGGTACGCGTTACGGTTAGGTTAGTTATTAAACCTATCCCACTCTCTAGATACCCCTTAGCACGTAAAGGAATATTATTTGGGGGTCCAGCCATGGAGAAGAGTTTAGACAGTAGGATAAGATAAGGAACACACCCATTATAAAGAAATCACATTAGGATTATCTTTTTAAGCTGTTCCTTAAAACACTAGTGCTTAGGAAATCTATTGGAGGCAGAAGCAGTCAAGGGTAGCCTAGAATTAGGGTTAGGCTTAGGGTTAGGGTTAGGGTACGGCTTAGGGTACGGGTTCGGGGAGGGCTTCGGGTATGGCGTAGGGTATGGGTTAGGGTTAGGGTTAGGGTTAGTGTTAGGGTTAGGGCTCGGTTTAGGGTACGGGTTAGGATTAGGGTACGTTTTAGGGTTAGGGTAAGGGTTAGGGTTAGGGTACGCGTTAGGGTTAGGGTAGTTATTAAACCTATCCCACTCTCTAGATACCCCTTAGAACGTAAAGGAATATTATTTGGGGGTCCAGCCATGGAGAAGAGTTTAGCCACTAGGAAAAGATAAGGAACACACCCATTATAAAGAAATCACATTAGGATTCTCTTTTTAAGCTGTTCCTTAAAACACTAGTGCTTAGGAAATCTATTGGAGGCAGAAGCAGTCAAGGGTAGCCTAGGGTTAGGGTGAGGCTTGGGGTTAGGCTTAGGGTACGGCTTAGGGTATGGGTTCGGGTAGGGGTTCGGGTACGGCGTAGGGTATGGGTTAGGGTTAGGGTTAGGGTTAGTGTTAGGGTTAGGGCTCCGTTTAGGGTACGGGTTAGGGTTAGGGTACGTGTTAGGGTTAGGGTAGGGGTTAGGGTTAGGGTATGCCGTTAGGGTTAGGGTAGTTATTAAACCTATCCCACTCTCTAGATACCCCTTAGAACGTAAAGGAATATTATTTGGGGGTCCAGCCATGGAGAAGAGTTTAGACACTAGGAAAAGATAAGGAACACACCCATATAAAGAAATCACATTAGGATTCTCTTTTTAAGCTGTTCCTTAAAACACTAGTGCTTAGGAAATCTATTGGAGGCAGAAGCAGTCAAGGGTAGCCTAGGGTTAGGGTGAGGCTTGGGGTTAGGCTTAGGGTACGGCTTAGGGTATGGGTTCGGGTAGGGGTTCGGGTACGGCGTAGGGTATGGGTTAGGGTTAGGGTTAGGGTTAGTGTTAGGGTTAGGGCTCCATTTAGGGTACGGGTTAGGATTAGGGTACGTGTTAGGGTTAGGGTAGGGGTTAGCGTTAGGGTATGCGTTAGGGTTAGGGTAGTTATTAAACCTATCACACTCTCTAGATACCCCTTAGAACGTAAAGGAATATTATTTGGGGGTCCAGCCATGGAGAAGAGTTTAGACACTAGGAAAAGATAAGGAACACACCCATTATAAAGAAATCACATTAGGATTCTCTTTTTAAGCTGTTCCTTAAAACACTAGTGCTTAGGAAATCTATTGGAGGCAGAAGCAGTCAAGGGTAGCCTAGGGTTAGGGTTAGGCTTAGGGTTAGGCTTAGGGTACGGGTTCGGGGAGGGCTTCGGGTACGGCGTAGGGTATGGGTTAGGGTTAGGGTTAGTGTTAGGGTTAGGGCTCGGTTTAGGTTACGGGTTAGGATTAGGGTACGTGTTAGGTTTAGGGTAGGGGTTAGGGTTAGGGTACGCGTTAGGGTTAGGGTAGTTATTAAACCTATCCCACTCTCTAGATACCACTTAGCACGTAAAGGAATATTATTTGGGGATCCAGCCATGGAGAAGAGTTTAGACACTAAGATAATATAAGGAACACACACATTATAAAGAAATCACATTAGGATTCTCTTTTCAAGATGTTCCTTAAAACACTAGTGCTTACGAAATCTATTGGAGGCAGAAGCAGTCAAGGGTAGCCTAGGGTTAGGGTTAGGCTTAGTGTACGGCTTAGGGTACGGCTTAGGGTAGGGGTTCGGGGAGGGCATCGGGTACGGCGTAGGGTATGGGTTAGGGTTAGGGTTAGGGTTAGTGGTAGGGTTAGGGCTCGGTTTAGGGTACGGGTTAGGATTAGGGTACGTGTTAAGGTTAGGGTAGGGGTTAGGGTTAGGGTACGCGTTAGGGTTAGGGTAGTTATTAAACCTATCTCACTCTCTAGATACCCCTTAGCACGTGAAGGAATATTATTGGGGGTCCAGCCATGGAGAAGAGTTTAGACACTAAGATAATATAAGGAACACACACATTATAAAGAAATCACATTAGGATTCTCTTTTTAAGCTGTTCCTTAAAACACTAGTGCTTAGGAAATCTATTGGAGGCAGAAGCAGTCAAGGGTAGCCTAGGGTTAGGGTTAGGCTTAGGGTTAGGCTTAGGGCACGGCTTAAGATACAGGTTCGGGGAGGGCTTCGGGTACGGCGTAGGGTATGGGTTAGGGGTAGGGTTAGGGTTAGTGTTAGGGTTAGGGCTCGGTTTAGGGTACGGGTTAGGATTAGGGTACGTGTTAGGGTTAGGGTAGGGGTTAGGGTTAGGGTACGCGTTAGGGTTAGGGTAGTTATTAAACCTATCCCACTCTGTAGATACCCCTTAGCACGTAAAGCAATATTATTTGGGGGTCCATCCATGGAGAAGAGTTTAGACACTAGGATAAGATAAGGAACAGAGCCATTATAAAGAAATCACATTAGGATTCTCTTTTTAAGCTGTTCCTTAAAACACTAGTGCTTAGGAAATCTATTGGAGGCAGAAGAAGTCAAGGGTAGCCTAGGGTTAGGGTTAGTCTTAGGGTTAGGGTTAGGTTACGGCTCAGGGTACGGGTTCGGGGAGGGGTTCGGGTACGGCGTAGGGTATAGGTTAGGGTTAGGGTTAGGGCTCGATTTAGGGTACGGGTTAGGATTCGTGTACGTGTTAGGGTTAAGGTAGGGGATAGGGTTATGGTACGCATTATGGTTAGGGTAGTTATTAAACCTATCCCACTCTCTAGATACCCCTTAGCACGTAAAGGAATATTATTTGGGGGTCCAGCCATGGAGAAGAGTTTAGACACTAGGATAAGATAAGGAACACACCCATTATAAAGAAATCACATTAGGATTCTCTTTTTAAGCTGTTTCTTAAAACACTAGTGCTTAGGAAATCTATTGGAGGCAGAAGCAGTCAAGGGTAGCCTAGGGTTAGGGTTAGGCTTAGGGATAGGGTTAGGGCATGGCTTACGGTACGGGTTCGGGGAGGGGTTGGGGTACGGCGTAGGTTATGGGTTAGGTTTAGGGTTAGCGTTAGGGTTAGGGCTGGGTTTAGGGTACGGGTTAGGATTAGGGTACGTGTTAGGGTTAGGGTAGGGGTTAGGGTTAGGGTACGCGTTAGGGTTAGGGTAGTGATTAAACCTATCCTACTCTCTAGATACCCCTTAGCACGTAAAGGAATATTATTTGGGGGTCAAGCCATGGAGAAGAGTTTAGACACTAAGATAATATAAGGAACACACACATTATAAAGAAATCACATTAGGATTCTCTTTTTAAGCTGTTCCTTAAAACACTAGTGCTTAGGAAATCTATTGGAGGCAGAAGCAGTCAAGGGTAGCCTAGGGTTAGGTTTAGGCTTAGGGTTAGGCTTAGGGTACGGCTTAGGTTACGGGTTCGGCGAGGGCTTCGGGTACGGCGCAGGGTATGGGTTAGGGTTATGTTTAGGGTTAGTGTTAGGGTTAGGGCTCGGTTTAGGGTACGGGTTAGGATTAGGGTACGTGTTAGGGTTAGGCTTAGGGTTAGGGTTAGGGTACGGCTTAGGGTACGGATTCGGGGAGGGGTTCGTGTACGGCGTAGGCTATGGGTTAGGGTTAGGGTTAGGGTTAGTGGTAGTGTTAGGGCTCGGTATAGGGTACGGGTTACTGTTAGGGTACGTGTTAGGTTTACGGTAGGGTTTGGGGTTAGGGTACGCGTTAGTGTTAGGGTAGTTATTAAAACTATCCCACTCTCTAGATACCCCTTAGCACGTCAAAGAATATTATTTGGGGGTCCAGCCATGGAGAAGAGTTTATACACTAGGATAAAATAAGGAACACATCCATTATAAAGAAATCACATTAGGATTCTCTTTTTAAGCTGTTCCTTAAAACACTAGTGCTTAGGAAATCTATTGGAGGCAGAAGCAGTCAAGGGTAGCCTAGGGTTAGGGTTAGGCTTAGGGTTAGGGTTAGGGTACGGCTTAGGGTACGGGTTCGGGGAGGGGTTCGGGTATGGCGTAGGGTATGGGTTAGGGTTAGGGTTAGGGCTCGGTTTAGGGTAATGGTTAGGATTAGGGTACGTGTTAGGTTTAGGGTAGGGGTTAGGGTTAGGTTACGCATTAGGGTTAGGGTAGTTATGAAACCTATCCCACTCTCTAGATACCCCTTAGCACGTAAGGGAATATTATTTGGGGGTCCAGCCATGGAGAAGAGTTTAGACACTAGGATAAGATAAGGAACAGAGCCATTCTAAAGAAATCACATTAGGATTCTCTTTTTAAGCTGTTCCTTAAAACACTAGTGCTTAGGAAATCTATTGGAGGCAGAAGAAGTCAAGGGTAGCCTAGGGTTAGGGTTAGGCTTAGGGTTAGGGTTAGGGTACGGCTTAGGGTACTGGTTCGGGGAGGGGTTCGGGTACGGCGTAGGGTATGGGTTAGGGTTAGGGTTAGGGCTCGGTTTAGGGTACGGGTTAGGATTAGTGTACGTGTTAGGGTTAAGGTAGGGGATAGGGTTATGGTACGCATTAGGGTTAGGGTAGTTATTAAACCTATCCCACTCTCTAGATACCCCTTAGCACGTAAAGGAATATTATTTGGGGGTCCAGCCATGGAGAAGAGTTTAGACACTAGGATAAGATAAGGAACACACCCATTATAAAGAAATCACATTAGGATTCTCTTTTTAAGCTGTTTCTTAAAACACTAGTGCTTAGGAAATCTATTGGAGGCAGAAGCAGTCAAGGGTAGCCTAGGGTTAGGGTTAGGCTTAGGGTTAGGGTTAGGGTATGGCTTACGGTACGGGTTCGGGGAGGGGTTGGGGTACGGCGTAGGGTATGGGTTAGGTTTAGGGTTAGTGTTAGGGTTAGGGCTGGGTTTAGGGTACGGGTTAGGATTAGGGTACGTGTTAGGGTTAGGGTAGGTGTTAGGGTTAGGGTACGCGTTACGGTTAGGTTAGTTATTAATCATATCCCCTCTCTAGATACCCCTTAGCACGTAAAGGAATATTATTTGGGGGTCCAGCCATGGAGAAGTGTTTAGACACTAAGATAATATAAGGAACACACACATTATAAAGAAATCACATTAGGATTCTCTTTTTAAGCTGTTCCTTAAAACACTAGTGCTTAGGAAATCTATTGGAGGCAGAAGCAGTCAAGGGTAGCCTAGGGTTAGGTTTAGGCTTAGGGTTAGGCTTAGGGTACGGCTTAGGTTATGCGTTCGGGGAGGGCTTCGGGTACGGCGCAGGGTATGGGTTAGGGTTATGGTTAGGGTTAGTGTTAGGTTTAGGGCTCGGTTTAGGGTACGTGTTAGGATTAGGGTACGTGTTAGGGTTAGGGTAGGGGTTAGGGTTAGGGTACGCGTTAGGGTTAGGGTAGTTATTAAACCTATCCCACTCTCTAGATACCCCTTAACACGTAAAGGAATATTATTTGGGGGTCCAGCCATGGAGAAGAGTTTAGACACTAGGATAAGATAAGGAACACACCCATTATAAAGAAATCACATTAGGATTCTCTTTTTAAGCTGTTTCTTAAAACACTAGTGCTTAGGAAATCTATTGGAGGCAGAAGCAGTCAAGGGTAGCCTAGGGTTAGGGTTAGGCTTAGGGTTAGGGTTAGTGTACGGCTTAGGGTACGGATTCGGGGAGGGGTTCGTGTACGGCGTAGGCTATGGGTTAGGGTTAGGGTTAGGGTTAGTGATAGTGTTAGGGCTCGGTATAGGGTACGGGTTAGTGTTAGGGTACGTGTTAGGTTTACGGTAGGGTTTGGGGTTAGGGTACGCGTTAGTGTTAGGGTAGTTATTAAAACTATCCCACTCTCTAGATACCCCTTAGCACGTCAAGGAATATTATTTGGGGGTCCAGCCATGGAGAAGAGTTTATACACTAGGATAAAATAAGGAACACATCCATCATAAAGAAATCACATTAGGATTCTCTTTTTAAGCTGTTCCTTAAAACACTAGTGCTTAGGAAATCTATCGGAGGCAGAAGCAGTCAAGGGTAGCCTAGGGTTAGGGTTAGGCGTAGGGTTAGGGTTAGGGTACGCCTTAGGGTACGGGTTCGGGGAGGGGTTCGGATAGGCGTAGGGTATGGGTTAGGGTTAGGGTTAGGGCTCGGTTTAGGGTAATGGTTAGGATTAGGATACGTGTTAGGGTTAGGGTAGGGGTTAGGGTTAGGTTACGCTTTGGGGTTAGGGTAGTTATGAAACCTATCCCACTCTCTAGATACCCCTTAGCACGTAAGGGAATATTATTTGGGGGTTCAGCCATGGAGAAGAGTTTAGACACTAGGATAAGATAAGGAACAGAGCCATTATAAAGAAATCACATTAGGATTCTCTTTTTAAGCTGTTCCTTAAAACACTAGTGCTTAGGAAATCTATTGGAGGCAGAAGAAGTCAAGGGTAGCCTAGGGTTAGGGTTAGGCTTAGGGTTAGGGTTAGGGTACGGCTTAGGGTACGGGTTCGGGGAGGGGTTCGGGTACGGCGTAGGGTATGCGTTAGGGTTAGGGTTAGGGCTCGGTTTAGGGTACGGGTTAGGATTAGTGTACGTGTTAGGGTTAAGGTAGGGGATAGGGTTATGGTACGCATTAGGGTTAGGGTAGTTATTAAACCTATCCCACTCTCTAGATACCCCTTAGCACGTAAAGGAATATTATTTGGGGGTCCAGCCATGGAGAAGAGTTTAGACACTAGGATAAGATAAGGAACACACCCATTATAAAGAAATCACATTAGGATTCTCTTTTTAAGCTGTTTCTTAAAACACTAGTGCTTAGGAAATCTATTGGAGGCAGAAGCAGTCAAGGGTAGCCTAGGGTTAGGGTTAGGATTAGGGATAGGGTTAGGGTATGGCTTACGGTACGGGATCGGGGAGGGGTTGGGGTACGGCGTAGGGTATGGGTTAGGTTTAGGGTTAGCGTTAGGGTTAGGGCTGGGTTTAGGGTACGGGTTAGGATTAGGGTACGTGTTAGGGTTAGGGTAGGGGTTAGGGTTAGGGTACGCGTTACGGTTAGGTTAGTTATTAAACCTATCCCACTCTCTAGATACCCCTTAGCACGTAAAGGAATATTATTTGGGGGTCCAGCCATGGAGAAGAGTTTAGACAGTAGGATAAGATAAGGAACACACCCATTATAAAGAAATCACATTAGGATTCTCTTTTTAAGCTGTTCCTTAAAACACTAGTGCTTAGGAAATCTATTGGAGGCAGAAGCAGTCAAGGGTAGCCTAGAATTAGGGTTAGGCTTAGGGTTAGGGTTAGGGTACGGCTTAGGGTACGGGTTCGGGGAGGGCTTCGGGTATGGCGTAGGGTATGGGTTAGGGTTAGGGATAGGGTTAGTGTTAGGGTTATGGCTCGGTTTAGGGTACGGGTTAGGATTAGGGTACGTGTTAGGGTTAGGGTAGGGGTTAGGGTTAGGGTATGCGTTAGGGTTAGGGTAGTTATTAAACCTATCCCACTCTCTAGATACCCCTTAGAACGTAAAGGAATATTATTTGAGGGTCCAGCCATGGAGAAGAGTTTAGACACTAGGAAAAGATAAGGAACACACCCATTATAAAGAAATCACATTAGGATTCTCTTTTTAAGCTGTTCCTTAAAACACTAGTGCTTAGGAAATCTATTGGAGGCAGAAGCAGTCAAGGGTAGCCTAGGGTTAGGGTGAGGCTTGGGGTTAGGCTTAGGGTACGGCTTAGGGTATGGGTTCGGGTAGGGGTTCGGGTATGGCGTAGGGTATGGGTTAAGGTTAGGGTTAGTGTTAGGGTTAGGGCTCCGTTTAGGGTACGGGTTAGGATTAGGGTACGTGTTAGGGTTAGGGTAGGGGTTAGGGTTAGGGTATGCGTTAGGGTTAGGGTAGTTATTAAACCTATCCCACTCTCTAGATACCCCTTAGAACGTAAAGGAATATTATTTGGGGGTCCAGCCATGGAGAAGAGTTTAGACACTAGGAAAAGATAAGGAACACACCCATTATAAAGAAATCACATTAGGATTCTCTTTTTAAGCTGTTCCTTAAAACACTAGTGCTTAGGAAATCTATTGGAGGCAGAAGCAGTCAAGGGTAGCCTAGGGTTAGGGTTAGGCTTAGGGTTAGGCTTAGGGTACGGCTTAGGGTACGGGTTCGGGGAGGGCTTCAGGTACGGCGCAGGGTATGGGTTAGAGTTATGGTTAGGGTTAGTGTTAGGGTTAGGGCTCGGTTTAGGGTACGGGTTAGGATTAGGGTACGTGTTAGGGTTAGGGTAGGGGTTAGGGTTAGGGTACGCGTTAGGGTTAGGGTAGTTATTAAACCTATCCCACTCTCTAGATACCCCTTAGCACGTAAAGGAATATTATTTGGGGGTCCAGCCATGGAGAAGAGTTTAGACACTAGGATAAGATAAGGAACACACCCATTATAAAGAAATCACATTAGGATTCTCTTTTTAAGCTGTTCCTTAAAACACTAGTGCTTAGGAAATCTATTGGAGGCAGAAGCAGTCAAGGGTAGCCTAGGGTTAGGTTTAGGCTTAGGGTTAGGGTTAGTGTACGGCTTAGGGTACGGATTCGGGGAGGGGTTCGTGTACGGCGTAGGCTATGGGTTAGGGTTAGGGTTAGGGTTAGTGGTAGTGTTAGGGCTCGGTATAGGGTACGGGTTAGTGTTAGGGTACGTGTTAGGTTTACGGTAGGGTTTGGGGTTAGGGTACGCGTTAGAGTTAGGGTAGTTATTAAAACTATCCCACTCTCTAGATACCCCTTAGCACGTCAAGGAATATTATTTGGGGGTCCAGCCATGGAGAAGAGTTTATACACTAGGATAAAATAAGGAACACATCCATCATAAAGAAATCACATTAGGATTCTCTTTTTAAGCTGTTCCTTAAAACACTAGTGCTTAGGAAATCTATTGGAGGCAGAAACAGTCAAGGGTAGCCTAGGGTTAGGTTTAGGCTTAGGGTTACGGTTAGGGTACGGCTTAGGGTACGGGTTCGGGGAGGGGTTCGGATATGGCGTAGGGTATGGGTTAGGGTTAGGGTTAGGGCTCGGTTTAGGGTAATGGTTAGGATTAGGGTACGTGTTAGGGTTAGGGTAGGGGTTAGGGTTAGGTTACGCATTGGGGTTAGGGTAGTTATGAAACCTATCCCACTCTCTAGATACCCCTTAGCACGTAAAGGAATATTATTTGGGGGTCCAGCCATGGAGAAGAGTTTAGACACTAGGATAAGATAAGGAACACACCCATTATAAAGAAATCACATTAGGATTCTCTTTTTAAGCTGTTTCTTAAAATACTAGTGCTTAGGAAATCTATTGGAGGCAGAAGCAGTCAAGGGTAGCCTAGGGTTAGGGTTAGGCTTAGGGATAGGGTTAGGGTATGGCTTACGGTACGGGTTCGGGGAGGGGTTGGGGTACGGTGTAGGGTATGGGTTAGGTTTAGTGTTAGCGTTAGGGTTAGGGCTGGGTTTAGGGTACGGGTTAGGATTAGGGTACGTGTTAGTGTTAGGGTAGGGGTTAGGGTTAGGGTACGCGTTACGGTTAGGTTAGTTATTAAACCTATCCCACTCTCTAGATACCCCTTAGCACGTAAAGGAATATTATTTGGGGGTCCAGCCATGGAGAAGAGTTTAGACAGTAGGATAAGATAAGGAACACACCCATTATAAAGAAATCACATTAGGATTATCTTTTTAAGCTGTTCCTTAAAACACTAGTGCTTAGGAAATCTATTGGAGGCAGAAGCAGTCAAGGGTAGCCTAGAATTAGGGTTAGGCTTAGGGTTAGGGTTAGGGTACGGCTTAGGGTACGGGTTCGGGGAGGGCTTCGGGTATGGCGTAGGGTATGGGTTAGGGTTAGGGTTAGGGTTAGTGTTAGGGTTAGGGCTCGGTTTAGGGTACGGGTTAGGATTAGGGTACGTTTTAGGGTTAGGGTAAGGGTTAGGGTTAGGGTACGCGTTAGGGTTAGGGTAGTTATTAAACCTATCCCACTCTCTAGATACCCCTTAGAACGTAAAGGAATATTATTTGGGGGTCCAGCCATGGAGAAGAGTTTAGCCACTAGGAAAAGATAAGGAACACACCCATTATAAAGAAATCACATTAGGATTCTCTTTTTAAGCTGTTCCTTAAAACACTAGTGCTTAGGAAATCTATTGGAGGCAGAAGCAGTCAAGGGTAGCCTAGGGTTAGGGTGAGGCTTGGGGTTAGGCTTAGGGTACGGCTTAGGGTATGGGTTCGGGTAGGGGTTCGGGTACGGCGTAGGGTATGGGTTAGGGTTAGGGTTAGGGTTAGTGTTAGGGTTAGGGCTCCGTTTAGGGTACGGGTTAGGGTTAGGGTACGTGTTAGGGTTAGGGTAGGGGTTAGGGTTAGGGTATGCGTTAGGGTTAGGGTAGTTATTAAACCTATCCCACTCTCTAGATACCCCTTAGAACGTAAAGGAATATTATTTGGGGGTCCAGCCATGGAGAAGAGTTTAGACACTAGGAAAAGATAAGGAACACACCCATTATAAAGAAATCACATTAGGATTCTCTTTTTAAGCTGTTCCTTAAAACACTAGTGCTTAGGAAATCTATTGGAGGCAGAAGCAGTCAAGGGTAGCCTAGGGTTAGGGTGAGGCTTGGGGTTAGGCTTAGGGTACGGCTTAGGGTATGGGTTCGGGTAGGGGTTCGGGTACGGCGTAGGGTATGGGTTAGGGTTAGGGTTAGGGTTAGTGTTAGGGTTAGGGCTCCATTTAGGGTACGGGTTAGGATTAGGGTACGTGTTAGGGTTAGGGTAGGGGTTAGCGTTAGGGTATGCGTTAGGGTTAGGGTAGTTATTAAACCTATCACACTCTCTAGATACCCCTTAGAACGTAAAGGAATATTATTTGGGGGTCCAGCCATGGAGAAGAGTTTAGACACTAGGAAAAGATAAGGAACACACCCATTATAAAGAAATCACATTAGGATTCTCTTTTTAAGCTGTTCCTTAAAACACTAGTGCTTAGGAAATCTATTGGAGGCAGAAGCAGTCAAGGGTAGCCTAGGGTTAGGGTTAGGCTTAGGGTTAGGCTTAGGGTACGGGTTCGGGGAGGGCTTCGGGTACGGCGTAGGGTATGGGTTAGGGTTAGGGTTAGTGTTAGGGTTAGGGCTCGGTTTAGGTTACGGGTTAGGATTAGGGTACGTGTTAGGTTTAGGGTAGGGGTTAGGGTTAGGGTACGCGTTAGGGTTAGGGTAGTTATTAAACCTATCCCACTCTCTAGATACCACTTAGCACGTAAAGGAATATTATTTGGGGATCCAGCCATGGAGAAGAGTTTAGACACTAAGATAATATAAGGAACACACACATTATAAAGAAATCACATTAGGATTCTCTTTTCAAGATGTTCCTTAAAACACTAGTGCTTACGAAATCTATTGGAGGCAGAAGCAGTCAAGGGTAGCCTAGGGTTAGGGTTAGGCTTAGTGTACGGCTTAGGGTACGGCTTAGGGTAGGGGTTCGGGGAGGGCATCGGGTACGGCGTAGGGTATGGGTTAGGGTTAGGGTTAGGGTTAGTGGTAGGGTTAGGGCTCGGTTTAGGGTACGGGTTAGGATTAGGGTACGTGTTAAGGTTAGGGTAGGGGTTAGGGTTAGGGTACGCGTTAGGGTTAGGGTAGTTATTAAACCTATCTCACTCTCTAGATACCCCTTAGCACGTGAAGGAATATTATTGGGGGTCCAGCCATGGAGAAGAGTTTAGACACTAAGATAATATAAGGAACACACACATTATAAAGAAATCACATTAGGATTCTCTTTTTAAGCTGTTCCTTAAAACACTAGTGCTTAGGAAATCTATTGGAGGCAGAAGCAGTCAAGGGTAGCCTAGGGTTAGGGTTAGGCTTAGGGTTAGGCTTAGGGCACGGCTTAAGATACAGGTTCGGGGAGGGCTTCGGGTACGGCGTAGGGTATGGGTTAGGGGTAGGGTTAGGGTTAGTGTTAGGGTTAGGGCTCGGTTTAGGGTACGGGTTAGGATTAGGGTACGTGTTAGGGTTAGGGTAGGGGTTAGGGTTAGGGTACGCGTTAGGGTTAGGGTAGTTATTAAACCTATCCCACTCTGTAGATACCCCTTAGCACGTAAAGCAATATTATTTGGGGGTCCATCCATGGAGAAAAGTTTAGACACTAAGATAATATAAGGAACACACACATTATATAGAAATCACATTAGGATTCTCTTTTTAAGCTGTTCCTTAAAACACTAGTGCTTAGGAAATCTATTGGAGGCAGAAGCAGTCAAGGGTAGCCTAGGGTTAGGGTGAGGCTTGGGGTTAGGCTTAGGGTACGGCTTAGGGTATGGGTTCGGGGAGGGGTTCGGGTACGGCGTAGGGTATGGGTTAGTGTTTGGGTTAGTGTTAGGGTTAGGGCTCGGTTTAGGGTACGGTTTAGGATTAGGGTACGTGTTAGGGTTAGGGTAGGGGTTAGGGTTAGGGTACGCATTAGGGTTAGGGTAGTTATTAAACCTATCCCACTCTCTAGATACCCCTTAGCACGTAAAGGAATATTATTTGGGGGTTCAGCCATGGAGAAGAGTTTAGACACTAGGATAAGATAAGGAACACACCCATTATAAAGAAATCACATTAGGATTCTCTTTTTAAGCTGTTCCTTAAAACACTAGTGCTTAGGAAATCTATTGGAGGCAGAAGCAGTCAAGGGTAGCCTAGGGTTAGGGTGAGGCTTGGGGTTAGGCTTAGGGTACGGGTTCGGGGAGGGGTTTGGGTACGGCGTAGGGTATGGGTTAGGGTTAGGGTTTGGGTTAGTGTTAGGGTTAGGGCGCCATTTAGGTTACGGGTTAGGATTAGGGTACGTGTTAGGGTTAGGGTAGGGGTTAGGGTTAGGGTACGCATTAGGGTTAGGGTAGTTATTAAATCTATCCCACTCTCTAGATACCCCTTAGAACGTAAAGGAATATTATTTGGGGATCCAGCCATGGAGAAGAGTTTAGACACTAGGAAAAGATAAGGAATACACCCATTATAAAGAAATCACATTAGGATTCTCTTTTTAAGCTGTTCCTTAAAACACTAGTGCTTAGGAAATCTATTAGAGGCAGAAGCAGTCAAGGGTAGCCTAGGGTTAGTTTTAGGCTTAGGGTTAGGCTTAGGGTACGGCTTAGGGTACGGGTTCGGGGAGGGCTTCGGGTACGGCGTAGGGTATGGGTTAGGGTTAGGGTTAGGGTTAGTGTTAGGGTTAGGGCTCGGTTTAGGGTACGGGTTAGGATTAGGGTACGTGTTAGGGTTAGGGTAGGGGTTAGGGTTAGGGTACGCGTTAGGGTTAGGGTAGTGATTAAACCTATCCCACTCTCTAGATACCCCTTAGCACGTAAAGGAATATTATTTGGGGGCCCAGCCATGGAGAAGAGTTTAGACACTAGGATTAGATAAGGAACACACCCATTATAAAGAAATCACATTAGGATTCTCTTTTTAAGCCGTTCTTTAAAACACTAGTGCTTAGGAAATCTATTGGAGGCAGAAGCAGTCAAGGGTAGCCTAGGGTTAGGGTTAGGCTTAGGGTTAGGCTTAGGGTACGGCTTAGGGTACGGGTTCGGGGAGGGCTTCGGGTTCGGCGTAGGGTATGGGTTAGGGTTAGGGTTAGGGTTAGTGTTAGGGTTAGGGCTTGGTTTATGTTACGGGTTAGGATTAGGGTACGTGTTAGGTTTAGGGTAGGGGTTAGGGTTAGGGTACGCGTTAGGGTTAGGGTAGTTATTAAACCTATCCCACTCTCTAATTACCCCTTAGCACGTAAAGGAATATTATTTGGGGATCCAGCCATGGAGAAGAGTTTAGACACTAAGATAATATAAGGAACACACACATTATAAAGAAATCACATTAGGATTCTCTTTTCAAGATGTTCCTTAAAACACTAGTGCTTAGGAAATCTATTGGAGGCAGAAGCAGTCAAGGGTAGCCTAGGGTTAGGGTTAGGCTTAGTGTACGGCTTAGGGTACGGCGTAGGGTAGGGGTTCGGGGAGGGCATCGGGTACGGCGTAGGGTATGGGTTAGGGTTAGGGTTAGGGTTAGTGTTAGGGTTAGGGCTCGGTTTAGGGTACGGGTTAGGATTAGGGTACGTGTTAGGGTTAGGGTAGGGGTTAGGCTTAGGGTACGCGTTAGGGTTAGGGTAGTTATTAAACCTATCCCACTCTCTATTTACCCCTTAGCACGTAAAGGAATATTATTTGGGTTTCCAGCCATGGAGAAGAGTTTAGACACTAAGATAATATAAGGAACACACACATTATAAAGAAATCACATTAGGATTCTCTTTTTAAGCTGTTCCTTAAAACACTAGTGCTTAGGAAATCTATTGGAGGCAGAAGCAGTCAAGGGTAGCCTAGGGTTAGGGTTAGGCTTAGGGTTAAGCTTAGGGTACGTCTTAGGTTACGGGTTCGGGGAGGGCTTCGGGTACGGCGCAGGGTATGGGTTAGGATTATGGTTAGGGTTAGTGTTAGGGTTAGGGCTCGGTTTAGGGTACGGGTTAGGATTAGGGTACGTGTTAGGGATAGGGTAGGGGTTAGGGTTATGGTACGCGTTAGGGTTAGGGTAGTTATTAAACCTATCCCACTCTCTAGGTACCCCTTAGCACGTAAAGGAATATTATTTGGGGGTCCAGCCATGGAGAAGAGTTTAGACACTAGGATAAGTTAAGGAACACACCCATTATAAAGAAATCACATTAGGATTCTCTTTTTAAGCTGTTTCTTAAAACACTAGTGCTTAGCAAATCTATTGGAGGCAGAAGCAGTCAAGGGTAGCCTAGGGTTAGGGTTAGGCTTAGGGTTAGGCTTAGGGTACGGCTTAGGGTACGGGTTCGGGGAGGGCATCGGGTACGGCGCAGGGTATGGGTTAGGTTTATGGTTAGGGTTAGTGTCAGGGTTAGGGCTCGGTTTAGGGTACGGGTTAGGATTAGGGTACGTGTTAGGGTTAGGGTAGGGGTTACGGTTAGGGTACGCGTTAGGGTTAGGGTAGTTATTAAACCTATCCCACTCTCTAGATACCCCTTAGCACGTAAAGGAATATTATTTGGGGGTCCAGCCATGGAGAAGAGTTTAGACACTAGGATAAGATAAGGAACACACCCATTATAAAGAAATCACATTAGGATTCTCTTTTTAAGCTGTTTCTTAAAACACTAGTGCTTAGGAAATCTATTGGAGGCAGAAGCATTCAAGAGTAGCCTAGGGTTAGGGTTAGGCTTAGGGTTAGGGTTAGGGTACGGCTTAGGGTACGGGTTCGGGGAGGGGTTCGGATATGGCGTAGGGTATGGGTTAGGGTTAGGGTTAGGGCTCGGTTTAGGGTAATGGTTAGGATTAGGGTACGTGTTAGGGTTAGGGTAGGGGTTAGGGTTAGGTTACGCATTGGGGTTAGGGTAGTTATGAAACCTATCCCACTCTCTAGATACCCCTTAGCACGTAAGGGAATATTATTTGGGGGTCCAGCCATGGAGAAGAGTTTAGACACTAGGATAAGATAAGGAACAGAGCCATTATAAAGAAATCACATTAGGATTCTCTTTTTAAGCTGTTCCTTAAAACACTAGTGCTTAGGAAATCTATTGGAGGCAGAAGAAGTCAAGGGTAGCCTAGGGTTAGGGTTAGGCTTAGGGTTAGGGTTAGGGTACGGCTTAGGGTACGGGTTCGGGGAGGGGTTCGGGTACGGCGTAGGGTATGGGTTAGGGTTAGGGTTAGGGCTCGGTTTAGGGTACGGGTTAGGATTAATGTACGTGTTAGGGTTAAGGTAGGGGATAGGGTTATGGTACGCATTAGGGTTAGGGTAGTTATTAAACCTATCCCACTCTCTAGATACCCCTTAGCACGTAAAGGAATATTATTTGGGGGTCCAGCCATGGAGAAGAGTTTAGATACTAGGATAAGATAAGGAACACACCCATTATAAAGAAATCACATTAGGATTCTCTTTTTAAGCTGTTTCTTAAAACACTAGTGCTTAGGAAATCTATTGGAGGCAGAAGAAGTCAAGGGTAGCCTAGGGTTAGGGTTAGGCTTAGGGATAGGGTTAGGGTATGGCTTACGGTACGGATTCGGGGAGGGGTTGGGGTACGGCGTAGGGTATGGGTTAGGTTTAGGGTTAGCGTTAGGGTTAGGGCTGGGTTTAGGGTACGGGTTAGGATTAGGGTACGTGTTAGGGTTAGGGTAGGGGTTAGGGTTAGGGTACGCGTTACGGTTAGGATAGTTATTAATCATATCCCCTCTCTAGATACCCCTTAGCACGTAAAGGAATATTATTTGGGGGTCAAGCCATGGAGAAGAGTTTAGACACTAAGATAATATAAGGAACACACACATTATAAAGAAATCACATTAGGATTCTCTTTTTAAGCTGTTCCTTAAAACACTAGTGCTTAGGAAATCTATTGGAGGCAGAAGCAGTCAAGGGTAGCCTAGAATTAGGGTTAGGCTTAGGGTTAGGGTTAGGGTACGGCTTAGGGTACGGGTTCGGGGAGGGCTTCGGGTATGGCGTAGGGTACGGGTTAGGGTTAGGGTTAGGGTTAGTGTTAGGGTTAGGGCTCGGTTTAGGGTACGGGTTAGGATTAGGGTACGTTTTAGGGTTAGGGTAAGGGTTAGGGTTAGGGTACGCGTTAGGGTTAGGGTAGTTATTAAACCTATCCCACTCTCTAGATACCCCTTAGAACGTAAAGGAATATTATTTGGGGGTCCAGCCATGGAGAAGAGTTTAGACACTAGGAAAAGATAAGGAACACACCCATTATAAAGAAATCACATTAGGATTCTCTTTTTAAGCTGTTCCTTAAAACACTAGTGCTTAGGAAATCTATTGGAGGCAGAAGCAGTCAAGGGTAGCCTAGGGTTAGGGTGAGGCTTGGGGTTAGGCTTAGGGTACGGCTTAGGGTATGGGTTCGGGTAGGGGTTCGGGTACGGCGTAGGGTATGGGTTAGGGTTAGGGTTAGGGTTAGTGTTAGGGTTAGGGCTCCGTTTAGGGTACGGGTTAGGGTTAGGGTACGTGTTAGGGTTAGGGTAGGGGTTAGGGTTAGGGTATGCGTTAGGGTTAGGGTAGTTATTAAACCTATCCCACTCTCTAGATACCCCTTAGAACGTAAAGGAATATTATTTGGGGGTCCAGCCATGGAGAAGAGTTTAGACACTAGGAAAAGATAAGGAACACACCCATTATAAAGAAATCACATTAGGATTCTCTTTTTAAGCTGTTCCTTAAAACACTAGTGCTTAGGAAATCTATTGGAGGCAGAAGCAGTCAAGGGTAGCCTAGGGTTAGGGTGAGGCTTGGGGTTAGGCTTAGGGTACGGCTTAGGGTATGGGTTCGGGTAGGGGTTCGGGTACGGCGTAGGGTATGGGTTAGGGTTAGGGTTAGGGTTAGTGTTAGGGTTAGGGCTCCATTTAGGGTACGGGTTAGGATTAGGGTACGTGTTAGGGTTAGGGTAGGGGTTAGCGTTAGGGTATGCGTTAGGGTTAGGGTAGTTATTAAACCTATCACACTCTCTAGATACCCCTTAGAACGTAAAGGAATATTATTTGGGGGTCCAGCCATGGAGAAGAGTTTAGACACTAGGAAAAGATAAGGAACACACCCATTATAAAGAAATCACATTAGGATTCTCTTTTTAAGCTGTTCCTTAAAACACTAGTGCTTAGGAAATCTATTGGAGGCAGAAGCAGTCAAGGGTAGCCTAGGGTTAGGGTTAGGCTTAGGGTTAGGCTTAGGGTACGGGTTCGGGGAGGGCTTCGGGTACGGCGTAGGGTATGGGTTAGGGTTAGGGTTAGTGTTAGGGTTAGGGCTCGGTTTAGGTTACGGGTTAGGATTAGGGTACGTGTTAGGTTTAGGGTAGGGGTTAGGGTTAGGGTACGCGTTAGGGTTAGGGTAGTTATTAAACCTATCCCACTCTCTAGATACCACTTAGCACGTAAAGGAATATTATTTGGGGATCCAGCCATGGAGAAGAGTTTAGACACTAAGATAATATAAGGAACACACACATTATAAAGAAATCACATTAGGATTCTCTTTTCAAGATGTTCCTTAAAACACTAGTGCTTACGAAATCTATTGGAGGCAGAAGCAGTCAAGGGTAGCCTAGGGTTAGGGTTAGGCTTAGTGTACGGCTTAGGGTACGGCTTAGGGTAGGGGTTCGGGGAGGGCATCGGGTACGGCGTAGGGTATGGGTTAGGGTTAGGGTTAGGGTTAGTGGTAGGGTTAGGGCTCGGTTTAGGGTACGGGTTAGGATTAGGGTACGTGTTAAGGTTAGGGTAGGGGTTAGGGTTAGGGTACGCGTTAGGGTTAGGGTAGTTATTAAACCTATCTCACTCTCTAGATACCCCTTAGCACGTGAAGGAATATTATTGGGGGTCCAGCCATGGAGAAGAGTTTAGACACTAAGATAATATAAGGAACACACACATTATAAAGAAATCACATTAGGATTCTCTTTTTAAGCTGTTCCTTAAAACACTAGTGCTTAGGAAATCTATTGGAGGCAGAAGCAGTCAAGGGTAGCCTAGGGTTAGGGTTAGGCTTAGGGTTAGGCTTAGGGCACGGCTTAAGATACAGGTTCGGGGAGGGCTTCGGGTACGGCGTAGGGTATGGGTTAGGGGTAGGGTTAGGGTTAGTGTTAGGGTTAGGGCTCGGTTTAGGGTACGGGTTAGGATTAGGGTACGTGTTAGGGTTAGGGTAGGCGTTAGGGTTAGGGTACGCGTTAGGGTTAGGGTAGTTATTAAACCTATCCCACTCTGTAGATACCCCTTAGCACGTAAAGCAATATTATTTGGGGGTCCATCCATGGAGAAAAGTTTAGACACTAAGATAATATAAGGAACACACACATTATATAGAAATCACATTAGGATTCTCTTTTTAAGCTGTTCCTTAAAACACTAGTGCTTAGGAAATCTATTGGAGGCAGAAGCAGTCAAGGGTAGCCTAGGGTTAGGGTGAGGCTTGGGGTTAGGCTTAGGGTACGGCTTAGGGTATGGGTTCGGGGAGGGGTTCGGGTACGGCGTAGGGTATGGGTTAGTGTTTGGGTTAGTGTTAGGGTTAGGGCTCGGTTTAGGGTACGGTTTAGGATTAGGGTACGTGTTAGGGTTAGGGTAGGGGTTAGGGTTAGGGTACGCATTAGGGTTAGGGTAGTTATTAAACCTATCCCACTCTCTAGATACCCCTTAGCACGTAAAGGAATATTATTTGGGGGTTCAGCCATGGAGAAGAGTTTAGACACTAGGATAAGATAAGGAACACACCCATTATAAAGAAATCACATTAGGATTCTCTTTTTAAGCTGTTCCTTAAAACACTAGTGCTTAGGAAATCTATTGGAGGCAGAAGCAGTCAAGGGTAGCCTAGGGTTAGGGTGAGGCTTGGGGTTAGGCTTAGGGTACGGGTTCGGGGAGGGGTTTGGGTACGGCGTAGGGTATGGGTTAGGGTTAGGGTTTGGGTTAGTGTTAGGGTTAGGGCGCCATTTAGGTTACGGGTTAGGATTAGGGTACGTGTTAGGGTTAGGGTAGGGGTTAGGCTTAGGGTACGCGTTAGGGTTAGGGTAGTTATTAAACCTATCCCACTCTCTATTTACCCCTTAGCACGTAAAGGAATATTATTTGGGTTTCCAGCCATGGAGAAGAGTTTAGACACTAAGATAATATAAGGAACACACACATTATAAAGAAATCACATTAGGATTCTCTTTTTAAGCTGTTCCTTAAAACACTAGTGCTTAGGAAATCTATTGGAGGCAGAAGCAGTCAAGGGTAGCCTAGGGTTAGGGTTAGGCTTAGGGTTAAGCTTAGGGTACGTCTTAGGTTACGGGTTCGGGGAGGGCTTCGGGTACGGCGCAGGGTATGGGTTAGGATTATGGTTAGGGTTAGTGTTAGGGTTAGGGCTCGGTTTAGGGTACGGGTTAGGATTAGGGTACGTGTTAGGGATAGGGTAGGGGTTAGGGTTATGGTACGCGTTAGGGTTAGGGTAGTTATTAAACCTATCCCACTCTCTAGGTACCCCTTAGCACGTAAAGGAATATTATTTGGGGGTCCAGCCATGGAGAAGAGTTTAGACACTAGGATAAGTTAAGGAACACACCCATTATAAAGAAATCACATTAGGATTCTCTTTTTAAGCTGTTTCTTAAAACACTAGTGCTTAGCAAATCTATTGGAGGCAGAAGCAGTCAAGGGTAGCCTAGGGTTAGGGTTAGGCTTAGGGTTAGGCTTAGGGTACGGCTTAGGGTACGGGTTCGGGGAGGGCATCGGGTACGGCGCAGGGTATGGGTTAGGTTTATGGTTAGGGTTAGTGTCAGGGTTAGGGCTCGGTTTAGGGTACGGGTTAGGATTAGGGTACGTGTTAGGGTTAGGGTAGGGGTTACGGTTAGGGTACGCGTTAGGGTTAGGGTAGTTATTAAACCTATCCCACTCTCTAGATACCCCTTAGCACGTAAAGGAATATTATTTGGGGGTCCAGCCATGGAGAAGAGTTTAGACACTAGGATAAGATAAGGAACACACCCATTATAAAGAAATCACATTAGGATTCTCTTTTTAAGCTGTTTCTTAAAACACTAGTGCTTAGGAAATCTATTGGAGGCAGAAGCATTCAAGAGTAGCCTAGGGTTAGGGTTAGGCTTAGGGTTAGGGTTAGGGTACGGCTTAGGGTACGGGTTCGGGGAGGGGTTCGGATATGGCGTAGGGTATGGGTTAGGGTTAGGGTTAGGGCTCGGTTTAGGGTAATGGTTAGGATTAGGGTACGTGTTAGGGTTAGGGTAGGGGTTAGGGTTAGGTTACGCATTGGGGTTAGGGTAGTTATGAAACCTATCCCACTCTCTAGATACCCCTTAGCACGTAAGGGAATATTATTTGGGGGTCCAGCCATGGAGAAGAGTTTAGACACTAGGATAAGATAAGGAACAGAGCCATTATAAAGAAATCACATTAGGATTCTCTTTTTAAGCTGTTCCTTAAAACACTAGTGCTTAGGAAATCTATTGGAGGCAGAAGAAGTCAAGGGTAGCCTAGGGTTAGGGTTAGGCTTAGGGTTAGGGTTAGGGTACGGCTTAGGGTACGGGTTCGGGGAGGGGTTCGGGTACGGCGTAGGGTATGGGTTAGGGTTAGGGTTAGGGCTCGGTTTAGGGTACGGGTTAGGATTAATGTACGTGTTAGGGTTAAGGTAGGGGATAGGGTTATGGTACGCATTAGGGTTAGGGTAGTTATTAAACCTATCCCACTCTCTAGATACCCCTTAGCACGTAAAGGAATATTATTTGGGGGTCCAGCCATGGAGAAGAGTTTAGATACTAGGATAAGATAAGGAACACACCCATTATAAAGAAATCACATTAGGATTCTCTTTTTAAGCTGTTTCTTAAAACACTAGTGCTTAGGAAATCTATTGGAGGCAGAAGCAGTCAAGGGTAGCCTAGGGTTAGGGTTAGGCTTAGGGATAGGGTTAGGGTATGGCTTACGGTACGGATTCGGGGAGGGGTTGGGGTACGGCGTAGGGTATGGGTTAGGTTTAGGGTTAGCGTTAGGGTTAGGGCTGGGTTTAGGGTACGGGTTAGGATTAGGGTACGTGTTAGGGTTAGGGTAGGGGTTAGGGTTAGGGTACGCGTTACGGTTAGGATAGTTATTAATCATATCCCCTCTGTAGATACCCCTTAGCACGTAAAGGAATATTATTTAGGGGTCAAGCCATGGAGAAGAGTTTAGACACTAAGATAATATAAGGAACACACACATTATAAAGAAATCACATTAGGATTCTCTTTTTAAGCTGTTCCTGAAAACACTAGTGCTTAGGAAATCTATTGGAGGCAGAAGCAGTCAAGGGTATCCTAGGGTTAGGGTTAGGCTTAGGGTACGGCTTAGGTTACGGGTTCGGGGAGGGCTTCGGGTATGGCGCAGGGTATGGGTTAGGGTTATGGTTAGGGTTAGTGTTAGGGTTAGGGCTCGGTTTAGGGTACGGGTTAGGATTAGGGTACGTGTTAGGGTTAGGGTAGGGGTTAGGGTTAGGGTACGCGTTAGGGTTAGGGTAGTTATTAAACCTATCCCACTCTCTAGATACCCCTTAGCACGTAAAGGAATATTATTTGGGGGTCCAGCCATGGAGAAGAGTTTAGACACTAGGAGAAGATAAGGAACACACCCATTATAAAGAAATCACATTAGGATTCTCTTTTTAAGCTGTTTCTTAAAACACTAGTGCTTAGGAAATCTATTGGAGGCAGAAGCAGTCAAGGGTAGCCTAGGGTTAGGGTTAGGCTTAGGGTTAGGGTTAGGGTACGGCTTAGGGTACGGATTCGGGGAGGGGTTCGTGTACGGCGTAGGCTATGGGTTAGGGTTAGGTTTAGTGGTAGTGTTAGGGCTCGGTATAGGGTACGGGTTAGTGTTAGGGTACGTGTTAGGTTTACGGTAGGGTTTGGGGTTAGGGTACGCGTTAGTGTTAGGGTAGTTATTAAACCTATCCCACTCTCTAGATACCCCTTAGCACGTCAAGGAATATTATTTGGGGGTCCAGCCATGGAGAAGAGTTTATACACTAGGATAAAATAAGGAACACATCCATTATAAAGAAATCACATTAGGATTCTCTTTTTAAGCTGTTCCTTAAAACACTAGTGCTTAGGAAATCTATTGGAGGCAGAAGCAGTCAAGGGTAGCCTAGGGTTAGGGTTAGGCTTAGGGTTAGGGTTAGGGTACGGCTTAGGGTACGGGTTGGGGAGGGGTTCGGATATGGCGTAGGGTATGGGTTAGGGTTAGGGTTAGGGCTCGGTTTAGGGTAATCGTTAGGATTAGGGTACGTGTTAGGGTTAGGGTAGGGTTTAGGGTTAGGTTACGCATTGGGGTTAGGGTAGTTATGAAACCTATCCCACTCTCTAGATACGCCTTAGCACGTAAGGGAATATTATTTGGGGGTCCAGCCATGGAGAAGAGTTTAGACACTAGGATAAGATAAGGAACAGAGCCATTATAAAGATATCACATTAGGATTCTCTTTTTAAGCTGTTCCTTAAAACACTAGTGCTTAGGAAATCTATTGGAGGCAGAAGAAGTCAAGGGTAGCCTAGGGTTAGGGTTAGGCTTAGGGTTAGGGTTAGGGTACGGCTTAGGGTACGGGTTCGGGGAGGGGTTCGGGTACGGCGTAGGGTATGCGTTAGGGTTAGGGTTAGGGGTCGGTTTAGGGTACGGGTTAGGATTAGTGTACGTGTTAGGGTTAAGGTAGGGGATAGGGTTATGGTACGCATTAGGGTTAGGGTAGTTATTAAACCTATCCCACTCTCTAGATACCCCTTAGCACGTAAAGGAATATTATTTGGGGGTCCAGCCATGGAGAAGAGTTTAGACACTAGGATAAGATAAGGAACACACCCATTATAAAGAAATCACATTAGGATTCTCTTTTTAAGCTGTTTCTTAAAACACTAGTGCTTAGGAAATCTATTGGAGGCAGAAGCAGTCAAGGGTAGCCTAGGGTTAGGGTTAGGCTTAGGGATAGGGTTAGGGTATGGCTTACGGTACGGGTTCGGGGAGGGGTTGGGGTACGGCGTAGTGTATGGGTTAGGTTTAGGGTTAGCGTTAGGGTTAGGGCTGGGTTTAGGGTACGGGTTAGGATTAAGGTACGTGTTAGGGTTAGGGTAGGGGTTAGGGTTAGGGTACGCGTTACGGTTAGGTTAGTTATTAAACCTATCCCACTCTCTAGATACCCCTTAGCACGTAAAGGAATATTATTTGGGGTTCCAGCCATGGAGAAGAGTTTAGACAGTAGGATAAGATAAGGAACACACCCATTATAAAGAAATCACATTAGGATTCTCTTTTTAAGCTGTTCCTTAAAACACTAGTGCTTAGGAAATCTGTTGGAGGCAGAAGCAGTCAAGGGTAGCCTAGAATTAGTGTTAGGCTTAGGGTTAGGTTTAGGGTACGGCTTAGGGTACGGCTTAGGGTACGGCTTAGGGTACGGGTTCGGGGAGGGCTTCGTGTACGGCGTAGGGTATGGCTTAGTGTTAAGGTTAGGGTTAGTGTTAGGGCTAGGGTTCGGTTTAGGGTACGGGTTAGGATTAGGGTACGTGTTAGGGTTAGGGTAGGGGTTAGGGTTAGGGTACGCGTTAGGGTTAGGGTAGTTATTAAAACTATCCCACTCTATAGATACCCCTTTGCACGTAAAGGGATATTATTTGGGGGTCCAGCCATGGAGAAGAGTTTAGACACTAAGATAATATAAGGAACACACACATTATAAAGAAATCACATTAGGATTCCCTTTTTAAGCTGTTCATTAAAACACTAGTGCTTAGGAAATCTATTGGAGGCAGAAGCAGTCAAGGGTAGCCTAGGGTTAGGGTTAGGCTTAGGGCTAGGCTTAGGATACGGCTTAGGATACGGGTTCGGGGAGGGGTTCGTGTACGGCATAGGGTATGGGTTAGGGTTAGGGTTTGGGTTAGTGTTAGGGTTAGAGCTCCGTTTAGGGTACGGGTTAGGATTAGGGTACGTGTTAGGGTTAGGGTAGGGATTAACGTTAGGGTACGCATTAGGGTTAGGGTAGTTATTAAACCTATCCCACTCTCTAGATACCCCTTAGCACGTAAAGGAATATTATTTGGGGGTCCAGCCATGGAGAAGAGTTTAGACACTAGGATAAGATAAGGAACACACCCATTATAAAGAAATCACATTAGGATTCTCTTTTTAAGCTGTTCCTTAAAACACTAGTGCTTAGGAAATCTATTGGAGGCAGAAGCAGTCAAGGGTAGCCTAGGGTTAGTGTTAGGCTTAGGGTTAGGCTTAGGGTAAGGCTTAGGTTACGGGTTCGGGGAGGGCTTCGGGTACGGCGTAGGGTATGGGTTAGGGTTAGGGTTAGGGTTAGTGTTAGCGTTAGAGCTCGGTTTAGGGTACGGGTTAGGATTAGGGTACGTGTTAGGGTTAGGGTAGGGGTTAGGGTTAGGGTACGCATTAGGGTTAGGGTAGTTATTAAACCTATCCCACTCTCTAGATACCCCTTAGCACGTAAAGGAATATTATTTGGGGGTCCAGCCATGGAGAAGAGTTTAGACAGTAGGATAAGATAAGGAACACACCCATTATAAAGAAATTACATTAGGATTCTCTTTTTATGTTGTTCCTTAAAACACTAGTGCTTAGGAAATCTATTGGAGGCAGAAGCAGTCAAGGGTAGCCTAGAATTAGGGTTAGGCTTAGGGTTAGGGTTAGGGTACGGCTTAGGGTACGCGTTCGGGGAGGGCTTCGGGTACGGCGTAGGGTATGGGTTAGGGTTAGGGTTAGGGTTAGTGTTAGGGTTAGGGCTCGGTTTAGGGTACGGGTTAGGATTAGGGTACGTGTTAGGGTTAGGGTAAGGGTTAGGGTTAGTGTACGCGTTAGGGTTAGGGTAGTGATTAAACCTATCCCACTCTCTAGATACCCCTTAGCACGTAAAGGAATATTATTTGGGGGTCCAGCCATGGAGAAGAGTTTAGACACTAGGATAAGATAAGGAACACACCCATTATAAAGAAATCACATTAGGATTCTCTTTTTAAGCTCTTCCTTAAAACACTAGTGCTTAGCAAATCTATTGGAGGCAGAAGCCGTCAAGGGTAGCCTAGGGTTAGGGTTAGGCTTAGGGTTAGGCTTAGGGTACGGCTTAGGGTACGGGTTCGGGGAGGGCTTCGGGTACGGCGTAGGGTATGGGTTAGGGTTAGGGTTAGGGTTAGTGTCAGGGTTAGGGCTCGGTTTAGGGTACGGGTTAGGATTAGGGTACGTGTTAGGGTTAGGGTTAGGGTACGCGTTAGGGTTAGGGTAGTTATTAAACCTATCCCACTCTCTAGATACCCCTTAGCACGTAAAGGAATATTATTTGGGGGTCCAGCCATGGAGAAGAGTTTAGACACTAAGATAATATAAGGAACACACACATTATAAAGAAATCACATTAGGATTCTCTTTTTAAGCTGTTCCTTAAAACACTAATGCTTAGGAAATCTCTTGGAGGCAGAAGCAGTTAAGGGTAGCCTAGGGTTAGGGTTAGGCTTAGGGTTAGGCTTAGGGTACGGCTTAGGGTACGGGTTCGGGGAGGGATTCGGGTACGGCGTAGGGTATGGGTTAGGGTTAGGGTTAGGGTTAGTGTTAGAGTTAGGGCTCGGTTTAGGGTACGGGATAGGATTAGGGTACGTGTTAGGGTTAGGGTAGGGGTTAGGGTTAGGGTACGCGTTAGGGTTAGGGTAGTTATTAAACCTAACCCACTCTCTAGATACCCCTAAGCACGTAAAGGAATATTATTTGGGGGTCCAGCCATGGAGAAGAGTTTAGACACTAGGATAAGATAAGGAACACACCCATTATAAAGAAATCACATTAGGATTCTCTTTTTAAGCAGTTCCTTAAAACACTAGTGCTTAGGAAATCTATTGGAGGCAGAAGCAGTTAAGGGTAGCCTAGGGTTAGTGTTAGGCTTAGGGTTAGGCTTAGGGTACGGCTTAGGGTACGGGTTCGGGGAGGGCTTCGGGTACGGCGTAGGGTATGGGTTAGGGTTAGGGTTAGGGTTAGTGTTAGGGTTAGGGCTCGGTTTAGGGTACGGGTTAGGATTAGGGTACGTGTTAGGATTAGGGTAAGGGTTAGGGTTAGTGTACGCGTTAGGGTTAGGGTAGTGATTAAACCTATCCCACTCTCTAGATACCCCTTAGCACGTAAAGGAATATTATTTGGGGGTCCAGCCATGGAGAAGAGTTTAGACACTAGGATAAGATAAGGAACACACCCATTATAAAGAAATCACATTAGGATTCTCTTTTTAAGCTGTTCCTTAAAACACTAGTGCTTAGCAAATCTATTGGAGGCAGAAGCAGTCAAGGGTAGCCTAGGGTTAGGGTTAGGCTTAGGGTTAGGCTTCGGGTACCCCTTAGAGTACGGGTTCGGGGAAGCTTCGGGTTAGGGTTAGGGGTAGGGTTAGGGTACGGCTTAGGGTACGTGTTCGGGGAGGGCTTTGGGTACGGCGTAGGGTATGGGTTAGGGTTAGGGTTAGGTTTAGTGTTAGGGTTAGGGCTCGGTTTAGGGTACGGGTTAGGATTAGGGTACGTGTTAGGGTTAGGGTAGAGGTAAGGGTTAGTGTACGCGTTAGGGTTAGGGTAGTGATTAAACCTATCCCACTCTCTAGATACCCTTTAGCACATAAAGGAATATTATTTGGGGGTCCAGCCATGGAGAAGAGCTTAGACACTAGGATAAGAAAAGGAACACACCCATTATAAAGAAATCACATTAGGATTCTCTTTTTAAGGTGTTCCTTAAAACACTAGTGCTTAGGAAATCTATTGGAGGCAGAAGCAGTCAAGGGTAGCCTAGGGTTAGTGTTAGGCTTAGGGTTAGGCTTAGGGTACGGCTTAGAGTACGGGTTCGGGGAGGGCTTCGGATACGGCGTAGGGTATGGCTTTGGGTTAGTGTTAGGGTTAGTGTTAGGGTTAGGGCTCGGTTTAGGGTACGGGTTAGGATTAGGGTACGTGTTAGGGTTAGGGTAGGGGTTAGGGTTAGGGTACGCGTTAGGGTTAGGGTAGTTATTAAACCTATCCCACTCTCTAGATACCCCTTAGCACGTAAAGGAATATTATTTGGGGGTCCAGCCATGGAGAAGAGTTTAGACACTAAGATAATATAAGGAACACACACATTATAAAGAAATCACATTAGGATTCTCTTTTTAAGGTGTTCCTTAAAACACTAGTGCTTAGGAAATCTATTGGAGGCAGAAGCAGTCAAGGGTAGCCTAGGGTTAGGGTTAGGCTTAGGGTTAGGCTTAGGGTACGGCTTAGGGTACGGGTTCGGGGAGGGCTTCGGGTTCGGCGTAGGGTATGGGTTAGGGTTAGGGTTAGGGTTAGTGTTAGGGTTAGGGCTTGGTTTAGGTTACGGGTTAGGATTAGGGTACGTGTTAGGTTTAGGGTAGGGGTTAGGGTTAGGGTACGCGTTAGGGTTAGGGTAGTTATTAAACCTATCCCACTCTCTAATTACCCCTTAGCACGTAAAGGAATATTATTTGGGGATCCAGCCATGGAGAAGAGTTTAGACACTAAGATAATATAAGGAACACACACATTATAAAGAAATCACATTAGGATTCTCTTTTCAAGATGTTCCTTAAAACACTAGTGCTTAGGAAATCTATTGGAGGCAGAAGCAGTCAAGGGTAGCCTAGGGTTAGGGTTAGGCTTAGTGTACGGCTTAGGGTACGGCGTAGGGTAGGGGTTCGGGGAGGGCATCGGGTACGGCGTAGGTTATGGGTTAGGGTTAGGGTTAGGGTTAGTGTTAGGGTTAGGGCTCGGTTTAGGGTACGGGTTAGGATTAGGGTACGTGTTAGGGTTAGGGTAGGGGTTAGGCTTAGGGTACGCGTTAGGGTTAGGGTAGTTATTAAACCTATCCCACTCTCTATTTACCCCTTAGCACGTAAAGGAATATTATTTGGGTTTCCAGCCATGGAGAAGAGTTTAGACACTAAGATAATATAAGGAACACACACATTATAAAGAAATCACATTAGGATTCTCTTTTTAAGCTGTTCCTTAAAACACTAGTGCTTAGGAAATCTATTGGAGGCAGAAGCAGTCAAGGGTAGCCTAGGGTTAGGGTTAGGCTTAGGGTTAAGCTTAGGGTACGTCTTAGGTTACGGGTTCGGGGAGGGCTTCGGGTACGGCGCAGGGTATGGGTTAGGATTATGGTTAGGGTTAGTGTTAGGGTTAGGGCTCGGTTTAGGGTACGGGTTAGGATTAGGGTACGTGTTAGGGATAGGGTAGGGGTTAGGGTTATGGTACGCGTTAGGGTTAGGGTAGTTATTAAACCTATCCCACTCTCTAGGTACCCCTTAGCACGTAAAGGAATATTATTTGGGGGTCCAGCCATGGAGAAGAGTTTAGACACTAGGATAAGTTAAGGAACACACCCATTATAAAGAAATCACATTAGGATTCTCTTTTTAAGCTGTTTCTTAAAACACTAGTGCTTAGCAAATCTATTGGAGGCAGAAGCAGTCAAGGGTAGCCTAGGGTTAGGGTTAGGCTTAGGGTTAAGCTTAGGGTACGGCTTAGGGTACGGGTTCGGGGAGGGCATCGGGTACGGCGCAGGGTATGGGTTAGGTTTATGGTTAGGGTTAGTGTCAGGGTTAGGGCTCGGTTTAGGGTACGGGTTAGGATTAGGGTACGTGTTAGGGTTAGGGTAGGGGTTACGGTTAGGGTACGCGTTAGGGTTAGGGTAGTTATTAAACCTATCCCACTCTCTAGATACCCCTTAGCACGTAAAGGAATATTATTTGGGGGTCCAGCCATGGAGAAGAGTTTAGACACTAGGATAAGATAAGGAACACACCCATTATAAAGAAATCACATTAGGATTCTCTTTTTAAGCTGTTTCTTAAAACACTAGTGCTTAGGAAATCTATTGGAGGCAGAAGCATTCAAGAGTAGCCTAGGGTTAGGGTTAGGCTTAGGGTTAGGGTTAGGGTACGGCTTAGGGTACGGGTTCGGGGAGGGGTTCGGATATGGCGTAGGGTATGGGTTAGGGTTAGGGTTAGGGCTCGGTTTAGGGTAATGGTTAGGATTAGGGTACGTGTTAGGGTTAGGGTAGGGGTTAGGGTTAGGTTACGCATTGGGGTTAGGGTAGTTATGAAACCTATCCCACTCTCTAGATACCCCTTAGCACGTAAGGGAATATTATTTGGGGGTCCAGCCATGGAGAAGAGTTTAGACACTAGGATAAGATAAGGAACAGAGCCATTATAAAGAAATCACATTAGGATTCTCTTTTTAAGCTGTTCCTTAAAACACTAGTGCTTAGGAAATCTATTGGAGGCAGAAGAAGTCAAGGGTAGCCTAGGGTTAGGGTTAGGCTTAGGGTTAGGGTTAGGGTACGGCTTAGGGTACGGGTTCGGGGAGGGGTTCGGGTACGGCGTAGGGTATGGGTTAGGGTTAGGGTTAGGGCTCGGTTTAGGGTACGGGTTAGGATTAATGTACGTGTTAGGGTTAAGGTAGGGGATAGGGTTATGGTACGCATTAGGGTTAGGGTAGTTATTAAACCTATCCCACTCTCTAGATACCCCTTAGCACGTAAAGGAATATTATTTGGGGGTCCAGCCATGGAGAAGAGTTTAGATACTAGGATAAGATAAGGAACACACCCATTATAAAGAAATCACATTAGGATTCTCTTTTTAAGCTGTTTCTTAAAACACTAGTGCTTAGGAAATCTATTGGAGGCAGAAGCAGTCAAGGGTAGCCTAGGGTTAGGGTTAGGCTTAGGGATAGGGTTAGGGTATGGCTTACGGTACGGATTCGGGGAGGGGTTGGGGTACGGCGTAGGGTATGGGTTAGGTTTAGGGTTAGCGTTAGGGTTAGGGCTGGGTTTAGGGTACGGGTTAGGATTAGGGTACGTGTTAGGGTTAGGGTAGGGGTTAGGGTTAGGGTACGCGTTACGGTTAGGATAGTTATTAATCATATCCCCTCTCTAGATACCCCTTAGCACGTAAAGGAATATTATTTGGGGGTCAAGCCATGGAGAAGAGTTTAGACACTAAGATAATATAAGGAACACACACATTATAAAGAAATCACATTAGGATTCTCTTTTTAAGCTGTTCCTGAAAACACTAGTGCTTAGGAAATCTATTGGAGGCAGAAGCAGTCAAGGGTATCCTAGGGTTAGGGTTAGGCTTAGGGTACGGCTTAGGTTACGGGTTCGGGGAGGGCTTCGGGTATGGCGCAGGGTATGGGTTAGGGTTATGGTTAGGGTTAGTGTTAGGGTTAGGGCTCGGTTTAGGGTACGGGTTAGGATTAGGGTACGTGTTAGGGTTAGGGTAGGGGTTAGGGTTAGGGTACGCGTTAGGGTTAGGGTAGTTATTAAACCTATCCCACTCTCTAGATACCCCTTAGCACGTAAAGGAATATTATTTGGGGGTCCAGCCATGGAGAAGAGTTTAGACACTAGGAGAAGATAAGGAACACACCCATTATAAAGAAATCACATTAGGATTCTCTTTTTAAGCTGTTTCTTAAAACACTAGTGCTTAGGAAATCTATTGGAGGCAGAAGCAGTCAAGGGTAGCCTAGGGTTAGGGTTAGGCTTAGGGTTAGGGTTAGGGTACGGCTTAGGGTACGGATTCGGGGAGGGGTTCGTGTAGGGCGTAGGCTATGGGTTAGGGTTAGGTTTAGTGGTAGTGTTAGGGCTCGGTATAGGGTACGGGTTAGTGTTAGGGTACGTGTTAGGTTTACGGTAGGGTTTGGGGTTAGGGTACGCGTTAGTGTTAGGGTAGTTATTAAACCTATCCCACTCTCTAGATACCCCTTAGCACGTCAAGGAATATTATTTGGGGGTCCAGCCATGGAGAAGAGTTTATACACTAGGATAAAATAAGGAACACATCCATTATAAAGAAATCACATTAGGATTCTCTTTTTAAGCTGTTCCTTAAAACACTAGTGCTTAGGAAATCTATTGGAGGCAGAAGCAGTCAAGGGTAGCCTAGAGTTAGGGTTAGGCTTAGGGTTAGGGTTAGGGTACGGCTTAGGGTACGGGTTGGGGAGGGGTTCGGATATGGCGTAGGGTATGGGTTAGGGTTAGGGTTAGGGCTCGGTTTAGGGTAATCGTTAGGATTAGGGTACTTGTTAGGGTTAGGGTAGGGTTTAGGGTTAGGTTACGCATTGGGGTTAGGGTAGTTATGAAACCTATCCCACTCTCTAGATACCCCTTAGCACGTAAGGGAATATTATTTGGGGGTCCAGCCATGGAGAAGAGTTTAGACACTAGGATAAGATAAGGAACAGAGCCATTATAAAGATATCACATTAGGATTCTCTTTTTAAGCTGTTCCTTAATACACTAGTGCTTAGGAAATCTATTGGAGGCAGAAGAAGTCAAGGGTAGCCTAGGGTTAGGGTTAGGCTTAGGGTTAGGGTTAGGGTACGGCTTAGGGTACGGGTTCGGGGAGGGGTTCGGGTACGGCGTAGGGTATGCGTTAGTGTTAGGGTTAGGGGTCGGTTTAGGGTACGGGTTAGGATTAGTGTACGTGTTAGGGTTAAGGTAGGGGATAGGGTTATGGTACGCATTAGGGTTAGGGTAGTTATTAAACCTATCCCACTCTCTAGATACCCCTTAGCACGTAAAGGAATATTATTTGGGGGTCCAGCCATGGAGAAGAGTTTAGACACTAGGATAAGATAAGGAACACACCCATTATAAAGAAATCACATTAGGATTCTCTTTTTAAGCTGTTTCTTAAAACACTAGTGCTTAGGAAATCTATTGGAGGCAGAAGCAGTCAAGGGTAGCCTAGGGTTAGGGTTAGGCTTAGGGATAGGGTTAGGGTATGGCTTACGGTACGGGTTCGGGGAGGGTTTGGGGTACGGCGTAGTGTATGGGTTAGGTTTAGGGTTAGCGTTAGGGTTAGGGCTGGGTTTAGGGTACGGGTTAGGATTAAGGTACGTGTTAGGGTTAGGGTAGGGGTTAGGGTTAGGGTACGCGTTACGGTTAGGTTAGTTATTAAACCTATCCCACTCTCTAGATACCCCTTAGCACGTAAAGGAATATTATTTGGGGTTCCAGCCATGGAGAAGAGTTTAGACAGTAGGATAAGATAAGGAACACACCCATTATAAAGAAATCACATTAGGATTCTCTTTTTAAGCTGTTCCTTAAAACACTAGTGCTTAGGAAATCTGTTGGAGGCAGAAGCAGTCAAGGGTAGCCTAGAATTAGTGTTAGGCTTAGGGTTAGGGTTAGGGTACGGCTTAGGGTACGGCTTAGGGTACGGCTTAGGGTACGGGTTCGGGGAGGGCTTCGTGTACGGCGTAGGGTATGGCTTAGTGTTAAGGTTAGGGTTAGTGTTAGGGCTAGGGTTCGGTTTAGGGTACGGGTTAGGATTAGGGTACGTGTTAGGGTTAGGGTTAGGGTACGCGTTAGGGTTAGGGTAGTTATTAAACCTATCCCACTCTCTAGATACCCCTTAGCACGTAAAGGAATATTATTTGGGGGTCCAGCCATGGAGAAGAGTTTAGACACTAAGATAATATAAGGAACACTCACATTATAAAGAAATCACATTAGGATTCTCTTTTTAAGCTGTTCCTTAAAACACTAATGCTTAGGAAATCTCTTGGAGGCAGAAGCAGTTAAGGGTAGCCTAGGGTTAGGGTTAGGCTTAGGGTTAGGCTTAGGGTACGGCTTAGGGTACGGGTTCGGGGAGGGATTCGGGTACGGCGTAGGGTATGGGTTAGGGTTAGGGTTAGGGTTAGTGTTAGAGTTAGGGCTCGGTTTAGGGTACGGGATAGGATTAGGGTACGTGTTAGGGTTAGGGTAGGGGTTAGGGTTAGGGTACGCGTTAGGGTTAGGGTAGTTATTAAACCTAACCCACTCTCTAGATACCCCTAAGCACGTAAAGGAATATTATTTGGGGGTCCAGCCATGGAGAAGAGTTTAGACACTAGGATAAGATAAGGAACACACCCATTATAAAGAAATCACATTAGGATTCTCTTTTTAAGCAGTTCCTTAAAACACTAGTGCTTAGGAAATCTATTGGAGGCAGAAGCAGTTAAGGGTAGCCTAGGGTTAGTGTTAGGCTTAGGGTTAGGCTTAGGGTACGGCTTAGGGTACGGGTTCGGGGAGGGCTTCGGGTACGGCGTAGGGTATGGGTTAGGGTTAGGGTTAGGGTTAGTGTTAGGGTTAGGGCTCGGTTTAGGGTACGGGTTAGGATTAGGGTACGTGTTAGGATTAGGGTAAGGGTTAGGGTTAGTGTACGCGTTAGGGTTAGGGTAGTGATTAAACCTATCCCACTCTCTAGATACCCCTTAGCACGTAAAGGAATATTATTTGGGGGTCCAGCCATGGAGAAGAGTTTAGACACTAGGATAAGATAAGGAACACACCCATTATAAAGAAATCACATTAGGATTCTCTTTTTAAGCTGTTCCTTAAAACACTAGTGCTTAGCAAATCTATTGGAGGCAGAAGCAGTCAAGGGTAGCCTAGGGTTAGGGTTAGGCTTAGGGTTAGGCTTCGGGTACCCCTTAGAGTACGGGTTCGGGGAAGCTTCGGGTTAGGGTTAGGGGTAGGGTTAGGGTACGGCTTAGGGTACGTGTTCGGGGAGGGCTTTGGGTACGGCGTAGGGTATGGGTTAGGGTTAGGGTTAGGTTTAGTGTTAGGGTTAGGGCTCGGTTTAGGGTACGGGTTAGGATTAGGGTACGTGTTAGGGTTAGGGTAGAGGTAAGGGTTAGTGTACGCGTTAGGGTTAGGGTAGTGATTAAACCTATCCCACTCTCTAGATACCCTTTAGCACATAAAGGAATATTATTTGGGGGTCCAGCCATGGAGAAGAGCTTAGACACTAGGATAAGAAAAGGAACACACCCATTATAAAGAAATCACATTAGGATTCTCTTTTTAAGGTGTTCCTTAAAACACTAGTGCTTAGGAAATCTATTGGAGGCAGAAGCAGTCAAGGGTAGCCTAGGGTTAGTGTTAGGCTTAGGGTTAGGCTTAGGGTACGGCTTAGAGTACGGGTTCGGGGAGGGCTTCGGATACGGCGTAGGGTATGGCTTTGGGTTAGTGTTAGGGTTAGTGTTAGGGTTAGGGCTCGGTTTAGGGTACGGGTTAGGATTAGGGTACGTGTTAGGGTTAGGGTAGGGGTTAGGGTTAGGGTACGCGTTAGGGTTAGGGTAGTTATTAAACCTATCCCACTCTCTAGATACCCCTTAGCACGTAAAGGAATATTATTTGGGGGTCCAGCCATGGAGAAGAGTTTAGACACTAAGATAATATAAGGAACACACACATTATAAAGAAATCACATTAGGATTCCCTTTTTAAGCTGCTCCTTAAAACACTAGTGCTTAGGAAATCTATTGGAGGCAGAAGCAGTCAAGGGTAGCCTAGGGTTAGGGTTAGGCTTAGGGTTAGGCTTAGGGTACGGCTTAGGGTACGTGTTCGGGGAGGGCTTCGGGTACGGCGTAGGGTATGGGTTAGGGTTAGGTTTAGGGTTAGTGTTAGGGTTAGGGCTCGGTTTAGGGTACGGGTTAGGATTAGGGTACGTGTTAGGGTAAGGGTAGGGGTTAGGGTTAGGATACGCGTTAGGGTTAGGGTAGTTATTAAACCTATCCCACTCTCTAGATACCCCTTAGCACGTAAAGGAATATTATTTGGGGGTCCAGCCATGGAGAAGAATTTAGACACTAGGATAAGATAAGGAACACACCCATTATAAAGAAATCACATTAGGATTCTCTTTTTAAGCTGTTCCTTAAAACACTAGTGCTTAGGAAATCTATTGGAGGCAGAAGCAGTCAAGGGTAGCCTAGGGTTAGTGTTAGGCTTAGGGTTAGGCTTAGGGTACGGCTTAGAGTACGGGTTCGGGGAGGGCTTCGGGTTAGGGTTAGGGTACGGCTTAGGGTACGTGTTCAGGGAGGGCTTTGGGTACGGCGTAGGGTATGGGTTAGGGTTAGGGTTAGGTTTCGTGTTAGGGTTAGGGCTCGGTTTAGAGTACGGGTTAGGATTAGGGTACGTGTTAGGGTTAGGGTAGGGGTAAGGGTTAAGGTAGCGTTACGGTTAGGGTAGTTATTAAACCTATCCCACTCTCTAGATACCCCTTAGCACATAAAGGAATATTATTTGGGGGTCCAGCCATGGAGAAGCGTTTAGACACTAGGATAAGATTAGGAACACACCGATTATTAAGAAAACACATTAGGATTCTCTTTTTAAGCTGTTCCTTAAAACACTAGTGCTTACGAAATCTATTGGAGGCAGAAGCAGTCAAGGGTAGCCTAGGGTTAGGGTTAGGCTTAGGGTACGGCTTAGGGTACGGCTTCGGGGAGGGCTTCGGGTACGGCGTAGGGTATGGGTTAGGGTTAGGGTTAGGGTTAGTGTTAGGGTTAGGGCTCGGTTTAGGGTACGGTTTAGGATTAGGGTACGTGTTAGGGTTAGGGTAGGGGTTAGGGTTAGGGTACGCGTTAGGGTTAGGGTAGTTATTAAACCTATCCCACTCTCTAGATACCCCTTAGCACGTAAAGGAATATTATTTGGGGGTCCAGCCAGGGAGAAGAGTTTAGACACTAGGATAAGATAAGGAACACACCCATTATAAAGAAATCACATTAGGATTCTCTTTTTAAGCTGTTCCTTAAAACACTAGTGCTTAGGAAATGTATTGGAGGCAGAAGCTGTCAAGGGTAGCCTAGGGTTAGGGTTAGGCTTAGGGTTAGGCTTAGGGTACGGCTTAGGTTACGGGTTCGGGGAGGGCTTCGGGTACGGCGTAGGGTATGGGTTAGGGTTAGGGCTAGGGTTAGTGTTAGGGTTAGGGCTCGGTTTAGGGTACGGGTTAGGATTAGGGTACGTCTTAGGGTAAGGGTAGGGGTTAGGGTTAGGGTACGCGTTAGGGTTAGGGTAGTTATTAAACCTATCCCACTCTCTAGATACCCCTTAGCACGTAAAGTAATATTATTTGGGGGTCCAGCCATGGAGAAGAGTTTAGACACTAAGATAATACAAGGAACACACACATTACAAAGAAATCACATTAGGATTCTCTTTTTAAGCTGTTCCTTAAAACACTAGTGCTTAGGAAATCTATTGGAGGCAGAAGCAGTCAAGGGTAGCCTAGGGTTAGGGTTAGGCTTAGGGTTAGGCTTAGGGTACGGGTTCGGGGAGGGCTTCGGGTACGGCGTAGGGTATGGGTTAGGGTTAGGGTTAGGGTTAGTGTTAGAGTTAGGGCTCGGTTTAAGGTATGGGATAGGATTAGGGTACGTGTTAGGGTTAGGGTAGGGGTTAGGGTTAGGGTACGCGTTAGGGTTAGGGTAGTTATTAAACCTAACCCACTCTCTAGATACCCCTAAGCACGTAAAGGAATATTATTTGGGGGTCCAGCCATGGAGAAGAGTTTAGACACTAGGATAAGATAAGGAACTCACCCATTATAAAGAAATCACATTAGGATTCTCTTTTTAAGCAGTTCCTTAAAACACTAGTGCTTAGGAAATCTATTGGAGGCAGAAGCAGTCAAGGGTAGCCTAGGGTTAGGGTTAGGCTTAGGGTTAGGCTTAGTGTATGGCTTAGGGTACGGGTTCGGGGCGGGTTTCGTGTACGGCATAGGGTATAGGTTAGGGTTAGGTTTTGGGTTAGTGTTAGCGTTAGAGCTCCGTTTAGGGTACGGGTTAGGATTAGGGAACGTGTTAGGATTAGGGTAGGGGTTAGGGTTAGGGTACGCGTTAGGGTTAGGGTAGTTATTAAACCTATCCCACTCTCTAGATATCCCTTAACACGTAAAGGAATATTATTTGGGGGTCCAGCCATGGAGAAGAGTTTAGACACTAGGATAAGATGAGGAACACACCTATTGTAAAGAAATCACATTAGGATTCTCTTTTTAAGCTCTTCCTTAAAACACTAGTGCTTAGGAAATCTATTGGAGGCAGAAGCAGTCAAGGGTAGCCTAGGATTAGGGTTAGGCTTTGGGTTAGGCTTAGGGTACGGCTTAGGGTACGGTTTCGGTGAGGGCTTCGGGTACGGCGTAGGGTATGGGTTAGGGTTAGGGTTAGGGTTAGTGTTAGGGTTAGGGCTCGGTTTAGGGTACGATTTAGGATTAGGGTACGTGTTAGGGTTAGGGTAGGGTTTAGGGTTAGGGTACGTGTTAGGGTTAGGGTAGTTATTAAACCTATCCCACTCTCTAGATACCCCATAGCACGTAAAGGAATATTATTTGGGGGTCCAGCCATGGAGAAGAGTTTAGACACTAGGATAAGATAAGGAACACACCCATTATAAAGAAATCACATTAGGATTCTCTTTTTAAGCTGTTCCTTAAAACACTAATGCTTAGAAAATCTATTGGAGGCAGAAGCAGTCAAGGGTAGCCTAGGGTTAGGGTTAGGCTTAGGGTTAGGCTTAGGGTACGGCTTAGGGTACGAGTTCGGGGAGGGCTTCGGGTACGGCGTAGGGTATGGGTTAGGGTTAGGGTTAGGGTTAGTGTTAGGGTTAGGGCTCGGTTTAGGGTACGTGTTAGGATAAGGGTACGTGTTAGTGTTAGGGTAGGGGTTAGGGTTATGGTACGCGTTAGGGTTAGGTTAGTTATTAAACCTATCCCACTCTCTAGATACCCCTTAGCACGTAAAGGAATATTATTTGGGGGTCCAGATATGGAGAAGAATTTAGACACTAGGATAAGATAAGGAACACACCTATTATAAAGAAATCACATTAGGATTCTCTTTTTAAGCTGTTCCTTAAAACACTAGTGCTTAGGAAATCTATTGGAGGCAGAAGCAGTCAAGGGTAGCCTAGGGTTAGGGTTAGGCATAGGGTTAGGCTTAGGGTACGGCTTAGGGTACGGGTTCGGGGAGGGCTTCGGGTACAGCGTAGGGTATGGGTTAGGGTTAGGTTTAGGGTTAGTGTTAGGTTTAGGGCTCGGTTTAGGGTCTGTGTTAGGTTTAGGGTACGTGTTAGGGTTAGGGTAGTGGTTATGGTTAGTGTACGTGTTAGGGTTAGGGTAGTGATTAAACCTATCCCACTCTCTAGATACCCCTTAGCACGTAAAGGAATATTATTTGGGGGTCCAGCCATGGAGAAAAGTTTTGACACTAGGATAAGATAAGGAACATACCCATTATAAAGAAATCACATTAGGATTCTCTTTTTAAGCTGTTCCTTAAAACACTAGTGCTTAGGAAATGTATTGGAGGCAGAAGCTGTCAAGGGTAGCCTAGGGTTAGGGTTAGGCTTAGGGTTAGGCTTAGGGTACGGCTTAGGTTACGGGTTCGGGGAGGGCTTCGGGTACGGCGTAGGGTATGGGTTAGGGTTAGGGCTAGGGTTAGTGTTAGGGTTAGGGCTCGGTTTAGGGTACGGGTTAGGATTAGGGTACGTCTTAGGGTAAGGGTAGGGGTTAGGGTTAGGGTACGCGTTAGGGTTAGGGTAGTTATTAAACCTATCCCACTCTCTAGATACCCCTTAGCACGTAAAGTAATATTATTTGGGGGTCCAGCCATGGAGAAGAGTTTAGACACTAAGATAATACAAGGAACACACACATTACAAAGAAATCACATTAGGATTCTCTTTTTAAGCTGTTCCTTAAAACACTAGTGCTTAGGAAATCTATTGGAGGCAGAAGCAGTCAAGGGTAGCCTAGGGTTAGGGTTAGGCTTAGGGTTAGGCTTAGGGTACGGGTTCGGGGAGGGCTTCGGGTACGGCGTAGGGTATGGGTTAGGGTCAAGGTTAGGGTTAGTGTTAGGGTTAGGGCTCGGTTTAGGGTACGGGTTAGGATTAGGGTACGTGTTAGGGTTAGGGTAGGGGTTAGGGTTAGGGTACGCGTTAGGGTTAGGGTTGTTATTAAACCTATCCCACTCTCTAGATACCCCTTAGCACGTAAAGGAATATTATTTGGGGGTCCAGCCATGGAGAAGAGTTTAGACACTAGGATAAGAGAAGGAACACACCCATTATAAAGAAATCACATTAGGATTCTCTTTTTAAGCTGTTCCTTAAAACACTAGTGCTTAGGAAATCTATTGGAGGCAGAAGCAGTCAAGGGTAGCCTAGGGTTAGCGTTAGGCTTAGGGTTAGGCTTAGGGTACGGCTTAGGGTACGGGTTCGGGGAGGGCTTCGGGTACGGCGTAAGGTATTGGTTAGGGTTAGGGTTAGGTTAGTGTTAGGGTTAGGGCTCGGTTTAGGGTACGGATTAGGATTAGGGTACGTGTTAGGGTTAGGGTAGGGGTTAGGGTTAGGGTACGCGTTAGGTTTAGGGTAGTTATTAAACCTATCCCACTCTCTAGATACCCCTTAGCCAGTAAAGTAATATTATTTGGGGGTCCAGCCATGGAGAAGAGTTTAGACACTAAGATAATATAAGGAACACACACATTATAAAGAAATCACATTAGGATTCTCTTTTTAAGCTGTTCCTTAAAACACTAGTGCTTAGGAAATCTATTGGGGGCAGAAGCAGTCAAGGGTAGCCTAGGGTTAGGGTTAGGCTTAGGGTTAGGCTTAGTGTATGGCTTAGGGTACGGGTTCGGGGCGGGTTTCGTGTACGGCATAGGGTATAGGTTAGGGTTAGGTTTTGGGTTAGTGTTAGCGTTAGAGCTCCGTTTAGGGTACGGGTTAGGATTAGGGAACGTGTTAGGATTAGGGTAGGGGTTAGGGTTAGGGTACGCGTTAGGGTTAGGGTAGTTATTAAACCTATCCCACTCTCTAGATATCCCTTAACACGTAAAGGAATATTATTTGGGGGTCCAGCCATGGAGAAGAGTTTAGACACTAGGATAAGATGAGGAACACACCTATTGTAAAGAAATCACATTAGGATTCTCTTTTTAAGCTCTTCCTTAAAACACTAGTGCTTAGGAAATCTATTGGAGGCAGAAGCAGTCAAGGGTAGCCTAGGATTAGGGTTAGGCTTTGGGTTAGGCTTAGGGTACGGCTTAGGGTACGGTTTCGGTGAGGGCTTCGGGTACGGCGTAGGGTATGGGTTAGGGTTAGGGTTAGGGTTAGTGTTAGGGTTAGGGCTCGGTTTAGGGTACGATTTAGGATTAGGGTACGTGTTAGGGTTAGGGTAGGGTTTAGGGTTAGGGTACGTGTTAGGGTTAGGGTAGTTATTAAACCTATCCCACTCTCTAGATACCCCATAGCACGTAAAGGAATATTATTTGGGGGTCCAGCCATGGAGAAGAATTTAGACACTAGGATAAGATAAGGAACACACCCATTATAAAGAAATCACATTAGGATTCTCTTTTTAAGCTGTTCCTTAAAACACTAATGCTTAGAAAATCTATTGGAGGCAGAAGCAGTCAAGGGTAGCCTAGGGTTAGGGTTAGGCTTAGGGTTAGGCTTAGGGTACGGCTTAGGGTACGAGTTCGGGGAGGGCTTCGGGTACGGCGTAGGGTATGGGTTAGGGTTAGGGTTAGGGTTAGTGTTAGGGTTAGGGCTCGGTTTAGGGTACGTGTTAGGATAAGGGTACGTGTTAGTGTTAGGGTAGGGGTTAGGGTTATGGTACGCGTTAGGGTTAGGTTAGTTATTAAACCTATCCCACTCTCTAGATACCCCTTAGCACGTAAAGGAATATTATTTGGGGGTCCAGATATGGAGAAGAATTTAGACACTAGGATAAGATAAGGAACACACCTATTATAAAGAAATCACATTAGGATTCTCTTTTTAAGCTGTTCCTTAAAACACTAGTGCTTAGGAAATCTATTGGAGGCAGAAGCAGTCAAGGGTAGCCTAGGGTTAGGGTTAGGCTTAGGGTTAGGCTTAGGGTACGGCTTAGGGTACGGGTTCGGGGAGGGCTTCGTGTACGGCGTAGGGTATGGCTTAGGGTTAGGGTTAGGGTTAGTGTTAGGGTTAGGGCTCGGTTTACGGTATTGGTTAGGATTAGGGTACGTTTTAGGGTTACGGTAGGGCTTAGGGTTAGGTTACGCGTTAGGGTTAGTGTAGTTATTAAACCTATCCCACTCTCTAGATACCCCTTAGCACGTAAAGGAATATTATTTGGAGGTCCAGCCATGGAGAGGAGTTTAGACACTAGGATAAGATAAGGAACACACTCATTATAACGAAATCACATTAGGATTCTCTTTTTAAGCTGTTCCTTAAAACCCTAGTGCTTAGGAAATCTATTGGAGGCAGAAGCAGTCAAGGGTAGCCTAGGGTTAGGGTTAGGCTTAGGGTTAGGCTTAGGGTACGGCTTAGGGTACGTGTTCGTGGAGGGCTTCGGGTACGGCGTAGGGTATGGGTTAGGGTTAGGGTTAGGTTTAGTGTTAGGGTTAGGGCTCGGTTTAGGGTACGGGTTAGGATTAGGGTACGTGTTAGGGTTAGGGTAGGGGTAAGGGTTAAGGTACGCGTTACGGTTAGGGTAGTTATTAAACCTATCCCACTCTCTACATACCCCTTAGCACATAAAGGAATATTATTTGGGGGTCCTGCCATGGAGAAGCGTTTAGACACTAGGATAAGATTAGGAACACACCCATTATTAAGAAATCACATTAGGATTCTCTTTTTAAGCTGTTCCTTAAAACACTAGTGCTTAGGAATTCTATTGGAGGCAGAAGCCGTCAAGGGTAGCCTAGGGTTAGGGTTAGGCTTAGGGTTAGGTTTAGGGTACGGCTTAGGGTACGTTTTCGGGGAGGGCTTCGGGTACGGCGTAGGGTATGGGTTTTAGTTAGGGTTAGGGTTAGTGTTAGGGTTAGGGCTCGGTTTAGGGTACGGGTTAGGATTAGGGTACGTGTTAGGGTTAGGGTAGGGGTTAGGGTTAAGGTACGCGTTACGGTTAGGGTAGTTATTAAACCTATCCCACTCTCTACATACCCCTTAGCACGTAAAGGAATATTACTTAGGGGTCCATCCAAGGAGAAGAGTTTAGACACTAAGATAATATAAGGAACACACAGATTATAAAGAAATCACATTAGGATTCTCTTTTTAAGCTGCTCCTTAAAACACTATTGCTTAGGAAATCTATTGGAGGCAGAAGCAGTCAAGGGTAGCCTAGGGATAGGGTTAGGCTTAGGGTTAGGCTTCGGGTACCCCTTAGAGTACGGGTTCGGGGAAGCTTCGGGTTAGGGTTAGGGTTAGGGTTAGGGTACGGCTTAGGGTACGTGTTCGGGGAGGGCTTTGGGTACGGCGTAGGGTATGGGTTAGGGTTAGGGTTAGGTTTAGTGTTAGGGTTAGGGCTCGGTTTAGGGTACGGGTTAGGATTAGGGTACGTGTTAGGGTTAGGGTAGAGGTAAGGGTTAGTGTACGCGTTAGGGTTAGGGTAGTGATTAAACCTATCCCACTCTCTAGATACCCTTTAGCACATAAAGGAATATTATTTGGGGGTCCAGCCATGGAGAAGAGCTTAGACACTAGGATAAGAAAAGGAACACACCCATTATAAAGAAATCACATTAGGATTCTCTTTTTAAGCTGTTCCTTAAAACACTAGTGCTTACGAAATCTATTGGAGGCAGAAGCAGTCAAGGGTAGCCTAGGGTTAGGGTTAGGCTTAGGGTACGGCTTAGGGTACGGCTTCGGGGAGGGCTTCGGGTACGGCGTAGGGTATGGGTTAGGGTTAGGGTTAGGGTTAGTGTTAGGGTTAGGGCTCGGTTTAGGGTACGGTTTAGGATTAGGGTACGTGTTAGGGTTAGGGTAGGGGTTAGGGTTAGGGTACGCGCTAGGGTTAGGGTAGTTATTAAACCTATCCCACTCTCTAGATACCCCTTAGCACGTAAAGGAATATTATTTGGGGGTCCAGCCAGGGAGAAGAGTTTAGACACTAGGATAAGATAAGGAACACACCCATTATAAAGAAATCACATTAGGCTTCTCTTTTTAAGCTGTTCCTTAAAACACTAGTGCTTAGGAAATCTATTGGAGGCAGAAGCAGTCAAGGGTAGCCTAGGGTTAGGGTTAGGCTTAGGGTTAGGCTTAGGGTACGGCTTAGGTTACGGGTTCGGGGAGGGCTTCGGGTACGGCGTAGGGTATGGGTTAGGGTTAGGGCTAGGGTTAGTGTTAGGGTTAGGGCTCGGTTTAGGGTACGGGTTAGGATTAGGGTACGTCTTAGGGTAAGGGTAGGGGTTAGGGTTAGGGTACGCGTTAGGGTTAGGGTAGTTATTAAACCTATCCCACTCTCTAGATACCCCTTAGCACGTAAAGTAATATTATTTGGGGGTCCAGCCATGGAGAAGAGTTTAGACACTAAGATAATACAAGGAACACACACATTACAAAGAAATCACATTAGGATTCTCTTTTTAAGCTGTTCCTTAAAACACTAGTGCTTAGGAAATCTATTGGAGGCAGAAGCAGTCAAGGGTAGCCTAGGGTTAGGGTTAGGCGTAGGGTTAGGCTTAGGGTACGGGTTCGGGGAGGGCTTCGGGTACGGCGTAGGGTATGGGTTAGGGTTAAGGTTAGGGTTAGTGTTAGGGTTAGGGCTCGGTTTAGGGTACGGGTTAGGATTAGGGTACGTGTTAGGGTTAGGGTAGGGGTTAGGGTTAGGGTACGCGTTAGGGTTAGGGTTGTTATTAAACCTATCCCACTCTCTAGATACCCCTTAGCACGTAAAGGAATATTATTTGGGGGTCCAGCCATGGAGAAGAGTTATGCACTAGGATAAGAGAAGGAACACACCCATTATAAAGAAATCACATTAGGATTCTCTTTTTAAGCTGTTCCTTAAAACACTAGTGCTTAGGAAATCTATTGGAGGCAGAAGCAGTCAAGGGTAGCCTAGGGTTAGCGTTAGGCTTAGGGTTAGGCTTAGGGTACGGCTTAGGGTACGGGTTCGGGGAGGGCTTCGGGTACGGCGTAAGGTATTGCTTAGGGTTAGGGTTAGGTTAGTGTTAGGGTTAGGGCTCGGTTTAGGGTACGGATTAGGATTAGGGTACGTGTTAGGGTTAGGGTAGGGGTTAGGGTTAGGGTACGCGTTAGGTTTAGGGTAGTTATTAAACCTATCCCACTCTCTAGATACCCCTTAGCCAGTAAAGTAATATTATTTGGGGGTCCAGCCATGGAGAAGAGTTTAGACACTAAGATAATATAAGGAACACACACATTATAAAGAAATCACATTAGGATTCTCTTTTTAAGCTGTTCCTTAAAACACTAGTGCTTAGGAAATCTATTGGGGGCAGAAGCAGTCAAGGGTAGCCTAGGGTTAGGGTTAGGCTTAGGGTTAGGCTTAGGGTACGGCTTAGGGTACGGGTTCGGGGAGGGCTTCGGGTACGGCGTAGGGTATGGGTTAGGGTTAGGGTTAGGGTTACTGTTAGGGTTAGGGCTCGGTTTAGGGTACGGGTTAGGATTAGGGCACGTGTTAGGGTTAGTGTAGGGGTTAGGGTTAGGGTACGCGTTAGGGTTAGGGTAGTTATTAAACCTATCCCACTCTCTAGATACCCCTTAGCACGTAAAGGAATATTATTTGGGGGTCCAGCCATGGAGAAGAGTTTAGACACTAGGATAAGATAAGGAACACACCCATTATAAAGAAATCACATTAGGATTCTCTTTTTAAGCTGTTCCTTAAAACACTAGTGCTTAGGAAATCTATTGGAGGCAGAAGCACTCAAGGGTAGCCTAGGGTTAGGGTTAGGCTTAGGGTTAGGCTTAGGGTACGGCTTAGGGTACGGGTTCGGTGAGGGCTTCGGTTACGGCGTAGGGTATGGGTTCGGGTTAGGGTTAGTGTTAGGGTTACGGCTCGGTTTAGGGTATGGATTAGGATTAGGGTACGTGTTAGGGTTAGGGTAGGGGTTAGGGTTAGGGTACGCGTTAGGGTTAGGGTAGTTATTAAACCTATCCCACTCTCTAGATACCCCTTAGCACGTAAAGGAATATTATTTGGGGGTCCAGCCATGGAGAAGAGTTTAGACACTAGGATAACAGAAGGAACACACCCATTATAAAGAAATCACATTAGGATTCTCTTTTTAAGCTGTTCCTTAAAACACTAGTGCTTAGGAAATCTATTGGAGGCAGAAGCAGTCAAGGGTAGCCTAGGGTTAGCGTTAGGCTTAGGGTTAGGCTTAGGGTACGGCTAAGGGTACGGGTTCGGGGAGGGCTTCGGGTACGGCGTAAGGTATGGGTTAGGGTTAGGGTTAGGTTAGTGTTAGGGTTAGGGCTCGGTTTAGGGTACGGGTTAGGATTAGGGTACGTGTTAGGGTTAGGGTAGGGGTTAGGGTTAGGGTACGCGTTAGGGTTAGGGTAGTTATTAAACCTATCCCACTCTCTAGATACCCCTTAGCCCGTAAAGTAATATTATTTGGGGGTCCAGCCATGGAGAAGAGTTTAGACACTAAGATAATATAAGGAACACACACATTATAAAGAAATCACATTAGGATTCTCTTTTTAAGCTGTTCCTTAAAACACTAGTGCTTAGGAAATCTATTGGAGGCAGAAGCAGTCAAGGGTAGCCTAGGGTTAGGGTTAGGCTTAGGGTTAGGCTTAGGGTACGGGTTCGGGGAGGGCTTCGGGTACGGCGTAGGGTATGGGTTAGGGTTAAGGTTAGGGTTAGGGTTAGGGTTAGGGCTCGGTTTAGGGTATGGGTTAGGATTAGGGTACGTGTTAGGGTTAGGGTAGGGGTTAGGGTTAGGGTACGCGTTAGGGTTAGGGTTGTTATTAAACCTATCCCACTCTCTAGATACCCCTTAGCACGTAAAGGAATATTATTTGGGGGTCCAGCCATGGAGAAGAGTTTAGACACTAGGATAAGAGAAGGAACACACCCATTATAAAGAAATCACATTAGGATTCTCTTTTTAAGCTGTTCCTTAAAACACTAGTGCTTAGGAAATCTATTGGAGGCAGAAGCAGTCAAGGGTAGCCTAGGGTTAGCGTTAGGCTTAGGGTTAGGCTTACGGTACGGCTTAGGGTACGGGTTCGGGGAGGGCTTCGGGTACGGCGTAAGGTATTGGTTAGGGTTAGGGTTAGGTTAGTGTTAGGGTTAGGGCTCGGTTTAGGGTACGGGTTAGGATTAGGGTACGTGTTAGGGTTAGGGTAGGGGTTAGGGTTAGGGTACGCGTTAGGTGTAGGGTAGTTATTAAACCTATCCCACTCTCTAGATACCCCTTAGCCCGTAAAGTAATATTATTTGGGGGTCCAGCCATGGAGAAGAGTTTAGACACTAAGATAATATAAGGAACACACACATTATAAAGAAATCACATTAGGATTCTCTTTTTAAGCTGTTCCTTAAAACACTAGTGCTTAGGAAATCTATTGGGGGCAGAAGCAGTCAAGGGTAGCCTAGGGTTAGGGTTAGGCTTAGGGTTAGGCTTAGGGTATGGCTTAGGGTACGGGTTCGGGGACGGGTTCGGGTACGGCGTAGGGTATGGGTTAGGGTTAGGGTTAGGGTTACTGTTAGGGTTAGGGCTCGGTTTAGGGTACGGGTTAGGATTAGGGCACGTGTTAGGGTTAGTGTAGGGGTTAGGGTTAGGGTACGCGTTAGGGTTAGGGTAGTTATTAAACCTATCCCACTCTCTAGATACCCCTTAGCACTTAAAGGAATATTATTTGGGGGTCCAGCCATGGAGAAGAGTTTAGACACTAGGATAAGATAAGGAACACACCCATTATAAAGAAATCACATTAGGATTCTCTTTTTAAGCTGTTCCTTAAAACACTAGTGCTTAGGAAATCTATTGGAGGCAGAAGCAGTCAAGGGTAGCCTAGGGTTAGGGTTAGACTTAGGGTTAGGCTTAGGGTACGGCTTAGGGTACGGGTTCGGGGAGGGCTTCGGGTACGGCGTAGGGTATGGGTTAGATTAGGGTTAGGATTAGTGTTAGGGTTAGGGCTCGGTTTAGGGTACGGGTTAGGATTAGGGTACGTGTTAGGGTTAGGGTAGGGGTTAGGGTTAGGGTACGCGTTAGGGTTAGGGTAGTTATTAAACCTATCCCACTCTCTAGATACCCCTTAGCACGTAAAGGAATATTATTTGGGGGTCCAGCCATGGAGAAGAGTTTAGACACTAAGATAATATAAGGATCACACACATCATAAAGAAATCACATTAGGATTCGCTTTTTAAGCTGTTCCTTAAAACACTAGTGCTTAGGATATCTATTGGAGGCAGAAGCAGTCAAGGGTAGCCTAGGGTTAGGGTTAGGCTTAGGGTTAGGCTTAGGGTACGGCTTAGGGTACGGGTTCGGGCAGGGCTTCGTGTACGGCGTAGGGTATGGGTTAGGGTTAGGGTTAGGGTTAGTGTTAGGGTTAGGGCTCGGTTTAGGGTACGGGTTAGGATTAGGGTACGCGTTAGGGTTATGGTAGGGGTTAGGGTTAGGGTACGCGTTAGGCTTAGGTTAGTTATTAAACCTATCCCACTCTCAAGATACCCCTTAGTACGTAAAGGAATATTATTTGGGGTTCCAGCCATGGAGAAGAGTTTAGACACTAGGATAAGATAAGGAACACACCCATTATAAAGAAATCACATTAGGATTCTCTTTTTAAGCTGTTCCTTAAAACACTAGTGCTTAGGAAATGTACTGGAGGCAGAAGCTGTCAAGGGTAGCCTAGGGTTAGGGTTAGGCTTAGGGTTAGGCTTAGGGTACGGCTTAGGGTACGGGTTCGGGGAGGGCTTCGGGTACGGCGTAGGGTATGGGTTAGGGTTAGGGTTAGTGTTAGGGTTAGGGCTCGGTTTAGCGTACGGGTTAGGATTAGGGTACGTGTTAGGGTTAGGGTAGGTGTTAGGGTTAGGGTACGCGTTAGGGTTAGGGTAGTGATTAAACCTATCCCACTCTCTAGATACCCCTTAGCACGTAAAGGAATATTATTTGGGGGTCCAGCCATGGAGAAGAGTTTAGACACTAGGATTAGATAAGGAACACACCCATTATAAAGAAATCACATTAGGATTCTCTTTTTAAGCTGTTCCTTAAAACACTAGTGCTTAGGAAATGTACTGGAGGCAGAAGCTGTCAAGGGTAGCCTAGGGTTAGGGTTAGGCTTAGGGTTAGGCTTAGGGTACGGCTTAGGGTACGGGTTCGGGGAGGGCTTCGGGTACGGCGTAGGGTATGGGTTAGGGTTAGGGTTAGGGTTAGTGTTAGGGTTAGGGCTCGGTTTAGGGTACGGGTTAGGATTAGGGTACGTGTTAGGGTTAGGGTAGGGGTTAGGGTTAGGGTACGCGTTAGGGTTAGGGTAGTTATTAAACCTATCCCACTCTCTAGATACCCCTTAGCACGTAAAGGAATATTATTTGGGGGTCCAGCCATGGAGAAGAGTTTAGACACTAAGATAATATAAGGATCACACACATCATAAAGAAATCACATTAGGATTCGCTTTTTAAGCTGTTCCTTAAAACACTAGTGCTTAGGATATCTATTGGAGGCAGAAGCAGTCAAGGGTAGCCTAGGGTTAGGGTTAGGCTTAGGGTTAGGCTTAGGGTACGGCTTAGGGTACGGGTTCGGGCAGGGCTTCGTGTACGGCGTAGGGTATGGGTTAGGGTTAGGGTTAGGGTTAGTGTTAGGGTTAGGGCTCGGTTTAGGGTACGGGTTAGGATTAGGGTACGCGTTAGGGTTATGGTAGGGGTTAGGGTTAGGGTACGCGTTAGGGTTAGGTTAGTTATTAAACCTATCCCACTCTCTAGATACCCCTTAGTACGTAAAGGAATATTATTTGGGGTTCCAGCCATGGAGAAGAGTTTAGACACTAGGATAAGATAAGGAACACACCCATTATAAAGAAATCACATTAGGATTCTCTTTTTAAGCTGTTCCTTAAAACACTAGTGCTTAGGAAATGTACTGGAGGCAGAAGCTGTCAAGGGTAGCCTAGGGTTAGGGTTAGGCTTAGGGTTAGGCTTAGGGTACGGCTTAGGGTACGGGTTCGGGGAGGGCTTCGGGTACGGCGTAGGGTATGGGTTAGGGTTAGGGTTAGGGTTAGTGTTAGGGTTAGGGCTCGGTTTAGGGTACGGGTTAGGATTAGGGTACGTGTTAGGGTTAGGGTAGGTGTTAGGGTTAGGGTACGCGTTAGGGTTAGGGTAGTGATTAAACCTATCCCACTCTCTAGATACCCCTTAGCACGTAAAGGAATATTATTTGGGGGTCCAGCCATGGAGAAGAGTTTAGACACTAGGATTAGATAAGGAACACACCCATTATAAAGAAATCACATTAGGATTCTCTTTTTAAGCTGTTCCTTAAAACACTAGTGCTTAGGAAATCTATTGGAGGCAGAAGCAGTCAAGGGTAGCCTAGGGTTAGGGTTAGGCTTAGGGTTAGGCTTAGGGTACGGCTTAGGGTACGGGTTCGGGGAGGGCTTCGGGTACGGCGTAGGGTATGGGTTAGGGTTAGGGTTAGGGTTAGTGTTAGGGTTAGGGCTCGGTTTAGGGTACGGGTTAGGATTAGGGTACGTGTTAGGGTTAGGGTAGGGGTTAGGGTTAGGGTACGCGTTAGGGTTAGGGTAGTTATTAAACCTATCCCACTCTCTAGATACCCCTTAGCACGTAAAGGAATATTATTTGGGGGTCCAGCCATGGAGAAGAGTTTAGACACTAGGATAAGAGAAGGAACACACCCATTATAAAGAAATCACATTAGGATTCTCTTTTTAAGCTGTTCCTTAAAACACTAGTGCTTAGGAAATCTATTGGAGGCAGAAGCAGTCAAGGGTAGCCTAGGGTTAGCGTTAGGCTTAGTGTTAGGCTTAGGGTACGGCTTAGGGTACGGGTTCGGGGAGGGCTTCGGGTACGGCGTGGGGTATGGGTTAGGGTTAGGGTTAGGTTAGTGTTAGGGTTAGGGCTCGGTTTAGGGTACGGGTTAGGATTAGGGTACGTGTTAGGGTTAGGGTAGGTGTTAGGGTTAGGGTACGAGTTAGGGTTAGGGTAGTGATTAAACCTATCCCACTCTCTAGATACCCCTTAGCACGTCAAGGAATATTATTTGGGGGTCCAGCCATGGAGAAGAGTTTAGACACTAGGATTAGATAAGGAACACACCCATTATAAAGAAATCACATTAGGATTCTCTTTTTAAGCTGTTCCTTAAAACACTAGTGCTTAGGAAATGTACTGGAGGCAGAAGCAGTCAAGGGTAGCCTAGGGTTAGGGTTAGGCTTAGGGTTAGGCTTAGGGTACGGCTTAGGTTACGGGTTCGGGGAGGGCTTCGGGTACGGCGTAGGGTATGGGTTAGGGTTAGGGTTAGGGTTAGTGTTAGGGTTAGGGCTCGGTTTAGGGTACGGGTTAGGATTAGGGTACGTGTTAGGGTTAGGGTAGGGGTTAGGGTTAGGGTACGCGTTAGGGTTAGGGTAGTTATTACACCTATCCCACTCTCTAGATACCCCTTAGCACGTAAAGGAATATTATTTGGGTTTCCAGCCATGGAGAAGAGTTTAGACACTAAGATAATATAAGGAACACACACATTATAAAGAAATCACATTAGGATTCTCTTTTTAAGCTGTTCCTTAAAACACTAGTGCTTAGGATATCTATTGGAGGCAGAAGCAGTCAAGGGTAGCCTAGGGTTAGGGTTAGGCTTAGGGTTAGGCTTAGGGTACGGCATAGGGTACGGGTTCGGGGAGGGCTTCGTGTACGGCGTAGGGTATGGGTTAGGGTTAGGGTTAGGGCTCGGTTTAGGGTACGGGTTAGGATTAGGGTACGCGTTAGGGTTATGGTAGGGGTTAGGGTTAGGGTACGCGTTAGGGTTAGGTTAGTTATTAAACCTATCCCACTCTCTAGATACCCCTTAGTACGTAAAGGAATATTATTTGGGGTTCCAGCCATGGAGAAGAGTTTAGACACTAGGATAAGATAAGGAACACACCCTTTATAAAGAAATCACATTAGGATTCTCTTTTTAAGCTGTTCCTTAAAACACTAGTGCTTAGGAAATGTACTGGAGGCAGAAGCTGTCAAGGGTAGCCTAGGGTTAGGGTTAGGCTTAGGGTTAGGCTTAGGGTACGGCTTAGGTTACGGGTTCGGGGAGGGCTTCGGGTACTGCGTAGGGTATGGGTTAGGGTTAGGGTTAGTTTAGTGTTAGGGTTAGGGCTCGGTTTAGGGTACGGGTTAGGATTAGGGTACGTCTTAGGGTTTGGGTAGGGGTTAGGGTTAGGGTACGCGTTAGGGTTAGGGTAGTTATTAAACCTATCCCACTCTCTAGATACCCCTTTGCACGTAAAGTAATATTATTTGGGGGTCCAGCCATGGAGAAGAGTTTAGACACTAAGATAATACAAGGAACACACACATTATAAAGAAATCACATTAGGATTCTCTTTTTAAGCTGTTCCTTAAAACAATAGTGCTTAGGAAATCTATTGGAGGCAGAGTCAGTCAAGGGTAGCCTAGGGTTAGGGTTAGGCTTAGGGTACGGCTTAGGGTACGGCTTAGGGTACGGGTTCGGGGAGGGTTTCGGGTACGGCGTAGGGTATGGGTTAGGGTTAGGGTTAGGGTTAGTGTTAGGGTTAGGGCTCGGTTTAGGGTACGGTTTAGGATTAGTGTACGTGTTAGGGTTAGGGTAGGGGTTAGGGTTAGGGTTCGCGTTAGGGTTAGGGTAGTTATTAAACCTATCCCACTCTCTAGATACCCCTTAGCACGTAAAGGAATATTATTTGGGGGTCCAGCCATGGAGAAGAATTTAGACACTAGGATAAGATAAGGAACACACCCATTATAAAGAAATCACATTAGGATTCTCTTTTTAAGCTGTTCCTTAAAACACTAGTGCTTAGGAAATGTATTGGAGGCAGAAGCAGTCAAGGGAAGCCTAGGGTTAGGGTTAGGCTTAGGGTTAGGCTTAGGGTACGGCTTAGGGTACGGGTTCGGGGAGGGATTCGGGTACGGCTTATGGTATGGGTTAGGGTTAGGTTTAGGGTTAGTGTTAGGGTTAGGGCTCGGTTTAGGGTACGGGTTAGGATTAGGGTACGTGTTAGGGTTAGGGTAGGGGTTAGGGTTAGGGTACGCGTTAGGGTTAGGGTAGTTATTACACCTATCCCACTCTCTAGATACCCCTTAGCACGTAAAGGAATATTATTTGGGTTTCCAGCCATGGAGAAGAGTTTAGACACTAAGATAATATAAGGAACACACACATTATAAAGAAATCACATTAGGATTCTCTTTTTAAGCTGTTCCTTAAAACACTAGTGCTTAGGAAATCTATTGGAGGCAGAAGCAGTCAAGGGTAGCCTAGGGTTAGGGTTAGGCTTAGGGTTAGGCTTAGGGTACGGCTTAGGGTACGGGTTCGGGGTGGGCTTCGGGTACGGCGTAGGGTATGGGTTAGGGTTAGGGTTAGGGTTAGTGTTAGGGTTAGGGCTCGGTTTAGGGTACGGGTTAGGATTAGGGTACGTGTTAGGGTTAGGGTAGGGGTTAGGGTTAGGGTACGCGTTAGGGTTAGGGTAGTTATTAAACCTATCCCACTCTCTAGATACCCCTTAGCACGTAAAGGAATATTATTTGGGGGTCCAGCCATGGAGAAGAGTTTAGACACTAGGATAAGAGAAGGAACACACCCATTATAAAGAAATCACATTAGGATTCTCTTTTTAAGCTGTTCCTTAAAACACTAGTGCTTAGGAAATCTATTGGAGGCAGAAGCAGTCAAGGGTAGCCTAGGGTTAGCGTTAGGCGTAGTGTTAGGCTTAGGGTACGGCTTAGGGTACGGGTTCGGGGAGGGCTTCGGGTACGGCGTGGGGTATGGGTTAGGGTTAGGGTTAGGTTAGTGTTAGGGTTAGGGCTCGGTTTAGGGTACGGGTTAGGATTAGGGTACGTGTTAGGGTTAGGGTAGGTGTTAGGGTTAGGGTACGAGTTAGGGTTAGGGTAGTGATTAAACCTATCCCACTCTCTAGATACCCCTTAGCACGTAAAGGAATATTATTTGGGGGTCCAGCCATGGAGAAGAGTTTAGACACTAGGTTTAGATAAGGAACACACCCATTATAAAGAAATCACATTAGGATTCTCTTTTTAAGCTGTTCCTTAAAACACTAGTGCTTAGGAAATCTATTGGAGGCAGAAGCAGTCAAGGGTAGCCTAGGGTTAGGGTTAGGCTTAGGGTTAGGCTTAGGGTACGGCTTAGGGTACGGGTTCGGGGAGGGCTTCGGGTACGGCGTAGGGTATGGGTTAGGGTTAGGGTTAGGGTTAGTGTTAGGGTTAGGGCTCGGTTTAGGGTACGGGTTAGGATTAGGGTACGTGTTAGGGTTAGGGTAGGGGGTAGGGTTAGGGTACGCGTTAGGGTTAGGGTAGTTATTAAACCTATCCCACTCTCTAGATACCCCTTAGCACGTAAAGGAATATTATTTGGGGGTCCAGCCATGGAGAAGAGTTTAGACACTAGGATAAGAGAAGGAACACACCCATTATAAAGAAATCACATTAGGATTCTCTTTTTAAGCTGTTCCTTAAAACACTAGTGCCTAGGAAATCTATTGGAGGCAGAATCAGTCAAGGGTAGCCTAGGGTTAGCGTTAGGCTTAGTGTTAGGCTTAGGGTACGGCTTAGGGTACGGGTTCGGGGAGGGCTTCGGGTACGGCGTGGGGTATGGGTTAGGGTTAGGGTTAGGTTAGTGTTAGGGTTAGGGCTCGGTTTAGGGTACGGGTTAGGATTAGGGTACGTGTTAGGGTTAGGGTAGGTGTTAGGGTTAGGGTACGAGTTAGGGTTAGGGTAGTGATTAAACCTATCCCACTCTCTAGATACCCCTTAGCACGTAAAGGAATATTATTTGGGGGTCCAGCCATGGAGAAGAGTTTAGACACTAGGATTAGATAAGGAACACACCCATTATAAAGAAATCACATTAGGATTCTCTTTTTAAGCTGTTCCTTAAAACACTAGTGCTTAGGAAATGTACTGGAGGCAGAAGCAGTCAAGGGTAGCCTAGGGTTAGGGTTAGGCTTAGGGTTAGGCTTAGGGTACGGCTTAGGTTACGGGTTCGGGGAGGGCTTCGGGTACGGCGTAGGGTATGGGTTAGGGTTAGGGTTAGGGTTAGTGTTAGGGTTAGGGCTCGGTTTAGGGTACGGGTTAGGATTAGGGTACGTGTTAGGGTTAGGGTAGGGGTTAGGGTTAGGGTACGCGTTAGGGTTAGGGTAGTTATTACACCTATCCCACTCTCTAGATACCCCTTAGCACGTAAAGGAATATTATTTGGGTTTCCAGCCATGGAGAAGAGTTTAGACACTAAGATAATATAAGGAACACACACATTATAAAGAAATCACATTAGGATTCTCTTTTTAAGCTGTTCCTTAAAACACTAGTGCTTAGGAAATCTATTGGAGGCAGAAGCAGTCAAGGGTAGCCTAGGGTTAGGGTTAGGCTTAGGTTTAGGCTTAGGGTACGGCTTAGGGTACGGGTTCGGGGAGGGCTTCGGGTACGGCGTAGGGTATGGGTTAGGGTTAGGGTTAGTTTAGTGTTAGGGTTAGGGCTCGGTTTAGGGTACGGGTTAGGATTAGGGTACGTCTTAGGGTTAGGGTAGGGGTTAGGGTTAGGGTACGCGTTAGGGTTAGGGTAGTTATTAAACCTATCCCACTCTCTAGATACACCTTAGCACGTAAAGTAATATTATTTGGGGGTCCAGCCATGGAGAAGAGTTTAGACACTAAGATAATACAAGGAACACACACATTATAAAGAAATCACATTAGGATTCTCTTTTTAAGGTGTTCCTTAAAACAATAGTGCTTAAGAAATCTATTGGAGGCAGAAGCAGTCAAGGGTAGCCTAGGGTTAGGGTTAGGCTTAGGGTTAGGCTTAGGGTACGGCTTAGGGTACGGGTTCGGGGAGGGCTTCGGGTACGGCGTGGGGTATGGGTTAGGGCTAGGGTTAGGTTAGTGTTAGGGTTAGGGCTCGGTTTAGGGTACGGGTTAGGATTAGGGTACGTGTTAGGGTTAGGGTAGGGGTTAGGGTTAGGGTACGCGTTAGGGTTAGGGTACTGATTAAACCTATTCCACTCTCTAGATACCCCTTAGCACGTAAAGGAATATTATTTGGGGGTCCAGCCATGGAGAAGAGTTTAGACACTAGGATTAGATAAGGAACACACCCATTATAAAGAAATCACATTAGGATTCTCTTTTTAAGCTGTTCCTTAAAACACTAGTGCTTAGGAAATGTACTGGAGGCAGAAGCAGTCAAGGGTAGCCTAGGGTTAGGGTTAGGCTTAGGGTTAGGCTTAGGGTACGGCTTAGGGTACGGGTTCGGGGAGGGCTTCGGGTACGGCGTAGGGTATGGGTTAGGGTTAGGGTTAGGGTTAGTGTTAGGGTTAGGGCTCGGTTTAGGGTACGGGTTAGGATTAGGGTACGTGTTAGGGTTAGGGTAGGGGTTAGGGTTAGGGTACGCGTTAGGGTTAGGGTAGTTATTACACCTATCCCACTCTCTAGATACCCCTTAGCACGTAAAGGAATATTATTTGGGTTTCCAGCCATGGAGAAGAGTTTAGACACTAAGATAATATAAGGAACACACACATTATAAAGAAATCACATTAGGATTCTCTTTTTAAGCTGTTCCTTAAAACACTAGTGCTTAGGAAATCTATTGGAGGCAGAAGCAGTCAAGGGTAGCCTAGGGTTAGGGTTAGGCTTAGGGTTAGGCTTAGGGTACGGCTTAGGGTACGGGTTCGGGGAGGGCTTCGTGTACGGCGTAGGGTATGGGTTAGGGTTAGGGTTAGTTTAGTGTTAGTGTTAGGGCTCGGTTTAGGGTACGGGTTAGGATTAGGGTACGTCTTAGGGTTAGGGTAGGGGTTAGGGTTAGGGTACGCGTTAGGGTTAGGGTAGTTATTAAACCTATCCCACTCTCTAGATACCCCTTAGCACGTAAAGTAATATTATTTGGGGGTCCAGCCATGGAGAAGAGTTTAGACACTAAGATAATACAAGGAACACACACATTATAAAGAAATCACATTAGGATTCTCTTTTTAAGCTGTTCCTTAAAACAATAGTGCTTAAGAAATCTATTGGAGGCAGAAGCAGTCAAGGGTAGCCTAGGGATAGGGTTAGGCTTAGGGTTAGGCTTAGGGTACGGCTTAGGGTACGGGTTCGGGGAGGGCTTCGGGTACGGCGTAGGGTATGGGTTAGGGTTAGGGTTAGGGTTAGTGTTAGGGTTAGGGCTCGGTTTAGGGTACGGTTTAGGATTAGTGTACGTGTTAGGGTTAGGGTAGGGGTTAGGGTTAGGGTTCGTGTTAGGGTTAGGGTAGTTATTAAACCTATCCCACTCTCTAGATACCCCTTAGCACGTAAAGGAATATTATTTGGGGGTCCAGCCATGGAGAAGAGTTTAGACACTAGGATAAGATAAGGAACACACCCATTATAAAGAAATCACATTAGGATTCTCTTTTTAAGCTGTTCCTTAAAACACTAGTGCTTAGGAAATGTATTGGAGGCAGAAGCAGTCAAGGGTAGCCTAGGGTTAGGGTTAGGCTTAGGGTTAGGCTTAGGGTACGGCTTAGGGTACGGGTTCGGGGAGGGATTCGGGTACGGCGTAGGGTATGGGTTAGGGTTAGGGTTAGGGTTAGTGTTAGGGTTAGGGCCCGGTTTAGGGTACGGGTTAGGATTAGGGTACGTGCTAGGGTTAGGGTAGGGGTTAGGGTTAGGGTACGTGTTAGGGTTAGGGTAGTTATTAAACGTATCCCACTATCTAGATACCCCTTAGCACGTAAAGGAATATTATTTGGGTTTCCAGCCATGGAGAAGAGTTTAGACACTAAGATAATATAAGGATCACACACATTATAAAGAAATCACATTAGGATTCTCTTTTTAAGCTGTTCCTTAAAACACTAGTGCTTAGGATATCTATTGGAGGCAGAAGCAGTCAAGGGTAGCCTAGGGTTAGGGTTAGGCTTAGGGTTAGGCTTAGGGTACGGCTTAGGGTACGGGTTCGGGGAGGGCTTCGTGTACGGCGTAGGGTATGGGTTAGGGTTAGGGTTAGGGCTCGGTTTAGGGTACGGGTTAGGATTAGGGTACGCGTTAGGGTTATGGTAGGGGTTAGGGTTAGGGTACGCGTTAGGGTTAGGTTAGTTATTAAACCTATCCCACTCTCTAGATACCCCTTAGTACGTAAAGGAATATTATTTGGGGTTCCAGCCATGGAGAAGAGTTTAGACACTAGGATAAGATAAGGAACACACCCATTATAAAGAAATCACATTAGGATTCTCTTTTTAAGCTGTTCCTTAAAACACTAGTGCTTAGGAAATGTACTGGAGGCAGAAGCTGTCAAGGGTAGCCTAGGGTTAGGGTTACGCTTAGGGTTAGGCTTAGGGTACGGCTTAGGTTACGGGTTCGGGGAGGGCTTCGGGTACGGCGTAGGGTATGGGTTAGGGTTAGGGTTAGTTTAGTGTTAGGGTTAGGGCTCGGTTTAGGGTACGGGTTAGGATTAGGGTACGTCTTAGGGTTTGGGTAGGGGTTAGGGTTAGGGTACGCGTTAGGGTTAGGGTAGTTATTAAACCTATCCCACTCTCTAGATACCCCTTAGCACGTAAAGTAATATTATTTGGGGGTCCAGCCATGGAGAAGAGTTTAGACACTAAGATAATACAAGGAACACACACATTATAAAGAAATCACATTAGGATTCTCTTTTTAAGCTGTTCCTTAAAACAATAGTGCTTAGGAAATCTATTGGAGGCAGAAGCAGTCAAGGGTAGCCTAGGGTTAGGGTTAGGCTTAGGGTACGGCTTAGGGTACGGCTTAGGGTACGGGTTCGGGGAGGGTTTCGGGTACGGCGTAGGGTATGGGTTAGGGTTAGGGTTAGGGTTAGTGTTAGGGTTAGGGCTCGGTTTAGGGTACGGTTTAGGATTAGTGTACGTGTTAGGGTTAGGGTAGGGGTTAGGGTTAGGGTTCGCGTTAGGGTTAGGGTAGTTATTAAACCTATCCCACTCTCTAGATACCCCTTAGCACGTAAAGGAATATTATTTGGGGGTCCAGCCATGGAGAAGAGTTTAGACACTAGGATAAGATAAGGAACACACCCATTATAAAGAAATCACATTAGGATTCTCTTTTTAAGCTGTTCCTTAAAACACTAGTGCTTAGGAAATGTATTGGAGGCAGAAGCAGTCAAGGGTAGCCTAGGGTTAGGGTTAGGCTTAGGGTTAGGCTTAGGGTACGGCTTAGGGTACGGGTTCGGGGAGGGATTCGGGTACGGCTTAGGGTATGGGTTAGGGTTAGGGTTAGGGTTAGTGTTAGGGTTAGGGCTCGGTTTAGGGTACGGGTTAGGATTAGGGTACGTGTTAGGGTTAGGGTAGGGGTTAGGGTTAGGGTACGCGTTAGGGTTAGGGTAGTTATTACACCTATCCCACTCTCTAGATACCCCTTAGCACGTAAAGGAATATTATTTGGGTTTCCAGCCATGGAGAAGAGTTTAGACACTAAGATAATATAAGGAACACACACATTATAAAGAAATCACATTAGGATTCTCTTTTTAAGCTGTTCCTTAAAATACTAGTGCTTAGGAAATCTATTGGAGGCAGAAGCAGTCAAGGGTAGCCTAGGGTTAGGGTTAGGCTTAGGGTTAGGCTTAGGGTACGGCTTAGGGTACGGGTTCGGGGAGGGCTTCGGGTACGGCGTAGGGTATGGGTTAGGGTTAGGGTTAGGGTTAGTGTTAGGGTTAGGGCTCGGTTTAGGGTACGGGTTAGGATTAGGGTACGTGTTAGGGTTAGGGTAGGGGTTAGGGTTAGGGTACGCGTTAGGGTTAGGGTAGTTATTAAACCTATCCCACTCTCTAGATACCCCTTAGCACGTAAAGGAATATTATTTGGGGGTCCAGCCATGGAGAAGAGTTTAGACACTAGGATAAGAGAAGGAACACACCCATTATAAAGAAATCACATTAGGATTCTCTTTTTAAGCTGTTCCTTAAAACACTAGTGCTTAGGAAATCTATTGGAGGCAGAAGCAGTCAAGGGTAGCCTAGGGTTAGCGTTAGGCTTAGTGTTAGGCTTAGGGTACGGCTTAGGGTACGGGTTGGGGGAGGGCTTCGGGTACGGCGTGGGGTATGGGTTAGGGTTAGGGTTAGGTTAGTGTTAGGGTTAGGGCTCGGTTTAGGGTACGGGTTAGGATTAGGGTACGTGTTAGGGTTAGGGTAGGGGTTAGGGTTAGGGTACGCGTTAGGGTTAGGGTACTGATTAAACCTATCCCACTCTCTAGATACCCCTTAGCACGTAAAGGAATATTATTTGGGGGTCCAGCAATGGAGAAGAGTTTAGACACTAAGATAATATAAGGATCACACACATTATAAAGAAATCACATTAGGATTCTCTTTTTAAGCTGTTCCTTAAAACACTAGTGCTTAGGATATCTATTGGAGTCAGAAGCAGTCAAGGGTAGCCTAGGGTTAGGGTTAGGCTTAGGGTTAGGCTTAGGGTACGGCTTAGGGTACGGGTTCGGGGAGGGCTTCGGGTACGGCGTAGGGTATGGGTTAGGGTTAGGGTTAGGGTTAGTGTTAGGGTTAGGGCTCGGTTTAGGGTACGGGTTAGGATTAGGGTACGTGTTAGGGTTAGGGTAGGTGTTAGGGTTAGGGTACGCGTTAGGGTTAGGGTAGTGATTAAACCTATCCCACTCTCTAGATACCCCTTAGCACGTAAAGGAATATTATTTGGGGGTCCAGCCATGGAGAAGAGTTTAGACACTAGGATTAGATAAGGAACACACCCATTATAAAGAAATCACATTAGGATTCTCTTTTTAAGCTGTTCCTTAAAACACTAGTGCTTAGGATATCTATTGGAGGCAGAAGCAGTCAAGGGTAGCCTAGGGTTAGGGTTAGGCTTAGGGTTAGGCTTAGGGTACGGCTTAGGGTACGGGTTCGGGGAGGGCTTCGTGTACGGCGTAGGGTATGGGTTAGGGTTAGGGTTAGGGCTCGGTTTAGGGTACGGGTTAGGATTAGGGTACGCGTTAGGGTTATGGTAGGGGTTAGGGTTAGGGTACGCGTTAGGGTTAGGTTAGTTATTAAACCTATCCCACTCTCTAGATACCCCTTAGTACGTAAAGGAATATTATTTGGGTTTCCAGCCATGGAGAAGAGTTTAGACACTAGGATAAGATAAGGAACACACCCATTATAAAGAAATCACATTAGGATTCTCTTTTTAAGCTGTTCCTTAAAACACTAGTGCTTAGGAAATGTACTGGAGGCAGAAGCTGTCAAGGGTAGCCTAGGGTTAGGGTTAGGCTTAGGGTTAGGCTTAGGGTACGGCTTAGGTTACGGGTTCGGGGAGGGCTTCGGGTACGGCGTAGGGTATGGGTTAGGGTTAGGGTTAGTTTAGTGTTAGGGTTAGGGCTCGGTTTAGGGTACGGGTTAGGATTAGGGTACGTCTTAGGGTTTGGGTAGGGGTTAGGTTTAGGGTACGCGTTAGGGTTAGGGTAGTTATTAAACCTATCCCACTCTCTAGATACCCCTTAGCACGTAAAGTAATATTATTTGGGGGTCCAGCCATGGAGAAGAGTTTAGACACTAAGATAATACAAGGAACACACACATTATAAAGAAATGACATTAGGATTCTCTTTTTAAGCTGTTCCTTAAAACAATAGTGCTTAGGAAATCTATTGGAGGCAGAGTCAGTCAAGGGTAGCCTAGGGTTAGGGTTAGGCTTAGGGTACGGCTTAGGGTACGGCTTAGGTTACGGGTTCGGGGAGGGCTTCGGGTACGGCGTAGGGTATGGGTTAGGGTTAGGGTTAGGGTCAGTGTTAGGGTTAGGGCTCGGTTTAGGGTACGGTTTAGGATTAGTGTACGTGTTAGGGTTAGGGTAGGGGTTAGGGTTAGGGTTCGCGTTAGGGTTAGGGTAGTTATTAAACCTATCCCACTCTCTAGATACCCCTTAGCACGTAAAGGAATATTATTTGGGGGTCCAGCCATGGAGAAGAGTTTAGACACTAGGATAAGATAAGGAACACACCCATTATAAAGAAATCACATTAGGATTCTCTTTTTAAGCTGTTCCTTAAAACACTAGTGCTTAGGAAATGTATTGGAGGCAGAAGCAGTCAAGGGTAGCCTAGGGTTAGGGTTAGGCTTAGGGTTAGGCTTAGGGTACGGCTTAGGGTACGGGTTCGGGGAGGGATTCGGGTACGGCGTAGGGTATGGGTTAGGGTTAGGGTTAGGGTTAGTGTTAGGGTTAGGGCTCGGTTTAGGGTACGGGTTAGGATTAGGGTACGTGTTAGGGTTAGGGTAGGGGTTAGGGTTAGGGTACGCGTTAGGGTTAGGGTAGTTATTACACCTATCCCACTCTCTAGATACCCCTTAGCACGTAAAGGAATATTATTTGGGTTTCCAGCCATGGAGAAGAGTTTAGACACTAAGATAATATAAGGAACACACACATTATAAAGAAATCACATTAGGATTCTCTTTTTAAGCTGTTCCTTAAAACACTAGTGCTTAGGAAATCTATTGGAGGCAGAAGCAGTCAAGGGTAGCCTAGGGTTAGGGTTAGGCTTAGGGTTAGGCTTAGGGTACGGCTTAGGGTATGGGTTCGGGGAGGGCTTCGGGTACGGCGTAGGGTATGGGTTAGGGTTAGGGTTAGGGTTAGTGTTAGGGTTAGGGCTCGGTTTAGGGTACGGGTTAGGATTAGGGTACGTTTTAGGGTTAGGGTAGGGGTTAGGGTTAGGGTACGCGTTAGGGTTAGGGTAGTTATTAAACCTATCCCACTCTCTAGATACCCCTTAGCACGTAAAGGAATATTATTTGGGGGTCCAGCCATGGAGAAGAGTTTAGACACTAGGATAAGAGAAGGAACACACCCATTATAAAGAAATCACATTAGGATTCTCTTTTTAAGCTGTTCCTTAAAACACTAGTGCTTAGGAAACCTATTGGAGGCAGAAGCAGTCAAGGGTAGCCTAGGGTTAGGGTTAGGCTTAGGGTTAGGCTTAGGGTACGGCTTAGGGTACGGGTTCGGGGAGGGCTTCGGGTACGGCGTGGGGTATGGGTTAGGGTTAGGGTTAGGTTAGTGTTAGGGTTAGGGCTCGGTTTAGGGTACGGGTTAGGATTAGGGTACGTGTTAGGGTTAGGGTAGGGGTTAGGGTTAGGGTACGCGTTAGGGTTAGGGTACTGATTAAACCTATCCCACTCTCTAGATACCCCTTAGCACGTAAAGGAATATTATTTGGGGGTCCAGCAATGGAGAAGAGTTTAGACACTAAGATAATATAAGGATCACACACATTATAAAGAAATCACATTAGGATTCTCTTTTTAAGCTGTTCCTTAAAACACTAGTGCTTAGGATATCTATTGGAGGCAGAAGCAGTCAAGGGTAGCCTAGGGTTAGGGTTAGGCTTAGGGTTAGGCTTAGGGTACGGCTTAGGGTACGGGTTCGGGGAGGGCTTCGGGTACGGCGTAGGGTATGGGTTAGGGTTAGGGTTAGGGTTAGTGTTAGGGTTAGGGCTCGGTTTAGGGTACGGGTTAGGATTAGGGTACGTGTTAGGGTTAGGGTAGGTGTTAGGGTTAGGGTACGCGTTAGGGTTAGGGTAGTGATTAAACCTATCCCACTCTCTAGATACCCCTTAGCACGTAAAGGAATATTATTTGGGGGTCCAGCCATGGAGAAGAGTTTAGACACTAGGATTAGATAAGGAACACACCCATTATAAAGAAATCACATTAGGATTCTCTTTTTAAGCTGTTCCTTAAAACACTAGTGCTTAGGAAATGTACTGGAGGCAGAAGCAGTCAAGGGTAGCCTAGGGTTAGTGTTAGGCTTAGGGTTAGGCTTAGGGTACGGCTTAGGTTACGGGTTCGGGGAGGGCTTCGGGTACGGCGTAGGGTATGGGTTAGGGTTAGGGTTAGGGTTAGTGTTAGGGTTAGGGCTCGGTTTAGGGTACGGGTTAGGATTAGGGTACGTGTTAGGGTTAGGGTAGGGGTTAGGGTTAGGGTACCCGTTAGGGTTAGGGTAGTTATTACACCTATCCCACTCTCTAGATACCCCTTAGCACGTAAAGGAATATTATTTGGGTTTCCAGCCATGGAGAAGAGTTTAGACACTAAGATAATATAAGGAACACACACATTATAAAGAAATCACATTAGGATTCTCTTTTTAAGCTGTTCCTTAAAACACTAGTGCTTAGGAAATCTATTGGAGGCAGAAGCAGTCAAGGGTAGCCTAGGGTTAGGGTTAGGCTTAGGGTTAGGCTTAGGGTACGGCTTAGGGTACGGGTTCGGGGAGGGCTTCGGGTACGGCGTAGGGTATGGGTTAGGGTTAGGGTTAGTTTAGTGTTAGGGTTAGGGCTCGGTTTAGGGTACGGGTTAGGATTAGGGTACGTCTTAGGGTTAGGTTAGGGGTTAGGGTTAGGGTACGCGTTAGGGTTAGGGTAGTTATTAAACCTATCCCACTCTCTAGATACCCCTTAGCACGTAAAGTAATATTATTTGGGGGTCCAGCCATGGAGAAGAGTTTAGACACTAAGATAATACAAGGAACACACACATTATAAAGAAATCACATTAGGATTCTCTTTTTAAGCTGTTCCTTAAAACAATAGTGCTTAAGAAATCTATTGGAGGCAGAAGCAGTCAAGGGTAGCCTAGGGTTAGGGTTAGGCTTAGGGTTAGGCTTAGGGTACGGCTTAGGGTACGGGTTCGGGGAGGGCTTCGGGTACGGCGTAGGGTATGGGTTAGGGTTAGGGTTAGGGTTAGTGTTAGGGTTAGGGCTCGGTTTAGGGTACGGTTTAGGATTAGTGTACGTGTTAGGGTTAGGGTAGGGGTTAGGGTTAGGGTTCGCGTTAGGGTTAGGGTAGTTATTAAACCTATCCCACTCTCTAGATACCCCTTAGCACGTAAAGGAATATTATTTGGGGGTCCAGCCATGGAGAAGAGTTTAGACACTAGGATAAGATAAGGAACACACCCATTATAAAGAAATCACATTAGGATTCTCTTTTTAAGCTGTTCCTTAAAACACTAGTGCTTAGGAAATGTATTGGAGGCAGAAGCAGTCAAGGGTAGCCTAGGGTTAGGGTTAGGCTTAGGGTTAGGCTTAGGGTACGGCTTAGGGTACGGGTTCGGGGAGGGATTCGGGTACGGCGTAGGGTATGGGTTAGGGTTAGGGTGAGGGTTAGTGTTAGGGTTAGGGCTCGGTTTAGGGTACGGGTTAGGATTAGGGTACGTGCTAGGGTTAGGGTAGGGGTTAGGGTTAGGATACGTGTTAGGGTTAGGGTAGTTATTAAACCTATCCCACTATCTAGATACCCCTTAGCACGTAAAGGAATATTATTTGGGTTTCCAGCCATGGAGAAGAGTTTAGACACTAAGATAATATAAGGATCACACACATTATAAAGAAATCACATTAGGATTCTCTTTTTAAGCTGTTCCTTAAAACACTAGTGCTTAGGATATCTATTGGAGGCAGAAGCAGTCAAGGGTAGCCTAGGGTTAGGGTTAGGCTTAGGGTTAGGCTTAGGGTACGGCTTAGGGTACGGGTTCGGGGAGGGCTTCGTGTACGGCGTAGGGTATGGGTTAGGGTTAGGGTTAGGGCTCGGTTTAGGGTACGGGTTAGGATTAGGGTACGCGTTAGGGTTATGGTAGGGGTTAGGGTTAGGGTACGCGTTAGGGTTAGGGTAGTTATTAAACCTATCCCACTCTCTAGATACCCCTTAGCACATAAAGTAATATTATTTGGGGGTCCAGCCATGGAGAAGAGTTTAGACACTAAGATAATACAAGGAACACACCCATTATAAAGAAATCACATTAGGATTCTCTTTTTAAGCTGTTCCTTAAAACAATAGTGCTTAAGAAATCTATTGGAGGCAGAAGCAGTCAAGGGTAGCCTAGGGTTAGGGTTAGGCTTAGGGTTAGGCTTAGGGTACGGCTTAGGGTACGGGTTCGGGGAGGGCTTCGGGTACGGCGTAGGGTATGGGTTAGGGTTAGGGTTAGGGTTAGTGTTAGGGTTAGGGCTCGGTTTAGGGTACGGTTTAGGATTAGTGTACGTGTTAGGGTTAGGGTAGGGGTTAGGGTTAGGGTTCGCGTTAGGGTTAGGGTAGTTATTAAACCTATCCCACTCTCTAGTTACCCCTTAGCACGTAAAGGAATATTATTTGGGGGTCCAGCCATGGAGAAGAGTTTAGACACTAGGATTAGATAAGGAACACACCCATTATAAAGAAATCACATTAGGATTCTCTTTTTAAGCTGTTCCTTAAAACACTAGTGCTTAGGAAATCTATTGGAGGAAGAAGCAGTCAAGGGTAGCCTAGGGTTAGGGTTAGGCTTAGGGTTAGGCTTAGGGTACGGCTTAGGGTACGGGTTCGGGGAGGGATTCGGGTACGGCGTAGGGTATGCGTTAGGGTTAGGGTTAGGTTTAGTGTTAGGGTTAGGGCTCGGTTTAGGGTACGGGTTAGGATTAGGGTACGTGTTAGGATTAGGGTAGGGGTTAGGGTTAGGGTACGCGTTAGGGTTAGGGTAGTTATTACACCTATCCCACTCTCTAGATACCCCTTAGCACGTAAAGGAATATTATTTGGGTTTCCAGCCATGGAGAAGAGTTTAGACACTAAGATAATATAAGGAACACACACATTATAAAGAAATCACATTAGGATTCTCTTTTTAAGCTGTTCCTTAAAACACTAGTGCTTAGGAAATCAATTGGAGGCAGAAGCAGTCAAGGGTAGCCTAGGGTTAGGGTTAGGCTTAGGGGTAGGCTTAGGGTACGGCTTAGGGTACGGGTTCGGGGAGGGCTTCGGGTACGGCGTAGGGTATGGGTTAGGGTTAGGGTTAGTTTAGTGTTAGGGTTAGGGCTCGGTTTAGGGTACGGGTTAGGATTAGGGTACATCTTAGGGTTAGGGTAGGGGTTAGGGTTAGGGTACGCGTTAGGGTTAGGGTAGTTATTAAACCTATCCCACTCTCTAGATACCCCTTAGCACGTAAAGTAATATTATTTGGGGGTCCAGCCATGGAGAAGAGTTTAGACACTAAGATAATACAAGGAACACACACATTATAAAGAAATCACATTAGGATTCTCTTTTTAAGCTGTTCCTTAAAACAATAGTGCTTAAGAAATCTATTGGAGGCAGAAGCAGTCAAGGGTAGCCTAGGGTTAGGGTTAGGCTTAGGGTTAGGCTTAGGGTACGGCTTAGGGTACGGGTTCAGGGAGGGCTTCGGGTACGGCGTAGGGTATGGGTTAGGGTTAGGGTTAGGGTTAGTGTTAGGGTTAGGGCTCGGTTTAGGGTACGGTTTAGGATTAGTGTACGTGTTAGGGTTAGGGTAGGGGTTAGGGTTAGGGTTCGCGTTAGGGTTAGGGTAGTTATTAAACCTATCCCACTCTCTAGATACCCCTTAGCACGTAAAGGAATATTATTTGGGGGTCCAGCCATGGAGAAGAGTTTAGACACTAGGATAATATAAGGAACACACCCATTATAAAGAAATCACATTAGGATTCTCTTTTTAAGCTGTTCCTTAAAACACTAGTGCTTAGGAAATGTATTGGAGGCAGAAGCAGTCAAGGGTAGCCTAGGGTTAGGGTTAGGCTTAGGGTTAGGCTTAGGGTACGGCTTAGGGTACGGGTTGGGGGAGGGCTTCGTGTACGGCGTAGGGTATGGGTTAGGGTTAGGGTTAGGGTTAGTGTTAGGGTTAGGGCTCGGTTTAGGGTACGGGTTAGGATTAGGGTACGCGTTAGGGTTATGGTAGGGGTTAGGGTTAGGGTACGCGTTAGGGTTAGGTTAGTTATTAAACCTATCCCACTCTCTAGATACCCCTTAGTACGTAAAGGAATATTATTTGGGGTTCCAGCCATGGAGAAGAGTTTAGACACTAGGATAAGATAAGGAACACACCCATTATAAAGAAATCACATTAGGATTCTCTTTTTAAGCTGTTCCTTAAAACACTAGTGCTTAGGAAATGTACTGGAGGCAGAAGCTGTCAAGGGTAGCCTAGGGTTAGGGCTAGGCTTAGGGTTAGGCTTAGGGTACGGCTTAGGTTACGGGTTCGGGGAGGGCTTCGGGTACGGCGTAGGGTATGGGTTAGGGTTAGGGTTAGTTTACTGTTAGGGTTAGGGCTCGGTTTAGGGTACGGTTTAGGATTAGGGTACGTCTTAGGGTTTGGGTAGGGGTTAGGGTTAGGGTACGCGTTAGGGTTAGGGTAGTTATTAAACCTATCCCACTCTCTAGATACCCCTTAGCACGTAAAGGAATATTATTTGGGGGTCCAGCCATGGAGAAGAGTTTAGACACTAAGATAATACAAGGAACACACACATTATAAAGAAATCACATTAGGATTCTCTTTTTAAGCTGTTCCTTAAAACAATAGTGCTTAGGAAATCTATTGGAGGTAGAGTCAGTCAAGGGTAGCCTAGGGTTAGGGTTAGGCTTAGGGTACGGCTTAGGGTACGGCTTAGGGTACGGGTTCGGGGAGGGCTTCGGGTACGGCGTAGGGTATGGGTTAGGGTTAGGGTTAGGGTTAGTGTTAGGGTTAGGGCTCGGTTTAGGGTACGGGTTAGGATTAGGGTACGTGTTAGGGTTAGGGTAGGGGTTAGGGTTAGGGTACGCGTTAGGGTTAGGGTAGTTATTAAACCTATCCCACTCTCTAGATACCCCTTAGCACGTAAAGTAATATTATTTGGGGGTCCAGCCATGGAGAAGAGTTTAGACACTAGGATAAGAGAAGGAACACACCCATTATAAAGAAATCACATTAGGATTCTCTTTTTAAGCTGTTCCTTAAAACACTAGTGCTTAGGAAATCTATTGGAGGCAGAAGCAGTCAAGGGTAGCCTAGGGTTAGCGTTAGGCTTAGGGTTAGGCTTAGGGTACGGCTTAGCGTACGGGTTCGGGGAGGGCTTCGGGTACGGCGTGGGGTATGGGTTAGGGTTAGGGTTAGGTTAGTGTTAGGGTTAGGGCTCGGTTTAGGGTACGGGTTAGGATTAGGGTACGTGTTAGGGTTAGGGTAGGGGTTAGGGTTAGGGTACGCGTCAGGTTTAGGGTACTGATTAAACCTATCCCACTCTCTAGATACCCCTTAGCACGTAAAGGAATATTATTTGGGGGTCCAGCAATGGAGAAGAGTTTAGACACTAAGATAATATAAGGATCACACACATTATAAAGAAATCACATTAGGATTCTCTTTTTAAGCTGTTCCTTAAAACACTAGTGCTTAGGATATCTATTGGAGGCAGAAGCAGTCAAGGGTAGCCTAGGGTTAGGGTTAGGCTTAGGGTTAGGCTTAGGGTACGGCTTAGGGTACGGGTTCGGGGAGGGCTTCGGGTACGGCGTAGGGTATGGGTTAGGGTTAGGGTTAGGGTTAGTGTTAGGGTTAGGGCTCGGTTTAGGGTACGGGTTAGGATTAGGGTACGTGTTAGGGTTAGGGTAGGTGTTAGGGTTAGGGTACGCGTTAGGGTTAGGGTAGTGATTAAACCTATCCCACTCTCTAGATACCCCTTAGCACGTAAAGGAATATTATTTGGGGGTCCAGCCATGGAGAAGAGTTTAGACACTAGGATTAGATAAGGAACACACCCATTATAAAGAAATCACATTAGGATTCTCTTTTTAAGCTGTTCCTTAAAACACTAGTGCTTAGGAAATCTATTGGAGGCAGAAGCAGTCAAGGGTAGCCTAGGGTTAGGGTTAGGCTTAGGGTACGGCTTAGGGTACGGGTTCGGGGAGGGATTCGGGTATGGCGTAGGGTATGGGTTAGGGTTAGGGTTAGGTTTAGTGTTAGGGTTAGGGCTCGGTTTAGGGTACGGGTTAGGATTAGGGTACGTGTTAGGGTTAGGGTAGGGGTTAGGGTTAGGGTACGCGTTAGGGTTATGGTAGTTATTAAACCTATCCCACTCTCTAGATACCCCTTAGCACGTAAAGGAATATTATTAGGGGGTCCAGCCATGGAGAAGAGTTTAGACACTAAGATAATATAAGGAACACACACATTATAAAGAAATCACATTAGGATTCTCTTTTTAAGCTGTTCCTTAAAACACTAGTGCTTAGGAAATCTATTGGAGGCAGAAGCAGTCAAGGGTAGCCTAGGGTTAGGGTTAGGCTTACGGTTAGGCTTAGGGTACGGCTTAGGGTACGTGTTCGGTGAGGGCTTCGGGTACGGCGTAGGGTATGGGTTAGGGTTAGGGTTAGTGTTAGGGTTAGGGCTCGCTTTAGGGTACGGGTTAGGATTAGGGTACGTGTTAGGGTTAGGGTAGGGGTTAGGGTTAGGGTACGCGTTACGGTTAGGGTAGTTATTAAACCTATCCCACTCTCTAGATACCCCTTAGCACATAAAGGAATATTATTTGGGGGTCCAGCCATGGAGAAGAGTTTAGACACTAAGATAATATAAGGAACACACACATTATAAAGAAATAACATTAGTATTCTCTTTTTAAGCTGTTCCTTAAAACACTAGTGCTTAGGAAATCTATTGGAGGCAGAAGCAGTCAAGGGTAGCCTAGGGTTAGGGTTAGGCTTAGGGTTAGGCTTAGGGCACGGCTTAGGGTACGGGTTCGGGGAGGGCTTCGGGTACGGCGTAGGGTATGGGTTAGGGTTAAGGTTAGGGTTAGTGTTAGGGTTAGGGCTTGGTTTAGGGTACGGGTTAGGATTAGGGTACGTGTTAGGGTTAGGGTAGGGGTTAGCGTTACGGTACGCGTTAGGGTTAGGGTAGTTATTAAACCTATCCCACTCTCTAGTTACCCCTTAGCACGTAAAGGAATATTATTTGGGGGTCCAGCCATGGAGAAGAGTTTAGACACTAGGATAAGATAAGGAACACACCCATTATAAAGAAATCACATTAGGATTCTCTTTTTAAGCTGTTCCTTGAAACACTAGTGCTTAGGAAATCTATTGGAGGCAGAAGCAGTCAAGGGTAGCCTAGGGTTAGGGTTAGGCTTAGGGTTAGGCTTAGGGTACGGCTTAGGGTACGGGTTCGGGGAGGGCTTCGGGTACGGCGTAGGGTATGGGTTAGGGTTAGGGTTAGTTTAGTGTTAGGGTTAGGGCTCGGTTTAGGGTACGGGTTAGGATTAGGGTACATCTTAGGGTTAGGGTAGGGGTTAGGGTTAGGGTACGCGTTAGGGTTAGGGTAGTTATTAAACCTATCCCACTCTCTAGATACCCCTTAGCACGTAAAGTAATATTATTTGGGGGTCCAGCCATGGAGAAGAGTTTAGACACTAAGATAATACAAGGAACACACACATTATAAAGAAATCACATTAGGATTCTCTTTTTAAGCTGTTCCTTAAAACAATAGTGCTTAAGAAATCTATTGGAGGCAGAAGCAGTCAAGGGTAGCCTAGGGTTAGGGTTAGGCTTAGGGTTAGGCTTAGGGTACGGCTTAGGGTACGGGTTCAGGGAGGGCTTCGGGTACGGCGTAGGGTATGGGTTAGGGTTAGGGTTAGGGTTAGTGTTAGGGTTAGGGCTCGGTTTAGGGTACGGTTTAGGATTAGTGTACGTGTTAGGGTTAGGGTAGGGGTTAGGGTTAGGGTTCGCGTTAGGGTTAGGGTAGTTATTAAACCTATCCCACTCTCTAGATACCCCTTAGCACGTAAAGGAATATTATTTGGGGGTCCAGCCATGGAGAAGAGTTTAGACACTAGGATAAGATAAGGAACACACCCATTATAAAGAAATCACATTAGGATTCTCTTTTTAAGCTGTTCCTTAAAACACTAGTGCTTAGGAAATGTATTGGAGGCAGAAGCAGTCAAGGGTAGCCTAGGGTTAGGGTTAGGCTTAGGGTTAGGCTTAGGGTACGGCTTAGGGTACGGGTTGGGGTAGGGCTTCGTGTACGGCGTAGGGTATGGGTTAGGGTTAGGGTTAGGGTTAGTGTTAGGGTTAGGGCTCGGTTTAGGGTACGGGTTAGGATTAGGGTACGCGTTAGGGTTATGGTAGGGGTTAGGGTTAGGGTACGCGTTAGGGTTAGGTTAGTTATTAAACCTATCCCACTCTCTAGATACCCCTTAGTACGTAAAGGAATATTATTTGGGGTTCCAGCCATGGAGAAGAGTTTAGACACTAGGATAAGATAAGGAACACACCCATTATAAAGAAATCACATTAGGATTCTCTTTTTAAGCTGTTCCTTAAAACACTAGTGCTTAGGAAATGTACTGGAGGCAGAAGCTGTCAAGGGTAGCCTAGGGTTAGGGCTAGGCTTAGGGTTAGGCTTAGGGTACGGCTTAGGTTACGGGTTCGGGGAGGGCTTCGGGTACGGCGTAGGGTATGGGTTAGGGTTAGGGTTAGTTTAGTGTTAGGGTTAGGGCTCGGTTTAGGGTACGGTTTAGGATTAGGGTACGTCTTAGGGTTTGGGTAGGGGTTAGGGTTAGGGTACGCGTTAGGGTTAGGGTAGTTATTAAACCTATCCCACTCTCTAGATACCCCTTAGCACGTAAAGGAATATTATTTGGGGGTCCAGCCATGGAGAAGAGTTTAGACACTAAGATAATACAAGGAACACACACATTCTAAAGAAATCACATTAGGATTCTCTTTTTAAGCTGTTCCTTAAAACAATAGTGCTTAGGAAATCTATTGGAGGCAGAGTCAGTCAAGGGTAGCCTAGGGTTAGGGTTAGGCTTAGGGTACGGCTTAGGGTACGGCTTAGGGTACGGGTTCGGGGAGGGCTTCGGGTACGGCGTAGGGTATGGGTTAGGGTTAGGGTTAGGGTTAGTGTTAGGGTTAGGGCTCGGTTTAGGGTACGGGTTAGGATTAGGGTACGTGTTAGGGTTAGGGTAGGGGTTAGGGTTAGGGTACGCGTTAGGGTTAGGGTAGTTATTAAACCTATCCCACTCTCTAGATACCCCTTAGCACGTAAAGTAATATTATTTGGGGGTCCAGCCATGGAGAAGAGTTTAGACACTAGGATAAGAGAAGGAACACACCCATTATAAAGAAATCACATTAGGATTCTCTTTTTAAGCTGTTCCTTAAAACACTAGTGCTTAGGAAATCTATTGGAGGCAGAAGCAGTCAAGGGTAGCCTAGGGTTAGCGTTAGGCTTAGGGTTAGGCTTAGGGTACGGCTTAGCGTACGGGTTCGGGGAGGGCTTCGGGTACGGCGTGGGGTATGGGTTAGGGTTAGGGTTAGGTTAGTGTTAGGGTTAGGGCTCGGTTTAGGGTACGGGTTAGGATTAGGGTACGTGTTAGGGTTAGGGTAGGGGTTAGGGTTAGGGTACGCGTTAGGTTTAGGGTACTGATTAAACCTATCCCACTCTCTAGATACCCCTTAGCACGTAAAGGAATATTATTTGGGGGTCCAGCAATGGAGAAGAGTTTAGACACTAAGATAATATAAGGATCACACACATTATAAAGAAATCACATTAGGATTCTCTTTTTAAGCTGTTCCTTAAAACACTAGTGCTTAGGATATCTATTGGAGGCAGAAGCAGTCAAGGGTAGCCTAGGGTTAGGGTTAGGCTTAGGGTTAGGCTTAGGGTACGGCTTAGGGTACGGGTTCGGGGAGGGCTTCGGGTACGGCGTAGGGTATGGGTTAGGGTTAGGGTTAGGGTTAGTGTTAGGGTTAGGGCTCGGTTTAGGGTACGGGTTAGGATTAGGGTACGTGTTAGGGTTAGGGTAGGTGTTAGGGTTAGGGTACGCGTTAGGGTTAGGGTAGTGATTAAACCTATCCCACTCTCTAGATACCCCTTAGCACGTAAAGGAATATTATTTGGGGGTCCAGCCATGGAGAAGAGTTTAGACACTAGGATTAGATAAGGAACACACCCATTATAAAGAAATCACATTAGGATTCTCTTTTTAAGCTGTTCCTTAAAACACTAGTGCTTAGGAAATCTATTGGAGGCAGAAGCAGTCAAGGGTAGCCTAGGGTTAGGGTTAGGCTTAGGGTACGGCTTAGGGTACGGGTTCGGGGAGGGATTCGGGTATGGCGTAGGGTATGGGTTAGGGTTAGGGTTAGGTTTAGTGTTAGGGTTAGGGCTCGGTTTAGGGTACGGGTTAGGATTAGGGTACGTGTTAGGGTTAGGGTAGGGGTTAGGGTTAGGGTACGCGTTAGGGTTAGGGTAGTTATTAAACCTATCCCACTCTCTAGATACCCCTTAGCACGTAAAGGAATATTATTAGGGGGTCCAGCCATGGAGAAGAGTTTAGACACTAAGATAATATAAGGAACACACACATTATAAAGAAATCACATTAGGATTCTCTTTTTAAGCTGTTCCTTAAAACACTAGTGCTTAGGAAATCTATTGGAGGCAGAAGCAGTCAAGGGTAGCCTAGGGTTAGGGTTAGGCTTACGGTTAGGCTTAGGGTACGGCTTAGGGTACGTGTTCGGTGAGGGCTTCGGGTACGGCGTAGGGTATGGGTTAGGGTTAGGGATAGTGTTAGGGTTAGGGCTCGCTTTAGGGTACGGGTTAGGATTAGGGTACGTGTTAGGGTTAGGGTAGGGGTTAGGGTTAGGGTACGCGTTACGGTTAGGGTAGTTATTAAACCTATCCCACTCTCTAGATACCCCTTAGCACGTAAAGGAATATTATTTGGGGGTCCAGCCATGGAGAAGAGTTTAGACACTAAGATAATATAAGGAACACACACATTATAAAGAAATAACATTAGGATTCACTTTTTAAGCTGTTCCTTAAAACACTAGTGCTTAGGAAATCTATTGGAGGCAGAAGCAGTCAAGGGTAGCCTAGGGTTAGGGTTAGGCTTAGGGTTAGGCTTAGGGCACGGCTTAGGGTACGGGTTCGGGGAGGGCTTCGGGTACGGCGTAGGGTATGGGTTAGGGTTAAGGTTAGGGTTAGTGTTAGGGTTAGGGCTTGGTTTAGGGTACGGGTTAGGATTAGGGTACGTGTTAGGGTTAGGGTAGGGGTTAGCGTTACGGTACGCGTTAGGGTTAGGGTAGTTATTAAACCTATCCCACTCTCTAGTTACCCCTTAGCACGTAAAGGAATATTATTTGGGGGTCCAGCCATGGAGAAGAGTTTAGACACTAGGATAAGATAAGGAACACACCCATTATAAAGAAATCACATTAGGATTCTCTTTTTAAGCTGTTCCTTGAAACACTAGTGCTTAGGAAATCTATTGGAGGCAGAAGCAGTCAAGGGTAGCCTAGGGTTAGGGTTAGGCTTAGGGTTAGGCTTAGGGTACGGCTTAGGGTACGGGTCCGGGGAGGGCTTCGGGCACAGCGTAGGGTATGGGTTAGGGTTAGGGTTAGGGTTAGTGTTAGGGTTAGGGCTCGGTTTAGGGTACGGGTTAGGATTAGGGTACGTGTTAGGGTTAGGGTAGGGGTTAGCGTTAGGGTACGCGTTAGGGTTAGGGTAGTTATTAAACCTGTCCCACTCTCTAGTTACCCCTTAGCACGTAAAGGAATATTATTTGGGGGTCCAGCCATGGAGAAGAGTTTAGACACTAGGATAAGATAAGGAACACACACATTATAAAGAAATCACATTAGGATTCTCTTTTTAAGCTGTTCCTTAAAACACTAGTGCTTAGGAAATCTACTGGAGGCAGAAGCAGTCAAGGGTAGCCTAGGGTTAGGGTTAGGCTTAGGGTTAGGCTTAGGGTATGGCTTAGGGTACGGGTTCGGGGAGGGCTTCGGGTATGGCGTAGGGTATGGGTTAGGGTTAGGGTTAGGGTTAGTGTTAGGGTTAGGGCTCGGTTTAGGTTACGGGTTAGGATTAGGGTTCATGTTAGGGATAGGGTAGGGGTTAGGGTTAGGGTACGTGTTACGGATAGGGTAGTTATTAAACCTATCCCACTCTCTAGTTACCCCTTAGCACGTAAAGGAATATTATTTGGGGGTCCAGCCATGGAGAAGAGTTTAGACACTAGGATAAGATAAGGAACACATCCATTATAAAGAAATCACATTAGGATTCTCTTTTTAAGCTGTTCCTTAAAACACTAGTGCTTAAATCTATTGGAGGCAGAAGCAGTCAAGGGTAGCCTAGGGTTAGGGTTAGGCTTAGGGTTAGGCTTAGGGTTCGGCTTAGGGTACGTGTTCGGGGAGGGCTTCGGGTACGGCGTAGGGTATGGGTTAGGGTTAGGGTTAGGTTTAGTGTTAGGGTTAGGGCTCGGTTTAGGGTACGGGTTAGGATTAGGGTACATGTTAGGGTTAGGGTAGGGGTTAGGGTTAGGGTACGCGTTACGGTTAGGGTAGTTATTAAACCTATCCCACTCTCTAGATACCCCTTAGCACGTAAAGGAATATTATTTGGGGTCCAGCCATGGAGAAGAGTTTAGACACTAAGATAATATAAGGAACACACACATTATAAAGAAATCACATTAGGATTCTCTTTTTAAGCTGTTCCTTAAAACACTAGTGCTTAGGAAATCTATTGGAGGCAGAAGCAGTCAAGGGCAGCCTAGGGTTAGGGTTAGGCTTAGGGTTAGGCTTAGGGTACGGCTTAGGGTACGGGTTCGGGGAGGGCTTCGGGTACGGCGTAGGGTATGGGTTAGGGTTAAGGTTAGGGTTAGTGTTAGGGTTAGGGCTCGGTTTAGGGTACGGGTTAGGATTAGGGTACGTGTTAGGGTTAGGGTAGGGGTTAGCGTTAGGGTACGCGTTAGGGTTAGGGTAGTTATTAAACCTATCCCACTCTCTAGTTACCCCTTAGCACGTAAAGGAATATTATTTGGGGGTCCAGCCATGCAGAAGAGTTTAGACACTAGGATAAGATAAGGAACACACACATTATAAAGAAATCACATTAGAATTCTCTTTTTAAGCTGTTCCTTAAAACACTAGTGCTTAGGAAATCTACTGGAGGCAGAAGCAGTCAAGGGTAGCCTAGGGTTAGGGTTAGGCTTAGGGTTAGGCTTAGGGTACGGCTTAGGGTACGGGTTCGGGGAGGGCTTCGGGTACGGCGTAGGGTATGGGTTAGGGTTAGGGTTAGGGTTAGTGTTAGGGTTAGGGCTCGGTTTAGGGTACGGGTTAGGATTAAGGTACGTGTTAGGGTTAGGGTAGGGGTTAGGGTTAGGGTACGCGTTAGGGTTAGGGTAGTGATTAAACCTATCCCACTCTCTCGATACCCCTTAGCACATAAAGGAATATTATTTGAGGATCCAGCCATGGAGAAGAGTTTAGACACTAGGATTAGATAAGGAACACACCCATTATAAAGAAATCACATTAGGATTCTCTTTTTAAGCTGTTCCTTAAAACACTAGTGCTTAGGAAATCTATTGGAGGCAGAAGCAGTCAAGGGTAGCCTAGGGTTAGGGTTAGGCTTAGGGTTAGGCTTAGGGTACGGCTTAGGGTACGTGTTCGGGGAGGGCTTCGGGTACGGCGTAGGGTATGGGTTAGGGTTAGGGTTAGGTTTAGTGTTAGGGTTAGGGCTCGTTTTAGGGTACGGGTTAGGATTAGGGTTCGTGTTAGGGTTAGGGTAGGGGTGAGGGTTAGGGTACGTGTTACGGATAGGGTAGTTATTAAACCTATCCCACTCTCTAGTTACCCTTTAGCACGTAAAGGAATATTATTAGGGGGTCCAGCCATGGAGAAGAGTTTAGACACTAAGATAATATAAGGAACACACACATTATAAAGAAATCACATTAGGATTCTCTTTTTAAGCTGTTCCTTAAAACACTAGTGCTTAGGAAATCTATTGGAGGCAGAAGCAGTCAAGGGTAGCCTAGGGTTAGGGTTAGGCTTACGGTTAGGCTTAGGGTACGGCTTAGGGTACGTGTTCGGGGAGGGCTTCGGGTACGGCGTAGGGTATGGGTTAGGGTTAGGGTTAGTGTTAGGGTTAGGGCTCGGTTTAGGGTACGGGTTAGGATTAGGGTACGTGTTAGGGTTAGTGTAGGGGTTAGGGTTAGGGTACGCGTTACGGTTAGGGTAGTTATTAAACCTATCCCACTCTCTAGATACCCCTTAGCACATAAAGGAATATTATTTGGGGGTCCAGCCATGGAGAAGAGTTTAGACACTAAGATAATATAAGGAACACACACATTATAAAGAAATAACATTAGGATTCTCTTTTTAAGCTGTTCCTTAAAACACTAGTGGTTAGGAAATCTATTGGAGGCAGAAGCAGTCAAGGGTAGCCTAGGGTTAGGGTTAGGCTTAGGGTTAGGCTTAGGGCACGGCTTAGGGTACGGGTTCGGGGAGGGCTTCGGGTACGGCGTAGGGTATGGGTTAGGGTTAAGGTTAGGGTTAGTGTTAGGGTTAGGGCTTGGTTTAGGGTACGGGTTAGGATTAGGGTACGTGTTAGGGTTAGGGTAGGGGTTAGCGTTACGGTACGCGTTAGGGTTAGGGTAGTTATTAAACCTATCCCACTCTCTAGTTACCCCTTAGCACGTAAAGGAATATTATTTGGGGGTCCAGCCATGGAGAAGAGTTTAGACACTAGGATAAGATAAGGAACACACCCATTATAAAGAAATCACATTAGGATTCTCTTTTTAAGCTGTTCCTTGAAACACTAGTGCTTAGGAAATCTATTGGAGGCAGAAGCAGTCAAGGGTAGCCTAGGGTTAGGGTTAGGCTTAGGGTTAGGCTTAGGGTACGGCTTAGGGTACGGGTTCGGGGAGGGCTTCGGGCACAGCGTAGGGTATGGGTTAGGGTTAGGGTTAGGGTTAGTGTTAGGGTTAGGGCTCGGTTTAGGGTACGGGTTAGGATTAGGGTACGTGTTAGGGTTAGGGTAGGGGTTAGCGTTAGGGTACGCGTTAGGGTTAGGGTAGTTATTAAACCTATCCCACTCTCTAGTTACCCCTTAGCACGTAAAGGAATATTATTTGGGGGTCCAGCCATGGAGAAGAGTTTAGACACTAGGATAAGATAAGGAACACACACATTATAAAGAAATCACATTAGGATTCTCTTTTTAAGCTGTTCCTTAAAACACTAGTGCTTAGGAAATCTACTGGAGGCAGAAGCAGTCAAGGGTAGCCTAGGGTTAGGGTTAGGCTTAGGGTTAGGCTTAGGGTACGGCTTAGGGTACGGGTTCGGGGAGGGCTTCGGGTATGGCGTAGGGTATGGGTTAGGGTTAGGGTTAGGGTTAGTGTTAGGGTTAGGGCTCGGTTTAGGTTACGGGTTAGGATTAGGGTTCATGTTAGGGATAGGGTAGGGGTTAGGGTTAGGGTACGTGTTACGGATAGGGTAGTTATTAAACCTATCCCACTCTCTAGTTACCCCTTAGCACGTAAAGGAATATTATTTGGGGGTCCAGCCATGGAGAAGAGTTTAGACACTAGGATAAGATAAGGAACACATCCATTATAAAGAAATCACATTAGGATTCTCTTTTTAAGCTGTTCCTTAAAACACTAGTGCTTAGGAAATCTATTGGAGGCAGAAGCAGTCAAGGGTAGCCTAGGGTTAGGGTTAGGCTTAGGGTTAGGCTTAGGGTACGGCTTAGGGTACGTGTTCGGGGAGGGCTTCGGGTACGGCGTAGGGTATGGGTTAGGGTTAGGGTTAGGGTTAGTGTTAGGGTTAGGGCTCGGTTTAGGGTACGGGTTAGGATTAGGGTACATGTTAGGGTTAGGGTAGGGGTTAGGGTTAGGGTACGCGTTACGGTTAGGGTAGTTATTAAACCTATCCCACTCTCTAGATACCCCTTAGCACGTAAAGGAATATTATTTGGGGTCCAGCCATGGAGAAGAGTTTAGACACTAAGATAATATAAGGAACACACACATTATAAAGAAATCACATTAGGATTCTCTTTTTAAGCTGTTCCTTAAAACACTAGTGCTTAGGAAATCTATTGGAGGCAGAAGCAGTCAAGGGTAGCCTAGGGTTAGGGTTAGGCTTAGGGTTAGGCTTAGGGTACGGCTTAGGGTACGGGTTCGGGGAGGGCTTCGGGTACGGCGTAGCGTATGGGTTAGGGTTATGGTTAGGGTTAGTGTTAGGGTTAGGGCTCGGTTTAGGGTACGGGTTAGGATTAGGGTACGTGTTAGGGTTAGGGTAGGGGTTAGCGTTAGGGTACGCGTTAGGGTTAGGGTAGTTATTAAACCTATCCCACTCTCTAGTTACCCCTTAGCACGTAAAGGAATATTATTTGGGGGTCCAGCCATGGAGAAGAGTTTAGACACTAGGATAAGATAAGGAACACACACATTATAAAGAAATCACATTAGGATTCTCTTTTTAAGCTGTTCCTTAAAACACTAGTGCTTAGGAAATCTACTGGAGGCAGAAGCAGTCAAGGGTAGCCTAGGGTTAGGGTTAGGCTTAGGGTTAGGCTTAGGGTACGGCTTAGGGTACGTGTTCGGGGAGGGCTTCGGGTACGGCGTAGGGTATGGGTTAGGGTTAGGGTTAGGTTTAGTGTTAGGGTTAGGGCTCGTTTTAGGGTACGGGTTAGGATTAGGGTTCGTGTTAGGGTTAGGGTAGGGGTGAGGGTTAGGGTACGTGTTACGGATAGGGTAGTTATTAAACCTATCCCACTCTCTAGTTACCCATTAGCACGTAAAGGAATATTATTTGGGGGTCCAGCCATGGAGAAGAGTTTAGACACTAGGATAAGATAAGGAACACACCCATTATAAAGAAATCACATTAGGATTCTCTTTTTAAGCTGTTCCTTAAAACACTAGTGCTTAGGAAATCTATTGGAGGCAGAAGCAGTCAAGGGTAGCCTAGGGTTAGGGTTAGGCTTAGGGTTAGGCTTAGGGTACGGCTTAGGGTACGGGTTCGGGGAGGGCTTCGGGTACGGCGTAGGGTATGGGTTAGGGTTAGGGTTACGGTTAGTGTTAGGGTTAGGGCTCGGTTTAGGGTACGGGTTAGGATTAGGGTACGGGTTAGGGTTAGGGTAGGGGTTAGGGTTAGGGTACGCGTTAGGGTTAGGGTAGTTATTAAACCTATCCCACTCTCTAGATACCCCTTAGCACGTAAAGGAATATTATTAGGGGGTCCAGCCATGGAGAAGAGTTTAGACACTAAGATAATATAAGGAACACACACATTATAAAGAAATCACATTAGGATTCTCTTTTTAAGCTGTTCCTTAAAACACTAGTGCTTAGGAAATCTATTGGAGGCAGAAGCAGTCAAGGATAGCCTAGGGTTAGGGTTAGGCTTACGGTTAGGCTTAGGGTACGGCTTAGGGTACGTGTTCGGGGAGGGCTTCGGGTACGGCGTAGGGTATGGGTTAGGGTTAGGGTTAGTGTTAGGGTTAGGGCTCGGTTTAGGGTACGGGTTAGGATTAGGGTACGTGTTAGGGTTAGGGTAGGGGTTAGGGTTAGGGTACGCGTTACGGTTAGGGTAGTTATTAAACCTATCCCACTCTCTAGATACCCCTTAGCACATAAAGGAATATTATTTGGGGGTCCAGCCATGGAGAAGAGTTTAGACACTAAGATAATATAAGGAACACACACATTATAAAGAAATAACATTAGGATTCTCTTTTTAAGCTGTTCCTTAAAACACTAGTGCTTAGGAAATCTATTGGAGGCAGAAGCAGTCAAGGGTAGCCTAGGGTTAGGTTTAGGCTTAGGGTTAGGCTTAGGGCACGGCTTAGGGTACGGGTTCGGGGAGGGCTTCGGGTACGGCGTAGGGTATGGGTTAGGGTTAAGGTTAGGGTTAGTGTTAGGGTTAGGGCTTGGTTTAGGGTACGGGTTAGGATTAGGGTACGTGTTAGGGTTAGGGTAGGGGTTAGCGTTACGGTACGCGTTAGGGTTAGGGTAGTTATTAAACCTATCCCACTCTCTAGTTACCCCTTAGCACGTAAAGGAATATTATTTGGGGGTCCAGCCATGGAGAAGAGTTTAGACACTAGGATAAGATAAGGAACACACACATTATAAAGAAATCACATTAGGATTCTCTTTTTAAGCTGTTCCTTAAAACACTAGTGCTTAGGAAATCTACTGGAGGCAGAAGCAGTCAAGGGTAGCCTAGGGTTAGGGTTAGGCTTAGGGTTAGGCTTAGGGTACGGCTTAGGGTACTGGTTCGGGGAGGGCTTCGGGTACGGCGTAGGGTATGGGTTAGGGTTAGGGTTAGGTTTAGTGTTAGGGTTAGGGCTCGGTTTAGGTTACGGGTTAGGATTAGGGTTCGTGTTAGGGTTAGGGTAGGGGTTAGGGTTAGGGTACGTGTTACGGATAGGGTAGTTATTAAACCTATCGCACTGTCTAGTTACCCCTTAGCACGTAAAGGAATATTATTTGGGGGTCCAGCCATGGAGAAGAGTTTAGACACTAGGATAAGATAAGGAACACATCCATTATAAAGAAATCACATTAGGATTCTCTTTTCAAGCTGTTCCTTAAAACACTAGTACTTAGGAAATCTATTGGAGGCAGAAGCAGTCAAGGGTAGCCTAGGGTTAGGGTTAGGCTTAGGGTTAGGCTTAGGGTACGGCTTAGGGTACGTGTTCGGGGAGGGCTTCGGGTACGGCGTAGGGTATGGGTTAGGGTTAGGGTTAGGGTTAGTGTTAGGGTTAGGGCTCGGTTTAGGGTACGGGTTAGGATTAAGGTACATGTTAGGGTTAGGGTAGGGGTTAGGGTTAGGGTACGCGTTACGGTTAGGGTAGTTATTAAACCTATCCCACTCTCTAGATACCCCTTAGCACGTAAAGGAATATTATTTGGGGTCCAGCCATGGAGAAGAGTTTAGACACTAAGATAATATAAGGAACAAACACATTATAAAGAAATCACATTAGGATTCTCTTTTTAAGCTGTTCCTTAAAACACTAGTGCTTAGGAAATCTATTGGAGGCAGAAGCAGTCAAGGGTAGCCTAGGGTTAGGGTTAGGCTTAGGGTTAGGCTTAGGGTACGGCTTAGGGTACGGGTTCGGGGAGGGCTTCGGGTACGGCGTAGGGTATGGGTTAGGGTTAAGGTTAGGGTTAGTGTTAGGGTTAGGGCTCGGTTTAGGGTACGGGTTAGGTTTAGGGTACGTGTTAGGGTTAGGGTAGGGGTTAGCGTTAGGGTACGCGTTTGGGTTAGGGTAGTTATTAAACCTATCCCACTCTCTAGTTACCCCTTAGCACGTAAAGGAATATTATTTGGGGGTCCAGCCATGGAGAAGAGTTTAGACACTAGGATAAGATAAGGAACACACACATTATAAAGAAATCACATTAGGATTCTCTTTTTAAGCTGTTCCTTAAAACACTAGTGCTTAGGAAATCTACTGGAGGCAGAAGCAGTCAAGGGTAGCCTAGGGTTAGGGTTAGGCTTAGGGTTAGGCTTAGGGTACGGCTTAGGGTACGGGTTCGGGGAGGGCTTCGGGTACGGCGTAGGGTATGGGTTAGGGTTAGGGTTACGGTTAGTGTTAGGGTTAGGGCTCGGTTTAGGGTACGGGTTAGGATTAGGGTACGTGTTAGGGTTAGGGTAGGGGTTAGGGTTAGGGTACGCGTTAGGGTTAGGGTAGTTATTAAACCTATCCCACTCTCTAGATACCCCTTAGCACGTAAAGGAATATTATTAGGGGGTCCAGCCATGGAGAAGAGTTTAGACACTAAGATAATATAAGGAACACACACATTATAAAGAAATCACATTAGGATTCTCTTTTTAAGCTGTTCCTTAAAACACTAGTGCTTAGGAAATCTATTGGAGGCAGAAGCAGTCAAGGATAGCCTAGGGTTAGGGTTAGGCTTACGGTTAGGCTTAGGGTACGGCTTAGGGTACGTGTTCGGGGAGGGCTTCGGGTACGGCGTAGGGTATGGGTTAGGGTTAGGGTTAGTGTTAGGGTTAGGGCTCGGTTTAGGGTACGGGTTAGGATTAGGGTACGTGTTAGGGTTAGGGTAGGGGTTAGGGTTAGGGTACGCGTTACGGTTAGGGTAGTTATTAAACCTATCCCACTCTCTAGATACCCCTTAGCACATAAAGGAATATTATTTGGGGGTCCAGCCATGGAGAAGAGTTTAGACACTAAGATAATATAAGGAACACACACATTATAAAGAAATAACATTAGGATTCTCTTTTTAAGCTGTTCCTTAAAACACTAGTGCTTAGGAAATCTATTGGAGGCAGAAGCAGTCAAGGGTAGCCTAGGGTTAGGTTTAGGCTTAGGGTTAGGCTTAGGGCACGGCTTAGGGTACGGGTTCGGGGAGGGCTTCGGGTACGGCGTAGGGTATGGGTTAGGGTTAAGGTTAGGGTTAGTGTTAGGGTTAGGGCTTGGTTTAGGGTACGGGTTAGGATTAGGGTACGTGTTAGGGTTAGGGTAGGGGTTAGCGTTACGGTACGCGTTAGGGTTAGGGTAGTTATTAAACCTATCCCACTCTCTAGTTACCCCTTAGCACGTAAAGGAATATTATTTGGGGGTCCAGCCATGGAGAAGAGTTTAGACACTAGGATAAGATAAGGAACACACACATTATAAAGAAATCACATTAGGATTCTCTTTTTAAGCTGTTCCTTAAAACACTAGTGCTTAGGAAATCTACTGGAGGCAGAAGCAGTCAAGGGTAGCCTAGGGTTAGGGTTAGGCTTAGGGTTAGGCTTAGGGTACGGCTTAGGGTACTGGTTCGGGGAGGGCTTCGGGTACGGCGTAGGGTATGGGTTAGGGTTAGGGTTAGGTTTAGTGTTAGGGTTAGGGCTCGGTTTAGGTTACGGGTTAGGATTAGGGTTCGTGTTAGGGTTAGGGTAGGGGTTAGGGTTAGGGTACGTGTTACGGATAGGGTAGTTATTAAACCTATCCCACTGTCTAGTTACCCCTTAGCACGTAAAGGAATATTATTTGGGGGTCCAGCCATGGAGAAGAGTTTAGACACTAGGATAAGATAAGGAACACATCCATTATAAAGAAATCACATTAGGATTCTCTTTTCAAGCTGTTCCTTAAAACACTAGTACTTAGGAAATCTATTGGAGGCAGAAGCAGTCAAGGGTAGCCTAGGGTTAGGGTTAGGCTTAGGGTTAGGCTTAGGGTACGGCTTAGGGTACGTGTTCGGGGAGGGCTTCGGGTACGGCGTAGGGTATGGGTTAGGGTTAGGGTTAGGGTTAGTGTTAGGGTTAGGGCTCGGTTTAGGGTACGGGTTAGGATTAAGGTACATGTTAGGGTTAGGGTAGGGGTTAGGGTTAGGGTACGCGTTACGGTTAGGGTAGTTATTAAACCTATCCCACTCTCTAGATACCCCTTAGCACGTAAAGGAATATTATTTGGGGTCCAGCCATGGAGAAGAGTTTAGACACTAAGATAATATAAGGAACAAACACATTATAAAGAAATCACATTAGGATTCTCTTTTTAAGCTGTTCCTTAAAACACTAGTGCTTAGGAAATCTATTGGAGGCAGAAGCAGTCAAGGGTAGCCTAGGGTTAGGGTTAGGCTTAGGGTTAGGCTTAGGGTACGGCTTAGGGTACGGGTTCGGGGAGGGCTTCGGGTACGGCGTAGGGTATGGGTTAGGGTTAAGGTTAGGGTTAGTGTTAGGGTTAGGGCTCGGTTTAGGGTACGGGTTAGGTTTAGGGTACGTGTTAGGGTTAGGGTAGGGGTTAGCGTTAGGGTACGCGTTTGGGTTAGGGTAGTTATTAAACCTATCCCACTCTCTAGTTACCCCTTAGCACGTAAAGGAATATTATTTGGGGGTCCAGCCATGGAGAAGAGTTTAGACACTAGGATAAGATAAGGAACACACACATTATAAAGAAATCACATTAGGATTCTCTTTTTAAGCTGTTCCTTAAAACACTAGTGCTTAGGAAATCTACTGGAGGCAGAAGCAGTCAAGGGTAGCCTAGGGTTAGGGTTAGGCTTAGGGTTAGGCTTAGGGTACGGCTTAGGGTACGGGTTCGGGGAGGGCTTCGGGTACGGCGTAGGGTATGGGTTAGGGTTAGGGTTAGGGTTAGTGTTAGGGTTAGGGCTCGGTTTAGGGTACGGGTTAGGATTAGGGTACGTGTTAGGGTTAGGGTAGGGGTTAGGGTTAGGGTACGCGTTAGGGTTAGGGTAGTGATTAAACCTATCCCACTCTCTCGATACCCCTTAGCACATAAAGGAATATTATTTGAGGATCCAGCCATGGAGAAGAGTTTAGACACTAGGATTAGATAAGGAACACACCCATTATAAAGTAATCACATTAGGATTCTCTTTTTAAGCTGTTCCTTAAAACACTAGTGCTTAGGAAATCTATTGGAGGCAGAAGCAGTCAAGGGTAGCCTAGGGTTAGGGTTAGGCTTAGGGTTAGGCTTAGGGTACGGCTTAGGGTACGTGTTCGGGGAGGGCTTCGGGTACGGCGTAGGGTATGGTTTAGGGTTAGGGTTAGGTTTAGTGTTAGGGTTAGGGCTCGTTTTAGGGTACGGGTTAGGATTAGGGTTCGTGTTAGGGTTAGGGTAGGGGTGAGGGTTAGGGTACGTGTTACGGATAGGGTAGTTATTAAACCTATCCCACTCTCTAGTTACCCATTAGCACGTAAAGGAATATTATTTGGGGGTCCAGCCATGGAGAAGAGTTTAGACACTAGGATAAGATAAGGAACACACCCATTATAAAGAAATCACATTAGGATTCTCTTTTTAAGCTGTTCCTTAAAACACTAGTGCTTAGGAAATCTATTGGAGGCAGAAGCAGTCAAGGGTAGCCTAGGGTTAGGGTTAGGCTTAGGGTTAGGCTTAGGGTACGGCTTAGGGTACGGGTTCGGGGAGGGCTTCGGGGATGGGGTAGGGTATGGGTTAGGGTTAGGGTTACGGTTAGTGTTAGGGCTCGGTTTAGGGTACGGGTTAGGATTAGGGTACGTGTTAGGGTTAGGGTAGGGGTTAGGGTTAGGGTACGCGTTACGGTTAGGGTAGTTATTAAACCTATCCCACTCTCTAGATACCCCTTAGCACATAAAGGAATATTATTTGGGGGTCCAGCCATGGAGAAGAGTTTAGACACTAAGATAATATAAGGAACACACACATTATAAAGAAATAACATTAGGATTCTCTTTTTAAGCTGTTCCTTAAAACACTAGTGCTTAGGAAATCTATTGGAGGCAGAAGCAGTCAAGGGTAGCCTAGGGTTAGGGTTAGGCTTAGGGTTAGGCTTAGGGCACGGCTTAGGGTACGGGTTCGGGGAGGGCTTCGGGTACGGCGTAGGGTATGGGTTAGGGTTAAGGTTAGGGTTAGTGTTAGGGTTAGGGCTTGGTTTAGGGTACGGGTTAGGATTAGGGTACGTGTTAGGGTTAGGGTAGGGGTTAGCGTTACGGTACGCGTTAGGGTTAGGGTAGTTATTAAACCTATCCCACTCTCTAGTTACCCCTTAGCACGTAAAGGAATATTATTTGGGGGTCCAGCCATGGAGAAGAGTTTAGACACTAGGATAAGATAAGGAACACACCCATTATAAAGAAATCACATTAGGATTCTCTTTTTAAGCTGTTCCTTGAAACACTAGTGCTTAGGAAATCTATTGGAGGCAGAAGCAGTCAAGGGTAGCCTAGGGTTAGGGTTAGGCTTAGGGTTAGGCTTAGGGTACGGCTTAGGGTACGGGTTCGGGGAGGGCTTCGGGCACAGCGTAGGGTATGGGTTAGGGTTAGGGTTAGGGTTAGTGTTAGGGTTAGGGCTCGGTTTAGGGTACGGGTTAGGATTAGGGTACGTGTTAGGGTTAGGGTAGGGGTTAGCGTTAGGGTACGCGTTAGGGTTAGGGTAGTTATTAAACCTATCCCACTCTCTAGTTACCCCTTAGCACGTAAAGGAATATTATTTGGGGGTCCAGCCATGGAGAAGAGTTTAGACACTAGGATAAGATAAGGAACACACACATTATAAAGAAATCACATTAGGATTCTCTTTTTAAGCTGTTCCTTAAAACACTAGTGCTTAGGAAATCTACTGGAGGCAGAAGCAGTCAAGGGTAGCCTAGGGTTAGGGTTAGGCTTAGGGTTAGGCTTAGGGTACGGCTTAGGGTACGGGTTCGGGGAGGGCTTCGGGTACGGCGTAGGGTATGGGTTAGGGTTAGGGTTAGGGTTAGTGTTAGGGTTAGGGCTCGGTTTAGGGTACGGGTTAGGATTAGGGTACGTGTTAGGGTTAGGGTAGGGGTTAGGGTTAGGGTACGCGTTAGGGTTAGGGTAGTGATTAAACCTATCCCACTCTCTCGATACCCCTTAGCACATAAAGGAATATTATTTGAGGATCCAGCCATGGAGAAGAGTTTAGACACTAGGATTAGATAAGGAACACACCCATTATAAAGTAATCACATTAGGATTCTCTTTTTAAGCTGTTCCTTAAAACACTAGTGCTTAGGAAATCTATTGGAGGCAGAAGCAGTCAAGGGTAGCCTAGGGTTAGGGTTAGGCTTAGGGTTAGGCTTAGGGTACGGCTTAGGGTACGTGTTCGGGGAGGGCTTCGGGTACGGCGTAGGGTATGGTTTAGGGTTAGGGTTAGGTTTAGTGTTAGGGTTAGGGCTCGTTTTAGGGTACGGGTTAGGATTAGGGTTCGTGTTAGGGTTAGGGTAGGGGTGAGGGTTAGGGTACGTGTTACGGATAGGGTAGTTATTAAACCTATCCCACTCTCTAGTTACCCATTAGCACGTAAAGGAATATTATTTGGGGGTCCAGCCATGGAGAAGAGTTTAGACACTAGGATAAGATAAGGAACACACCCATTATAAAGAAATCACATTAGGATTCTCTTTTTAAGCTGTTCCTTAAAACACTAGTGCTTAGGAAATCTATTGGAGGCAGAAGCAGTCAAGGGTAGCCTAGGGTTAGGGTTAGGCTTAGGGTTAGGCTTAGGGTACGGCTTAGGGTACGGGTTCGGGGAGGGCTTCGGGGATGGGGTAGGGTATGGGTTAGGGTTAGGGTTACGGTTAGTGTTAGGGCTCGGTTTAGGGTACGGGTTAGGATTAGGGTACGTGTTAGGGTTAGGGTAGGGGTTAGGGTTAGGGTACGCGTTACGGTTAGGGTAGTTATTAAACCTATCCCACTCTCTAGATACCCCTTAGCACATAAAGGAATATTATTTGGGGGTCCAGCCATGGAGAAGAGTTTAGACACTAAGATAATATAAGGAACACACACATTATAAAGAAATAACATTAGGATTCTCTTTTTAAGCTGTTCCTTAAAACACTAGTGCTTAGGAAATCTATTGGAGGCAGAAGCAGTCAAGGGTAGCCTAGGGTTAGGGTTAGGCTTAGGGTTAGGCTTAGGGCACGGCTTAGGGTACGGGTTCGGGGAGGGCTTCGGGTACGGCGTAGGGTATGGGTTAGGGTTAAGGTTAGGGTTAGTGTTAGGGTTAGGGCTTGGTTTAGGGTACGGGTTAGGATTAGGGTACGTGTTAGGGTTAGGGTAGGGGTTAGCGTTACGGTACGCGTTAGGGTTAGGGTAGTTATTAAACCTATCCCACTCTCTAGTTACCCCTTAGCACGTAAAGGAATATTATTTGGGGGTCCAGCCATGGAGAAGAGTTTAGACACTAGGATAAGATAAGGAACACACCCATTATAAAGAAATCACATTAGGATTCTCTTTTTAAGCTGTTCCTTGAAACACTAGTGCTTAGGAAATCTATTGGAGGCAGAAGCAGTCAAGGGTAGCCTAGGGTTAGGGTTAGGCTTAGGGTTAGGCTTAGGGTACGGCTTAGGGTACGGGTTCGGGGAGGGCTTCGGGCACAGCGTAGGGTATGGGTTAGGGTTAGGGTTAGGGTTAGTGTTAGGGTTAGGGCTCGGTTTAGGGTACGGGTTAGGATTAGGGTACGTGTTAGGGTTAGGGTAGGGGTTAGCGTTAGGGTACGCGTTAGGGTTAGGGTAGTTATTAAACCTATCCCACTCTCTAGTTACCCCTTAGCACGTAAAGGAATATTATTTGGGGGTCCAGCCATGGAGAAGAGTTTAGACACTAGGATAAGATAAGGAACACACACATTATAAAGAAATCACATTAGGATTCTCTTTTTAAGCTGTTCCTTAAAACACTAGTGCTTAGGAAATCTACTGGAGGCAGAAGCAGTCAAGGGTAGCCTAGGGTTAGGGTTAGGCTTAGCGTTAGGCTTAGGGTACGGCTTAGGGTACGGGTTCGGGGAGGGCTTCGGGTATGGCGTAGGGTATGGGTTAGGGTTAGGGTTAGGGTTAGTGTTAGGGTTAGGGCTCGGTTTAGGTTAAGTGTTAGGATTAGGGTTCATGTTAGGGATAGGGTAGGGGTTAGGGTTAGGGTACGTGTTACGGATAGGGTAGTTATTAAACCTATCCCACTCTCTAGTTACCCCTTAGCACGTAAAGGAATATTATTTGGGGGTCCAGCCATGGAGAAGAGTTTAGACACTAGGATAAGATAAGGAACACATCCATTATAAAGAAATCACATTAGGATTCTCTTTTTAAGCTGTTCCTTAAAACACCAGTGCTTAGGAAATCTATTGGAGGCAGAAGCAGTCAAGGGTAGCCTAGGGTTAGGGTTAGGCTTAGGGTTAGGCTTAGGGTACGGCTTAGGGTACGGGTTCGGGGAGGGCTTCGGGTATGGCGTAGGGTATGGGTTAGGGTTAGGGTTACGGTTAGTGTTAGGGTTAGGGCTCGGTTTAGGGTACGGGTTAGGATTAGGGTACGTGTTAGGGTTAGGGTAGGGGTTAGGGTTAGGGTACGCGTTAGGGTTAGGGTAGTTATTAAACCTATCCCACTCTCTAGATACCCCTTAGCACGTAAAGGAATATTATTTGGGGGTCCAGCCATGGAGAAGAGTTTAGACACTAAGATAATATAAGGAACACAAACATTATAAAGAAATCACATTAGGATTCTCTTTTTAAGCTGTTCCTTAAAACACTAGTGCTTAGGAAATCTATTGGAGGCAGAAGCAGTCAAGGGTAGCCTAGGGTTAGGGTTAGGCTTACGGTTAGGCTTAGGGTACGGCTTAGGGTACGTGTTCGGGGAGGGCTTCGGGTACGGCGTAGGGTATGGGTTAGGGTTAGGGTTAGTATTAGGGTTAGGGCTCGGTTTAGGGTACGGGTTAGGATTAGGGTACGTGTTAGGGTTAGGGTAGGGGTTAGGGTTAGGGTACGTGTTACGGTTAGGGTAGTTATTAAACCTATCCCACTCTCTAGATACCCCTTAGCACATAAAGGAATATTATTTGGGGGTCCAGCCATGGAGAAGAGTTTAGACACTAAGATAATATAAGGAACACACACATTATAAAGAAATAACATTAGGATTCTCTTTTTAAGCTGTTCCTTAAAACACTAGTGCTTAGGAAATCTATTGGAGGCAGAAGCAGTCAAGGGTAGCCTAGGGTTAGGGTTAGGCTTAGGGTTAGGCTTAGGGCACGGCTTAGGGTACGGGTTCGGGGAGGGCTTCGGGTACGGCGTAGGGTATGGGTTAGGGTTAAGGTTAGGGTTAGTGTTAGGGTTAGGGCTTGGTTTAGGGTACGGGTTAGGATTAGGGTACGTGTTAGGGTTAGGGTAGGGGTTAGCGTTACGGTACGCGTTAGGGTTAGGGTAGTTATTAAACCTATCCCACTCTCTAGTTACCCCTTAGCACGTAAAGGAATATTATTTGGGGGTCCAGCCATGGAGAAGAGTTTAGACACTAGGATAAGATAAGGAACACACACATTATAAAGAAATCACATTAGGATTCTCTTTTTAAGCTGTTCCTTAAAACACTAGTGCTTAGGAAATCTACTGGAGGCAGAAGCAGTCAAGGGTAGCCTAGGGTTAGGGTTAGGCTTAGGGTTCGGCTTAGGGTACGGCTTAGGGTACTGGTTCGGGGAGGGCTTCGGGTACGGCGTAGGGTATGGGTTAGGGTTAGGGTTAGGGTTAGTGTTAGGGTTAGGGCTCGGTTTAGGTTACGGGTTAGGATTAGGGTTCGTGTTAGGGTTAGGGTAGGGGTTAGGGTTAGGGTACGTGTTACGGATAGGGTAGTTATTAAACCTATCCCACTCTCTAGTTACCCCTTAGCACGTAAAGGAATATTATTTGGGGGTCCAGCCATGGAGAAGAGTTTAGACACTAGGATAAGATAAGGAACACATCCATTATAAAGAAATCACATTAGGATTCTCTTTTTAAGCTGTTCCTTAAAACACTAGTGCTTAGGAAATCTATTGGAGGCAGAAGCAGTCAAGGGTAGCCTAGGGTTAGGGTTAGGCTTAGGGTTAGGCTTAGGGTACGGCTTAGGGTACGTGTTCGGGGAGGGCTTCGGGTACGGCGTAGGGTATGGGTTAGGGTTAGGGTTAGGGTTAGTGTTAGGGTTAGGGCTCGGTTTAGGGTACGGGTTAGGATTAGGGTACGTGTTAGGGTTAGGGTAGGGGTTAGGGTTAGGGTACGCGTTAGGGTTAGGGTAGTGATTAAACCTATCCCACTCTCTCGATACCCCTTAGCAGATAAAGGAATATTATTTGAGGATCCAGCCATGGAGAAGAGTTTAGACACTAGGATTAGATAAGGAACACACCCATTATAAAGAAATCACATTAGGATTCTCTTTTTAAGCTGTTCCTTAAAACACTAGTGCTTAGGAAATCTATTGGAGGCAGAAGCAGTCAAGGGTAGCCTAGGGTTAGGGTTAGGCTTAGGGTTAGGCTTAGGGTACGGCTTAGGGTACGTGTTCGGGGAGGGCTTCGGGTACGGCGTAGGGTATGGGTTAGGGTTAGGGTTAGGTTTAGTGTTAGGGTTAGGGCTCGTTTTAGGGTACGGGTTAGGATTAGGGTTCGTGTTAGGGTTAGGGTAGGGGTGAGGGTTAGGGTACGTGTTACGGATAGGGTAGTTATTAAACCTATCCCACTCTCTAGTTACCCATTAGCAGGTAAAGGAATATTATTTGGGGGTCCAGCCATGGAGAAGAGTTTAGACACTAGGATAAGATAAGGAACACACCCATTATAAAGAAATCACATTAGGATTCTCTTTTTAAGCTGTTCCTTAAAACACTAGTGCTTAGGAAATCTATTGGAGGCAGAAGCAGTCAAGGGTAGCCTAGGGTTAGGGTTAGGCTTAGGGTTAGGCTTAGGGTACGGCTTAGGGTACGGGTTCGGGGAGGGCTTCGGGTACGGCGTAGGGTATGGGTTAGGGTTAGGGTTACGGTTAGTGTTAGGGTTAGGGCTCGGTTTAGGGTACGGGTTAGGATTAGGGTACGTGTTAGGGTTAGGGTAGGGGTTAGGGTTAGGGTACGCGTTACGGTTAGGGTAGTTATTAAACCTATCCCACTCTCTAGATACCCCTTAGCACATAAAGGAATATTATTTGGGGGTCCAGCCATTCAGAAGAGTTTAGACACTAAGATAATATAAGAAACACACACATTATAAAGAAATAACTTTAGGATTCTCTTTTTAAGCTGTTCCTTAAAACACTAGTGCTTAGGAAATCTATTGGAGGCAGAAGCAGTCAAGGGTAGCCTAGGGTTAGGGTTAGGCTTAGGGTTAGGCTTAGGGCACGGCTTAGGGTACGGGTTCGGGGAGGGCTTCGGGTACGGCGTAGGGTATGGGTTAGGGTTAAGGTTAGGGTTAGTGTTAGGGTTAGGGCTTGGTTTAGGGTACGGGTTAGGATTAGGGTACGTGTTAGGGTTAGGGTAGGGGTTAGCGTTACGGTACGCGTTAGGGTTAGGGTAGTTATTAAACCTATCCCACTCTCTAGTTACCCCTTAGCACGTAAAGGAATATTATTTGGGGGTCCAGCCATGGAGAAGAGTTTAGACACTAGGATAAGATAAGGAACACACCCATTATAAAGAAATCACATTAGGATTCTCTTTTTAAGCTGTTCCTTAAAACACTAGTGCTTAGGAAATCTATTGGAGGCAGAAGCAGTCAAGGGTAGCCTAGGGTTAGGGTTAGGCTTAGGGTTAGGCTTAGGGTACGGCTTAGGGTACGTGTTCGGGGAGGGCTTCGGGTACGGCGTAGGGTATGGGTTAGGGTTAGGGTTAGGTTTAGTGTTAGGGTTAGGGAGCGGTTTAGGGTACGGGTTAGGATTAGGGTACATGTTAGGGTTAGGGTAGGGGTTAGGGTTAGGGTACGCGTTATGGTTAGGGTAGTTATTAAACCTATCCCACTCTCTAGATACCCCTTAGCACATAAAGGAATATTATTTGGGGGTCCAGCCATGGAGAAGAGTTTAGACACTAAGATAATATAAGGAACACACACATTATAAAGAAATAACATTAGGATTCTCTTTTTAAGCTCTTCCTTAAAACACTAGTGCTTAGGAAATCTATTGGAGGCAGAAGCAGTCAAGGGTAGCCTAGGGTTAGGGTTAGGCTTAGGGTTAGGCTTAGGGTACGGCTTAGGGTACGGGTTCGGGGAGGGCTTCGGGTACGGCGTAGGGTATGGGTTAGGGTTAAGGTTAGGGTTAGTGTTAGGGTTAGGCCTCGGTTTAAGGTACGGGTTAGGATTAGGGTACGTGTTAGGGTTAGGGTAGGTGTTAGCGTTAGGGTACGCGTTAGGGTTAGGGTAGTTATTAAACCTATCCCACTCTCTAGTTACCCCTTAGCACGTAAAGGAATATTATTTGGGGGTCCAGCCATGGAGAAGAGTTTAGACACTAGGATAAGATAAGGAACACACCCATTATAAAGAAATCACATTAGGATTCTCTTTTTAAGCTGTTCCTTAAAACACTAGTGCTTAGGAAATCTATTGGAGGCAGAAGCAGTCAAGGGTAGCCTAGGGTTAGGGTTAGGCTTAGGGTTAGGCTTAGGGTACTGCTTAGGGTACGGGTTCGGGGAGGGCTTCGGGCACGGCGTAGGGTATGGGTTAGGGTTAGGGTTAGGGTTAGTGTTAGGGTTAGGGCTCGGTTTAGGGTACGGGTTAGGATTAGGGTACGAGTTAGGGTTAGATTAGGGGTTAGGGTTAGGGTACGCGTTAGGGTTAGGGTAGTTATTAAACCTATCCCACTCTCTAGTTACCCCTTAGCACGTAAAGGAATATTATTTGGGGGTCCAGCCATGGAGAAGAGTTTAGACACTAGGATAAGATAAGGAACACACCCATTATAAAGAAATCAAATTAGGATTCTCTTTTTAAGCTGTTCCTAAAAACACTAGTGCTTAGGAAATCTATTGGATGCAGAAGCAGTCAAGGGTAGCCTAGGGTTAGGGTTAGGCTTAGGGTTAGGCTTAGGGTACGGCTTAGGATACGGGTTCGGGGAGGGCTTCGGGTAGGGCGTAGGGTATGGGTTAGGGTTAGGGTTACGGTTAGTGTTAGGGTTAGGGCTCGGTTTAGGGTACGGGTTAGGATTAGGGTACGAGTTAGGGTTAGATTAGGGGTTAGGGTTAGGGTACGCGTTAGGGTTAGGGTAGTTATTAAACCTATCCCACTCTCTAGATACCCCTTAGCACGTAAAGGAATATTATTTGGGCGTCCAGCCATGGAGAAGAGTTTAGACACTAAGATAATATAAGGAACACACACATTATAAAGAAATCACATTAGGATTCTCTTTTTAAGCTGTTCCTTAAAACACTAGTGCTTAGGAAATCTATTGGATGCAGAAGCAGTCAAGGGTAGCCTAGGGTTAGGGTTAGGCTTAGGGTTAGGCTTAGGGTACGGCTTAGGATACGGGTTCGGGGAGGGCTTCGGGTACGGCGTAGGGTATGGGTTAGGGTTAGGGTTAGGGTTAGTGTTAGGGTTAGGGCTCGGTTTAGCGTACGGGTTAGGATTAGGGTACGTGTTAGGGTTAGGGTAGGGGTTAGGGTTATGGTACGCGTTAGTGTTAGGGTAGTGATTAAACCTATCCCACTCTCTAGATACCCCTTAGCACATAAAGGAATATTATTTGGGGGTCCAGCCATGGAGAAGAGTTTAGACACTAGGATTAGATAAGCAACACACCCATTATAAAGAAATCACATTAGGATTCTCTTTTTAAGCTGTTCCTTAAAACACTAGTGCTTAGGAAATCTATTGGAGGCAGAAGCAGTCAAGGGTAGCCTAGGGTTAGGGTTAGGCTTAGGGTTAGGCTTAGGGTATGGCTTAGGGTACGGGTTCGTGGAGGGCTTCGGGTACGGCGTAGGTTATGGGTTAGGGTTAGGGTTAGGGTTAGTGTTAGGGTTAGGGCTCGGTTTAGAATACGGGTTAGGATTAGGGTACGTGTTAGGGTTAGGGTAGGGGTTAGGGTTAGGGTACGCGTTAGGGTTAGGGTAGTTATTAAACCTATCCCACTCTCTAGTTACCCCTTAGCACGTAAAGGAATATTATTTGGGGGTGCAGCCATGGAGAAGAGTTTAGACACTAGGATAAGATAAGGAACACACCCATTATAAAGAAATCACATTAGGATTCTCTTTTTAAGCTGTTCCTTAAAACACTAGTGCTTAGGAAATTCATTGGAGGCAGAAGCAGTCAAGGGTAGCCTAGGGTTAGGGTTAGGCTTAGGGTTACGCTTAGGGTACGGCTTAGGGTACGGGTTCGGGGAGGGTTTCGGGTACGGCGTAGGGTATGGGTTAGGGTTAGGGTTAGTGTTAGGGTTAGAGCTCGGTTTAGGGTACGGGTTAGGATTAGGGTACGGGTTAGGGTTAGGGTAGGGGTTAGGGTTAGGGTACGCGTTAGGGTTAGTGTAGTGATTAAACCTATCCCACTCTCTCGATACCCCTTAGCACGTAAAGGAATATTATTTGGGGGTCCAGCCATGGAGAAGAGTTTAGACACTAAGATAATATAAGGAACACACACATTATAAAGAAATCACATTAGGATTCTCTTTTTAAGCTGTTCCTTAAAACACTAGTGCTTAGGAAATCTATTGGAGGCAGAAGCAGTCAAGGGTAGCCTAGGGTTAGGGTTAGGCTTAGGGTTAGGCTTAGGGTACGGCTTAGGGTACGTGTTCGGGGAGGGCTTCGGGTACGGCGTAGGGTACGGGTTAGGGTTAGGGTTAGGGTTAGTGTTAGGGTTAGGGCTCGGTTTAGGGTACAGGTTAGGATTAGGGTACGTGTTAGGGTTAGGGTAAGGGTTAGGGTTAGGGTACGCGTTAGGGTTAGGGTAGTGATTAAACCTATCCCACTCTCTCGATACCCCTTAGCACATAAAGGAATATTATTTGGGGGTCCAGCCATGGAGAAGAGTTTAGACACTAGGATTAGATAAGGAACACACCCATTATAAAGAAATCACATTAGGATTCTCTTTTTAAGCTGTTCCTTAAAACACTAGTGCTTAGGAAATCTATTGGAGGCAGAAGCAGTCAAGGGTAGCCTAGGGTTAGGGTTAGGCTTAGGGTTAGGCTTAGGGTACGGCTTAGGGTACGGGTTCGGGGAGGGCTTCGGGTACGGCGTAGGGTATGGTTTAGGGTTAGGGTTAGGGTTAGTGTTAGGGTTAGGGCTCTGTTTAGGGTACGGGTTAGGATTAGGGTACGTGTTAGGGTTAGGGTAGGGGTTAGGGTTAGGGTACGCGTTAGGGTTAGGGTAGTGATTGAACCTATCCCACTCTCTAGATACCCCTTAGCACATAAAGGAATATTATTTGGGGGTCCAGCCATGGAGAAGAGTTTAGACACTAGGATTAGATAAGGAACACACCCATTATAAAGAAATCACATTAGGATTCTGTTTTTAAGCTGTTCCTTAAAACACTAGTGCTTAGGAAATCTATTGGAGGCAGAAGCAGTCAAGGGTAGCCTAGGGTTGGGGTTAGGCTTAGGGTATGGCTTAGGGTACGTGTTCGGGGAGGGCTTCGGGCACGGCGTAGGGTATGGGTTAGGGTTAGGGTTAGTGTTAGGGTTAGGGCTCGGTTTAGGGTACGGGTTAGGATTAGGGTACGTGTTAGGGTTAGGGTAGGGGTTAGCGTAAGGGTACGCGTTAGGGTTAGGGTAGTTATTAAACCTATCCCACTCTCTAGTTACCCCTTAGCACGTAAAGGAATATTATTTGGGGGTCCAGCCATGGAGAAGAGTTTAGACACTAGGATAAGATAAGGAACACACACATTATAAAGAAATCACATTAGGATTCTCTTTTTAAGATGTTCCTTAAAACACTAGTGCTTAGGAAATCTATTGGAGGCAGAAGCAGTCAAGGGTAGCCTAGGGTTAGGGTTAGGCTTAGGGTTAGGCTTAGGGTACGGCTTAGGGTACGGGTTCGGGGAGGGCTTCGGGTACGGCGTAGGGTATGGTTTAGGGTTAGGGTTAGGGTTAGTGTTAGGGTTAGGGCTCTGTTTAGGGTACGGGTTAGGATTAGGTTACGTGTTAGGGTTAGGGTACGCGTTAGGGTTAGGGTAGTGATTGAACCTATCCCACTCTCTAGATACCCCTTAGCACATAAAGGAATATTATTTGGGGGTCCAGCCATGGAGAAGAGTTTAGACTCTAGGATTAGATAAGGAACACACCCATTATAAAGAAATCACATTAGGATTCTGTTTTTAAGCTGTTCCTTAAAACACTAGTGCTTAGGAAATCTATTGGAGGCAGAAGCAGTCAAGGGTAGCCTAGGGTTGGGGTTAGGCTTAGGGTTAGGCTTAGGGTATGGCTTAGGGTACGTGTTCGGGGAGGGCTTCGGGTACGGCGTAGGGTATGGGTTAGGGTTAGGATTAGGGTTAGTGTTAGGGTTAGGGCTCGGTTTAGGGTACGGGTTAGGATTAGGGTACGTGTTAGGGTTAGGGTAGGGGTTAGCGTTAGGGTACGCGTTAGGGTTAGGGTAGTGATTAAACCTATCCCACTCTCTAGATACCCCTTAGCACATAAAGGAATATTATTTGGGGGTCCAGCCATGGAGAAGAGTTTAGACACTAGGATTAGATAATGAACACACCCATTATAAAGAAATCACATTAGGATTCTCTTTTTAAGCTGTTCCTTAAAACACTAGTGCTTAGGAAATCTGTTGGAGGCAGAACCAGTCAAGGGTAGCCTAGGGTTAGGGTTAGGCTTAGGGTTAGGCTTAGGGTACGGCTTAGGGTACGTGTTCGGGGAGGGCTTCGGGTACGGCGTAGGGTATGGGTTAGGGTTAGGGTTAGGGTTAGTGTTAGGGTTAGGGTTCGGTTTAGGGTACGGGTTAGGATTAGGGTACGTGTTAGGGTTAGGGTAGGGGTTAGGATTAGGGTACGCGTTACGGTTAGGGTAGTGATTAAACCTATCCCACTCTCTAGATACCCCTTAGCACGTAAAGGAATATTATTTGGGGGTCCAGCCATGGAGAAGAGTTTAGACACTAGGATAAGATAAGGAACACACACATTATAAAGAAATAACATTAGGATTCTCTTTTTAAGCTGTTCCTTAAAACACTAGTGCTTAGGAAATCTATTGGAGGCAGAAGCAGTCAAGGGTAGCCTAGGGTTAGGGTTAGGCTTAGGGGTAGGCTTAGGGTACGGCTTAGGATACGGGTTCGGGGAGGGCTTCTGGTACGGCGTAGGGTATGGGTTAGTGTTAGGGTTAGGGTTAGTGTTAGGGTTAGGGCTCGGTTTAGGGTACGGGTTAGGATTAGGGTACGTGTTAGGGTTAGGGTAGGGGTTAGGGTTAGGGTACGCGTTAGGGTTAGGGTAGTGATTAAACCTATCCCACTCTCTAGATACCCCTTAGCACGTAAAGGAATATTATTTGGGGGTCCAGGCATGGAGAAGAGTTTAGACACTAAGATAATATAAGGAACACACACATTATAAAGAAATCACATTAGGATTCTCTTTTTAAGATGTTCCTTAAAACACTAGTGCTTAGGAAATCTATTGGAGGCAGAAGCAGTCAAGGGTAGCCTAGGGTTAGGGTTAGGCTTAGGGTTAGGCTTAGGGTACGGCTTAGGGTACGGGTTCGGGGAGGGCTTCGGGTACGGCGTAGGGTATGGGTTAGGGTTAGGGTTAGGGTTAGTGTTAGGGTTAGGACTCGGTTTAGGGTACGGGTTAGGATTAGGGTACGTGTTAGGGTTAGGGTAGGGGTTAGGGTTAGGGTACGCGTTAGGGTTAGGGTAGTGATTAAACCTATCCCACTCTCTAGATACCCCTTAGCACATAAAGGAATATTATTTGGGGGTCCAGCCATGGAGAAGAGTTTAGACACTAGGATTAGATAAGGAACACACCCATTATAAAGAAATCACATTAGGATTCTGTTTTTAAGCTGTTCCTTAAAACACTAGTGCTTAGGAAATCTATTGGAGGCAGAAGCAGTCAAGGGTAGCCTAGGGTTGGGGTTAGGCTTAGGGTTAGGCTTAGGGTACGGCTCAGGGTACGTGTTCGGGGAGGGCTTCGGGTACGGCGTAGGGTATGGGTTAGGGTTAGGGTTAGGGTTAGTGTTAGGGTTAGGGCTCGTTTTAGGGTACGGGTTAGGATTAGGGTTCGTGTTAAGGTTAGGGTAGGTGTTAGGGTTAGGGTACGTGTTACGGATAGGGTAGTTATTAAACCTATCCCACTCTCTAGTTACCCCTTAGCACGTAAAGGAATATTATTTGGGGGTCCAGCCATGGAGAAGAGTTTAGACACTAAGATAATATAAGGAACACACACATTATAAAGAAATAACATTAGGATTCTCTTTTTAAGCTGTTCCTTAAAACACTAGTGCTTAGGAAATCTATTGGAGGCAGAAGCAGTCAAGGGTAGCCTAGGGTTAGGGTTAGGCTTAGGGTTAGGCTTAGGGTACGGCTTAGGGTACGGGTTCGGGGAGGGCTTCGGGTACGGCGTAGGGTATGGGTTAGGGTTAGGGTTAGGGTTAGTGTTAGGGTTAGGGCTCGGTTTAGGGTACGGGTTAGGATTAGGGTACGTGTTAGGGTTAGGGTAGGGGTTAGGGTTAGGGTACGCGTTAGGGTTAGGGTAGTGATTAAACCTATCCCACTCTCTAGATACCCCTTAGCACATAAAGGAATATTATTTGGGGGTCCAGCCATGGAGAAGAGTTTAGACACTAGGATTAGATAAGGAACACACCCATTATAAAGAAATCACATTAGGATTCTGTTTTTAAGCTGTTCCTTAAAACACTAGTGCTTAGGAAATCTATTGGAGGCAGAAGCAGTCAAGGGTAGCCTAGCGTTAGGGTTAGGCTTAGGGGTAGGCTTAGGGTACGGCTTAGGATACGGGTTCGGGGAGGGCTTCTTGTACGGCGTAGGGTATGGGTTAGTGTTAGGGTTAGGGTTAGTGTTAGGGTTAGGGCTCGGTTTAGGGTACGGGTTAGGATTAGGGTACGTGTTAGGGTTAAGGTAGGGGTTAGGGTTAGGGTACGCGTTAGGGTTAGGGTAGTGATTAAACCTATCCCACTCTCTAGATACCCCTTAGCACGTAAAGGAATATTATTTGGGGGTCCAGCCATGGAGAAGAGTTTAGACACTAAGATAATATAAGGAACACACACATTATAAAGAAATCACATTAGGATTCTCTTTTTAAGATGTTCCTTAAAACACTAGTGCTTAGGAAATCTATTGGAGGCAGAAGCAGTCAAGGGTAGCCTAGGGTTAGGGTTAGGCTTAGGGTTAGGCTTAGGGTACGGCTTAGGGTACGGGTTCGGGGAGGGCTTCGGGTACGGCGTAGGGTATGGGTTAGGGTTAGGGTTAGGGTTAGTGTTAGGGTTAGGGCTCGTTTTAGGGTACGGGTTAGGATTAGGGTACGTGTTAGGGTTAGGGTAGGGGTTAGGGTTAGGGTACGCGTTAGGGTTAGGGTAGTGATTAAACCTATCCCACTCTCTAGATACCCCTTAGCACATAAAGGAATATTATTTGGGGGTCCAGCCATGGAGAAGAGTTTAGACACTAGGATTAGATAAGGAACACACCCATTATAAAGAAATCACATTAGGATTCTGTTTTTAAGCTGTTCCTTAAAACACTAGTGCTTAGGAAATCTATTGGAGGCAGAAGCAGTCAAGGGTAGCCTAGGGTTGGGGTTAGGCTTAGGGTTAGGCTTAGGGTACGGCTCAGGGTACGTGTTCGGGGAGGGCTTCGGGTACGGCGTAGGGTATGGGTTAGGGTTAGGGTTAGGGTTAGTGTTACGGTTAGGGCTCGTTTTAGGGTACGGGTTAGGATTAGGGTTCGTGTTAAGGTTAGGGTAGGTGTTAGGGTTAGGGTACGTGTTACGGATAGGGTAGTTATTAAACCTATCCCACTCTCTAGTTACCCCTTAGCACGTAAAGGAATATTATTTGGGGGTCCAGCCATGGAGAAGAGTTTAGACACTAAGATAATATAAGGAACACACACATTATAAAGAAATAACATTAGGATTCTCTTTTTAAGCTGTTCCTTAAAACACTAGTGCTTAGGAAATCTATTGGAGGCAGAAGCAGTCAAGGGTAGCCTAGGGTTAGGGTTAGGCTTAGGGTTAGGCTTAGGGTACGGCTTAGGGTACGGGTTCGGGGAGGGCTTCGGGTACGGCGTAGGGTATGGGTTAGGGTTAAGATTAGGGTTAGTGTTAGGGTTAGGGCTCGGTTTAGGGTACGGGTTAGGATTAGGGTACGTGTTAGGGTTAGGGTAGGGGTTAGCGTTAGGGTACGCGTTAGGGTTAGGGTAGTTATTAAACCTATCCCACTCTCTAGTTACCCCTTAGCACGTAAAGGAATATTATTTGGGGGTCCAGCCATGGAGAAGAGTTTAGACACTAGGATAAGATAAGGAACACACCCATTATAAAGAAATCACATTAGGATTCTCTTTTTAAGCTGTTCCTTAAAACACTAGTGCTTAGGAAATCTATTGGAGGCAGAAGCAGTCAAGGGTAGCCTAGGGTTAGGGTTAGGCTTAGGGTTAGGCTTAGGGTACGGCTTAGGGTACGGGTTCGGGGAGGGCTTCGGGTATGGCGTAGGGTATGGTTTAGGGTTAGGGTTAGGGTTAGTGTTAGGGTTAGGGCCCGGTTTAGGGTACGGGTTAGGATTAGGGTACGTGTTAGGGTTAGGGTAGGGGTTAGCGTTAGGGTACGCGTTAGGGTTAGGGTAGTTATTAAACCTATCCCACTCTCTAGTTACCCCTTAGCACGTAAAGGAATATTATTTGGGGGTCCAGCTATGGAGAAGAGTTTAGACACTAGGATAAGATAAGGAACACACCCATTATAAAGAAATCACATTAGGATTCTCTTTTTAAGCTGTTCCTTAAAACACTAGTGCTTAGGAAATCTATTGGAGGCAGAAGCAGTCAAGGGTAGCCTAGGGTTAGGGTTAGGCTTAGGGTTAGGCTTAGGGTACGGCTTAGGGTACGGGTTCGGGGAGGGCTTCGGGCACGGCGTAGGGTATGGGTTAGGGTTAGGGTTAGGGTTAGTGTTAGGGTTAGGGCTCGTTTTAGGGTACGGGTTAGGATTAGGGTTCGTGTTAGGGTTAGGGTAGGGGTTAGGGTTAGGGTACGTGTTACGGATAGGGTAGTTATTAAACCTATCCCACTCTCTAGTTACCCCTTAGCACGTAAAGGAATATTATTTGGGGGTCCAGCCATGGAGAAGAGTTTAGACACTAAGATAATATAAGGAACACACACATTATAAAGAAATAACATTAGGATTCTCTTTTTAAGCTGTTCCTTAAAACACTAGTGCTTAGGAAATCTATTGGAGGCAGAAGCAGTCAAGGGTAGCCTAGGGTTAGGGTTAGGCTTAGGGTTAGGCTTAGGGTACGGCTTAGGGTACGGGTTCGGGGAGGGCTTCGGGTACGGCGTAGGGTATGGGTTAGGGTTAAGATTAGGGTTAGTGTTAGGGTTAGGGCTCGGTTTAGGGTACGGGTTAGGATTAGGGTACGTGTTAGGGTTAGGGTAGGGGTTAGCGTTAGGGTACGCGTTAGGGTTAGGGTAGTTATTAAACCTATCCCACTCTCTAGTTACCCCTTAGCACGTAAAGGAATATTATTTGGGGGTCCAGCCATGGAGAAGAGTTTAGACACTAGGATAAGATAAGGAACACACCCATTATAAAGAAATCACATTAGGATTCTCTTTTTAAGCTGTTCCTTAAAACACTAGTGCTTAGGAAATCTATTGGAGGCAGAAGCAGTCAAGGGTAGCCTAGGGTTAGGGTTAGGCTTAGGGTTAGGCTTAGGGTATGGCTTAGGGTACGGGTTCGGGGAGGGCTTCGGGTACGGCGTAGGGTATGGTTTAGGGTTAGGGTTAGGGTTAGTGTTAGGGTTAGGGCTCGGTTTAGGGTACGGGTTAGGATTAGGGTACGTGTTAGGGTTAGGGTAGGGGTTAGCGTTAGGGTACGCGTTAGGGTTAGGGTAGTTATTAAACCTATCCCACTCTCTAGTTACCCCTTAGCACGTAAAGGAATATTATTTGGGGGTCCAGCTATGGAGAAGAGTTTAGACACTAGGATAAGATAAGGAACACACCCATTATAAAGAAATCACATTAGGATTCTGTTTTTAAGCTGTTCCTTAAAACACTAGTGCTTAGGAAATCTATTGGAGGCAGAAGCAGTCAAGGGTAGCCTAGGGTTAGGGTTAGGCTTAGGGTTAGGCTTAGGGTACGGCTTAGGGTACGGGTTCGGGGAGGGCTTCGGGCACGGCGTAGGGTATGGGTTAGGGTTAGGGTTAGGGTTAGTGTTAGGGTTAGGGCTCGGTTTAGGGTACGGGTTAGGATTAGGGTACGTGTTAGGGTTAGGGTAGGGGTTAGCGTTAGGGTACGCGTTAGGGTTAGGGTAGTTATTAAACCTATCCCACTCTCTAGTTACCCCTTAGCACGTAAAGGAATATTATTTGGGGGTCCAGCCATGGAGAAGAGTTTAGACACTAGGATAAGATAAGGAACACACACATTATAAAGAAATCACATTAGGATTCTCTTTTTAAGATGTTCCTTAAAACACTAGTGCTTAGGAAATCTATTGGAGGCAGAAGCAGTCAAGGGTAGCCTAGGGTTAGGGTTAGGCTTAGGGTTAGGCTTAGGGTACGGCTTAGGGTACGGGTTCGGGGAGGGCTTCGGGTACGGCGTAGGGTATGGGTTAGGGTTAGGGTTAGGGTTAGTGTTAGGGATAGGGCTCGGTTTAGGGTACGGGTTAGGATTAGGGTACGTGTTAGGGTTAGGGTAGGGGTTAGCGTTAGGGTACGCGTTAGGGTTAGGGTAGTTATTAAACCTATCCCACTCTCTAGTTACCCCTTAGCACGTAAAGGAATATTATTTGGGGGTCCAGCCATGGAGAAGAGTTTAGACACTAGGATAAGATAAGGAACACACCCATTATAAAGAAATCACATTAGGATTCTCTTTTTAAGCTGTTCCTTAAAACACTAGTGCTTAGGAAATCTATTGGAGGCAGAAGCAGTCAAGGGTAGCCTAGGGTTAGGGTTAGGCTTAGGGTTAGGCTTAGGGTACGGCTTAGGGTACGGGTTCGGGGAGGGCTTCGGGTACGGCGTAGGGTATGGTTTAGGGTTAGGGTTAGGGTTAGTGTTAGGGTTAGGGCTCGGTTTAGGGTACGGGTTAGGATTAGGGTACGTGTTAGGGTTAGGGTAGGGGTTAGCGTTAGGGTACGCGTTAGGGTTAGGGTAGTTATTAAACCTATCCCACTCTCTAGTTACCCCTTAGCACGTAAAGGAATATTATTTGGGGGTCCAGCTATGGAGAAGAGTTTAGACACTAGGATAAGATAAGGAACACACCCATTATAAAGAAATCACATTAGGATTCTGTTTTTAAGCTGTTCCTTAAAACACTAGTGCTTAGGAAATCTATTGGAGGCAGAAGCAGTCAAGGGTAGCCTAGGGTTAGGGTTAGGCTTAGGGTTAGGCTTAGGGTACGGCTTAGGGTACGGGTTCGGGGAGGGCTTCGGGCACGGCGTAGGGTATGGGTTAGGGTTAGGGTTAGGGTTAGTGTTAGGGTTAGGGCTCGGTTTAGGGTACGGGTTAGGATTAGGGTACGTGTTAGGGTTAGGGTAGGGGTTAGCGTTAGGGTACGCGTTAGGGTTAGGGTAGTTATTAAACCTATCCCACTCTCTAGTTACCCCTTAGCACGTAAAGGAATATTATTTGGGGGTCCAGCCATGGAGAAGAGTTTAGACACTAGGATAAGATAAGGAACACACACATTATAAAGAAATCACATTAGGATTCTCTTTTTAAGATGTTCCTTAAAACACTAGTGCTTAGGAAATCTATTGGAGGCAGAAGCAGTCAAGGGTAGCCTAGGGTTAGGGTTAGGCTTAGGGTTAGGCTTAGGGTACGGCTTAGGGTACGGGTTCGGGGAGGGCTTCGGGTACGGCGTAGGGTATGGGTTAGGGTTAGGGTTAGGGTTAGTGTTAGGGTTAGGGCTCGGTTTAGGGTACGGGTTAGGATTAGGGTACGTGTTAGGGTTAGGGTAGGGGTTAGGGTTAGGGTACGCGTTAGGGTTAGGGTAGTGATTAAACCTATCCCACTCTCTAGATACCCCTTAGCACATAAAGGAATATTATTTGGGGGTCCAGCCATGGAGAAGAGTTTAGACACTAGGATTAGATAAGGAACACACCCATTATAAAGAAATCACATTAGGATTCTCTTTTTAAGCTGTTCCTTAAAACACTAGTGCTTAGGAAATCTATTGGAGGCAGAAGCAGTCAAGGGTAGCCTAGGGTTAGGGTTAGGCTTAGGGTTAGGCTTCTGGTACGGCTTAGGGTACGGGTTCGGGCAGGGCTTCGGGTACGGCGTAGGGTATGGGTTAGGGTTAAGATTAGGGTTAGTGTTAGGGATAGGGCTCGGTTTAGGGTACGGGTTAGGATTAGGGTACGTGTTAGGGTTAGGGTAGGGGTTAGCGTTAGGGTACGCGTTAGGGTTAGGGTAGTTATTAAACCTATCCCACTCTCTAGTTACCCCTTAGCACGTAAAGGAATATTATTTGGGGGTCCAGCCATGGAGAAGAGTTTAGACACTAGGATAAGATAAGGAACACACCCATTATAAAGAAATCACATTAGGATTCTCTTTTTAAGCTGTTCCTTAAAACACTAGTGCTTAGGAAATCTATTGGAGGCAGAAGCAGTCAAGGGCAGCCTAGGGTTAGGGTTAGGCTTAGGGTTAGGCTTAGGGTACGGCTTAGGGTACGGGTTCGGGGAGGGCTTCGGGTACGGCGTAGGGTATGGTTTAGGGTTAGGGTTAGGGTTAGTGTTAGGGTTAGGGCTCGGTTTAGGGTACGGGTTAGGATTAGGGTACGTGTTAGGGTTAGGGTAGGGGTTAGCGTTAGGGTACGCGTTAGGGTTAGGGTAGTTATTAAACCTATCCCACTCTCTAGTTACCCCTTAGCACGTAAAGGAATATTATTTGGGGGTCCAGCTATGGAGAAGAGTTTAGACACTAGGATAAGATAAGGAACACACCCATTATAAAGAAATCACATTAGGATTCTGTTTTTAAGCTGTTCCTTAAAACACTAGTGCTTAGGAAATCTATTGGAGGCAGAAGCAGTCAAGGGTAGCCTAGGGTTAGGGTTAGGCTTAGGGTTAGGCTTAGGGTACGGCTTAGGGTACGGGTTCGGGGAGGGCTTTGGGCACGGCGTAGGGTATGGGTTAGGGTTAGGGTTAGGGTTAGTGTTAGGGTTAGGGCTCGGTTTAGGGTACGGGTTAGGATTAGGGTACGTGTTAGGGTTAGGGTAGGGGTTAGCGTTAGGGTACGCGTTAGGGTTAGGGTAGTTATTAAACCTATCCCACTCTCTAGTTACCCCTTAGCACGTAAAGGAATATTATTTGGGGGTCCAGCCATGGAGAAGAGTTTAGACACTAGGATAAGATAAGGAACACACACATTATAAAGAAATCACATTAGGATTCTCTTTTTAAGATGTTCCTTAAAACACTAGTGCTTAGGAAATCTATTGGAGGCAGAAGCAGTCAAGGGTAGCCTAGGGTTAGGGTTAGGCTTAGGGTTAGGCTTAGGGTACGGCTTAGGGTACGGGTTCGGGGAGGGCTTCGGGTACGGCGTAGGGTATGGGTTAGGGTTAGGGTTAGGGTTAGTGTTAGGGTTAGGGCTCGGTTTAGGGTACGGGTTAGGATTAGGGTACGTGTTAGGGTTAGGGTAGGGGTTAGGGTTAGGGTACGCGTTAGGGTTAGGGTAGTGATTAAACCTATCCCACTCTCTAGATACCCCTTAGCACATTAAGGAATATTATTTGGGGGTCCAGCCATGGAGAAGAGTTTAGACACTAGGATTAGATAAGGAACACACCCATTATAAAGAAATCACATTAGGATTCTCTTTTTAAGCTGTTCCTTAAAACACTAGTGCTTAGGAAATCTATTGGAGGCAGAAGCAGTCAAGGGTAGCCTAGGGTTGGGGTTAGGCTTAGGGTTAGGCTTACGGTATGGCTTAGGGTACGTGTTCGGGGAGGGCTTCGAGTACGGCGTAGGGTATGGGTTAGGGTTAGGGTTAGTGTTAGGGTTAGGGCTCGGTTTAGGGTACGGGTTAGGATTAGGGTACGTGTTAGGGTTAAGGTAGGGGTTAGGATTAGGGTACGCGTTACGGTTAGGGTAGTGATTAAACCTATCCCACTCTCTAGATACCCCTTAGCACGTAAAGGAATATTATTTGGGGGTCCAGCCATGGAGAAGAGTTTAGACAGTAGGATAAGATAAGGAACACACACATTATAAAGAAATCACATTAGGATTCTCTTTTCAAGCTGTTCCTTAAAACACTAGTGCTTAGGAAATCTATTGGAGGCAGAAGCAGTCAAGGGTAGCCTAGGGTTAGGGTTAGGCTTAGGGGTAGGCTTAGGGTTCGGCTTAGGATACGGGTTCGGGGAGGGCTTCTGGTACGGCGTAGGGTATGGGTTAGTGTTAGGGTTAGGGTTAGTGTTAGGGTTAGGGCTCGGTTTAGGGTACGGGTTAGGATTAGGGTACGTGTTAGGGTTAGGGTAGGGGTTAGGGTTAGGGTACGCGTTAGGGTTAGGGTAGTGATTAAACCTATCCCACTCTCTAGATACCCCTTAGCACGTAAAGGAATATTATTTGGGGGTCCAGCCATGGAGAAGAGTTTAGACACTAAGATAATATAAGGAACACACACATTATAAAGAAATCACATTAGGATTCTCTTTTTAAGATGTTCCTTAAAACACTAGTGCTTAGGAAATCTATTGGAGGCAGAAGCAGTCAAGGGTAGCCTAGGGTTAGGGTTAGGCTTAGGGTTAGGCTTAGGGTACGGCTTAGGGTACGGGTTCGGGGAGGGCTTCGGGTACGGCGTAGGGTATGGGTTAGGGTTAGGGTTAGGGTTAGTGTTAGGGTTAGGGCTCGGTTTAGGGTACGGGTTAGGATTAGGGTGCGTGTTAGGGTTAGGGTAGGGGTTAGGGTTAGGGTACGCGTTAGGGTTAGGGTAGTGATTAAACCTATCCCACTCTCTAGATACCCCTTAGCACATAAAGGAATATTATTTGGGGGTCCAGCCATGGAGAAGAGTTTAGACACTAGGATTAGATAAGGAACACACCCATTATAAAGAAATCACATTAGGATTCTGTTTTTAAGCTGTTCCTTAAAACACTAGTGCTTAGGAAATCTATTGGAGGCAGAAGCAGTCAAGGGTAGCCTAGGGTTGGGGTTAGGCTTAGGGTTAGGCTTAGGGTACGGCTCAGGGTACGTGTTCGGGGAGGGCTTCGGGTACGGCGTAGGGTATGGGTTAGGGTTAGGGTTAGGGTTAGTGTTAGGGTTAGGGCTCGTTTTAGGGTACGGGTTAGGATTAGGGTTCGTGTTAAGGTTAGGGTAGGTGTTAGGGTTAGGGTACGTGTTACGGATAGGGTAGTTATTAAACCTATCCCACTCTCTAGTTACCCCTTAGCACGTAAAGGAATATTATTTGGGGGTCCAGCCATGGAGAAGAGTTTAGACACTAAGATAATATAAGGAACACACACATTATAAAGAAATAACATTAGGATTCTCTTTTTAAGCTGTTCCTTAAAACACTAGTGCTTAGGAAATCTATTGGAGGCAGAAGCAGTCAAGGGTAGCCTAGGGTTAGGGTTAGGCTTAGGGTTAGGCTTAGGGTACGGCTTAGGGTACGGGTTCGGGGAGGGCTTCGGGTACGGCGTAGGGTATGGGTTAGGGTTAAGATTAGGGTTAGTGTTAGGGTTAGGGCTCGGTTTAGGGTACGGGTTAGGATTAGGGTACGTGTTAGGGTTAGGGTAGGGGTTAGCGTTAGGGTACGCGTTAGGGTTAGGGTAGTTATTAAACCTATCCCACTCTCTAGTTACCCCTTAGCACGTAAAGGAATATTATTTGGGGGTCCAGCCATGGAGAAGAGTTTAGACACTAGGATAAGATAAGGAACACACCCATTATAAAGAAATCACATTAGGATTCTCTTTTTAAGCTGTTCCTTAAAACACTAGTGCTTAGGAAATCTATTGGAGGCAGAAGCAGTCAAGGGTAGCCTAGGGTTAGGGTTAGGCTTAGGGTTAGGCTTAGGGTACGGCTTAGGGTACGTGTTCGGGGAGGGCTTCGGGTACGGCGTAGGGTATGGTTTAGGGTTAGGGTTAGGGTTAGTGTTAGGGTTAGGGCTCGGTTTAGGGTACGGGTTAGGATTAGGGTACGTGTTAGGGTTAGGGTAGGGGTTAGCGTTAGGGTACGCGTTAGGGTTAGGGTAGTTATTAAACCTATCCCACTCTCTAGTTACCCCTTAGCACGTAAAGGAATATTATTTGGGGGTCCAGCTATGGAGAAGAGTTTAGACACTAGGATAAGATAAGGAACACACCCATTATAAAGAAATCACATTAGGATTCTCTTTTTAAGCTGTTCCTTAAAACACTAGTGCTTAGGAAATCTATTGGAGGCAGAAGCAGTCAAGGGTAGCCTAGGGTTAGGGTTAGGCTTAGGGTTAGGCTTAGGGTACGGCTTAGGGTACGGGTTCGGGGAGGGCTTCGGGCACGGCGTAGGGTATGGGTTAGGGTTAGGGTTAGGGTTAGTGTTAGGGTTAGGGCTCGGTTTAGGGTACGGGTTAGGATTAGGGTACGTGTTAGGGTTAGGGTAGGGGTTAGCGTTAGGGTACGCGTTAGGGTTAGGGTAGTTATTAAACCTATCCCACTCTCTAGTTACCCCTTAGCACGTAAAGGAATATTATTTGGGGGTCCAGCCATGGAGAAGAGTTTAGACACTAGGATAAGATAAGGAACACACACATTATAAAGAAATCACATTAGGATTCTCTTTTTAAGATGTTCCTTAAAACACTAGTGCTTAGGAAATCTATTGGAGGCAGAAGCAGTCAAGGGTAGCCTAGGGTTAGGGTTAGGCTTAGGGTTAGGCTTAGGGTACGGCTTAGGGTACGGGTTCGGGGAGGGCTTCGGGTACGGCGTAGGGTATGGGTTAGGGTTAGGGTTAGGGTTAGTGTTAGGGTTAGGGCTCGGTTTAGGGTACGGGTTAGGATTAGGGTACGTGTTAGGGTTAGGGTAGGGGTTAGGGTTAGGGTACGCGTTAGGGTTAGGCTAGTGATTAAACCTATCCCACTCTCTAGATATCCCTTAGCACATAAAGGAATATTATTTGGGGGTCCAGCCATGGAGAAGAGTTTAGACACTAGGATTAGATAAGGAACACACCCATTATAAAGAAATCACATTAGGATTCTGTTTTTAAGCTGTTCCTTAAAACACTAGTGCTTAGGAAATCTATTGGAGGCAGAAGCAGTCAAGGGTAGCCTAGGGTTCGGGTTAGGCTTAGGGTTAGGCTTACGGTATGGCTTAGGGCACGTGTTCGGGGAGGGCTTCGGGTACGGCGTAGGGTATGGGTTAGGGTTAGGGTTAGGGTTAGTGTTAGGGTTAGGGCTCGTTTTAGGGTACGGGTTAGGATTAGGGTTCGTGTTAGGGTTAGGGTAGGGGTTAGGGTTAGGGTACGTGTTACGGATAGGGTAGTTATTAAACCTATCCCACTCTCTAGTTACCCCTTAGCACGTAAAGGAATATTATTTGGGGGTCCAGCCATTGAGAAGAGTTTAGACACTAAGATAATATAAGGAACACACACATTATAAAGAAATCACATTAGGATTCTCTTTTTAAGCTGTTCCTTAAAACACTAGTGCTTAGGAAATCTATTGGAGGCAGAAGCAGTCAAGGGTAGCCTAGGGTTAGGGTTAGGCTTAGGGGAAGGCTTAGGGTACGGCTTAGGGTACGGGTTCGGGGAGGGCTTCGGGTACGGCGTAGGGTATGGGTTAGGGTTAAGGTTAGGGTTAGTGTTAGGGTTAGGGCTCGGTTTAGGGTACGGGTTAGGATTAGGGTACGTGTTAGGGTTAGGGTAGGGGTTAGCGTTAGGGTACGCGTTAGGGTTAGGGTAGTTATTAAACCTATCCCACTCTCTACTTACCCCTTAGCACGTAAAGGAATATTATTTGGGGGTCCAGCCATGGAGAAGAGTTTAGACACTAGGATAAGATAAGGAACACACCCATTATAAAGAAATCACATTAGGATTCTCTTTTTAAGCTGTTCCTTAAAACACTAGTGCTTAGGAAATCTATTGGAGGCAGAAGCAGTCAAGGGTAGCCTAGGGTTAGGGTTAGGCTTAGGGTTAGGCTTAGGGTACGGCTTAGGGTACGGGTTCGGGGAGTGCTTCAGGCACGGCGTAGGGTATGGGTTAGGGTTAGGGTTAGGGTTAGTGTTAGGGTTAGGGCTCGGTTTAGGGTACGGGTTAGGATTAGGGTACGTGTTAGGGTTAGGGTAGGGGTTAGCGTTATGGTACGCGTTAGGGTTAGGGTAGTTATTAAACCTATCCCACTCTCTAGTTACCCCTTAGCACGTAAAGGAATATTATTTGGGGGTCCAGCCATGGAGAAGAGTTTAGACACTAGGATAAGATAAGGAACACACACATTATAAAGAAATCACATTAGGATTCTCTTTTTAAGCTGTTCCTTAAAACACTAGTGCTTAGGAAATCTATTGGAGGCAGAAGCAGTCAAGGGTAGCCTAGGGTTAGGGTTAGGCTTAGGGTTAGGCTTAGGGTACGGCTTAGGTTACGGGTTCGGGGAGGGCTTCGGGTACGGCGTAGGGTATGGGTTAGGGTTAGGGTTAGGGTTAGTGTTAGGGTTAGGGCTCGGTTTAGGGTACGGGTTAGGATTAGGGTTCGTGTTAGGGTTAGGGTAGGGGTTAGGGTTAGGGTACGTGTTACGGATAGGGTAGTTATTAAACCTATCCCACTCTCTAGTTACCCCTTAGCACGTGAAGGAATATTATTTGGGGGTCCAGCCATGGAGAAGAGTTTAGACACTAGGATAAGATAAGGAACACACCCATTATAAAGAAATCACATTAGGATTCTCTTTTTAAGCTGTTCCTTAAAACACTAGTGCTTAGGAAATCTATTGGAGGCAGAAGCAGTCAAGGGTAGCCTAGGGTTAGGGTTAGGCTTAGGGTTAGGCTTAGGGTACGGCTTAGGGTACGGGTTCGGGGAGGGCTTCGGGTATGGCGTAGGGTATGGGTTAGGGTTAGGGTTAGTGTTAGTGTTAGGGGTAGGGCTCGGTTTAGGGTACGGGTTAGGATTAGGGTACGTGTTAGGGTTATGGTAGGGGTTAGGGTTAGGGTACGCGTTAGGGTTAGGGTAGTTATTAAACCTATCCCACTCTCTAGATACCACTTAGCACGTAAAGGAATATTATTAGGGGGTCCAGCCATGGAGAAGAGTTTAGACACTAGGATAAGATAAGGAACACACCCATTATAAAGAAATAACATTATGATTCTCTTTTTAAGCTGTTCCTTAAAACACTAGTGCTTAGGAAATCTATTGGAGGCAGAAGCAGTCAAGGGTAGCCTAGGGTTAGGGTTAGGGTTACGGGTAGGCTTAGGGTACGGCTTAGGATACGGGTTCGGGGAGGGCTTCGGGTACGGCGTAGGGTATGGGTTAGTGTTAGGGTTAGGATTAGTGTTAGGGTTAGGGCTCGGTTTATGGTAAGGGTTAGGATTAGGGTACGTGTTAGGGTTAGGGTAGGGGTTAGGGTTATGGTACGCGTTAGGGTTAGGGTAGTGATTAAACCTATCCCACTCTCTAGATACCCCTTAGCACATAAAGGAATATTATTTGGGGGTCCAGCCATGGAGAAGAGTTTAGACACTAGGATTAGATAAGGAACACACCCATTATAAAGAAATCACATTAGGATTCTCTTTTTAAGCTGTTCCTTAAAACACTAGTGCTTAGGAAATCTATTGGAGGCAGAAGCAGTCAAGGGTAGCCTAGGGTTAGGGTTAGGCTTAGGGTTAGGCTTAGGGTACGGCTTAGGGTACGGGTTCGGGGAGGGCTTCGCGTACGGCGTAGGGTATGGGTTAGGGTTAGGGTTAGGGTTAGTGTTAGGGTTAGGGCTCGGTTTAGGGTACGGGTTAGGATTAGGGTACGTGTTAGGGTTAGGGTAGGGGTTAGGGTTAGGGTACGCGTTAGGGTTAGGCTAGTGATTAAACCTATCCCACTCTCTAGATATCCCTTAGCACATAAAGGAATATTATTTGGGGGTCCAGCCATGGAGAAGAGTTTAGACACTAGGATTAGATAAGGAACACACCCATTATAAAGAAATCACATTAGGATTCTGTTTTTAAGCTGTTCCTTAAAACACTAGTGCTTAGGAAATCTATTGGAGGCAGAAGCAGTCAAGGGTAGCCTAGGGTTCGGGTTAGGCTTAGGGTTAGGCTTACGGTATGGCTTAGGGCACGTGTTCGGGGAGGGCTTCGGGTACGGCGTAGGGTATGGGTTAGGGTTAGGGTTAGGGTTAGTGTTAGGGTTAGGGCTCGTTTTAGGGTACGGGTTAGGATTAGGGTTCGTGTTAGGGTTAGGGTAGGGGTTAGGGTTAGGGTACGTGTTACGGATAGGGTAGTTATTAAACCTATCCCACTCTCTAGTTACCCCTTAGCACGTAAAGGAATATTATTTGGGGGTCCAGCCATTGAGAAGAGTTTAGACACTAAGATAATATAAGGAACACACACATTATAAAGAAATCACATTAGGATTCTCTTTTTAAGCTGTTCCTTAAAACACTAGTGCTTAGGAAATCTATTGGAGGCAGAAGCAGTCAAGGGTAGCCTAGGGTTAGGGTTAGGCTTAGGGGAAGGCTTAGGGTACGGCTTAGGGTACGGGTTCGGGGAGGGCTTCGGGTACGGCGTAGGGTATGGGTTAGGGTTAAGGTTAGGGTTAGTGTTAGGGTTAGGGCTCGGTTTAGGGTACGGGTTAGGATTAGGGTACGTGTTAGGGTTAGGGTAGGGGTTAGCGTTAGGGTACGCGTTAGGGTTAGGGTAGTTATTAAACCTATCCCACTCTCTACTTACCCCTTAGCACGTAAAGGAATATTATTTGGGGGTCCAGCCATGGAGAAGAGTTTAGACACTAGGATAAGATAAGGAACACACCCATTATAAAGAAATCACATTAGGATTCTCTTTTTAAGCTGTTCCTTAAAACACTAGTGCTTAGGAAATCTATTGGAGGCAGAAGCAGTCAAGGGTAGCCTAGGGTTAGGGTTAGGCTTACGGTTAGGCTTAGGGTACGGCTTAGGGTACGTGTTCGGGGAAGGCTTCGGGTACGGCGTAAGGTATGGGTTAGGGTTAGGGTTAGGGTTAGTGTTAGGGTTAGGGCTCGGTTTAGGGTACGGGTTAGGATTAGGGTACGTGTTAGGGTTAGGGTAGGGGTTAGCGTTAGGGTACGCGTTAGGGTTAGGGTAGTTATTAAACCTATCCCACTCTCTAGTTACCCCTTAGCACGTAAAGGAATATTATTTGGGGGTCCAGCCATGGAGAAGAGTTTAGACACTAGGATAAGATAAGGAACACGCCCATTATAAAGAAATCACATTAGGATTCTCTTTTAAAGCTGTTCCTTAAAACACTAGTGCTTAGGAAATCTATTGGAGGCAGAAGCAGTCAAGGGTAGCCTAGGGTTAGGGTTAGGCTTAGGGGTAGGCTTAGGGTACGGCTTAGGATCCGGGTTCGGGGAGGGCTTCGGGTACGGCGTAGGGTATGGGTTAGTGTTAGGGTTAGGGTTAGTGTTAGGGTTAGGGCTCGGTTTAGGGTACGGGTTAGGATTAGGGTACGTGTTAGGGTTAGGGTAGGGGTTAGGGTTAGGGTACGGGTTAGGGTTAGGGTAGTGATTAAACCTATCCCACTCTCTAGATACCCCTTAGCACATAAAGGAATATTATTTGGGGGTCCAGCCATGGAGAAGAGTTTAGACACTAGGATTAGATAAGGAACACACCCATTATAAAGAAATCACATTAGGATTCTGTTTTTAAGCTGTTCCTTAAAACACTAGTGCTTAGGAAATCTATTGGAGGCAGAAGCAGTCAAGGGTAGCCTAGGGTTGGGGTTAGGCTTAGGGTTAGGCTTAGGGTACGGCTCAGGGTACGTGTTCGGGGAGGGCTTCGGGTACGGCGTAGGGTATGGGTTAGGGTTAGGGTTAGGGTTAGTGTTAGGGTTAGGGCTCGTTTTAGGGTACGGGTTAGGATTAGGGTTCGTGTTAAGGTTAGGGTAGGTGTTAGGGTTAGGGTACGTGTTACGGATAGGGTAGTTATTAAACCTATCCCACTCTCTAGTTACCCCTTAGCACGTAAAGGAATATTATTTGGGGGTCCAGCCATGGAGAAGAGTTTAGACACTAAGATAATATAAGGAACACACACATTATAAAGAAATAACATTAGGATTCTCTTTTTAAGCTGTTCCTTAAAACACTAGTGCTTAGGAAATCTATTGGAGGCAGAAGCAGTCAAGGGTAGCCTAGGGTTAGGGTTAGGCTTAGGGTTAGGCTTAGGGTACGGCTTAGGGTACGGGTTCGGGGAGGGCTTCGGGTACGGCGTAGGGTATGGGTTAGGGTTAGGGTTAGGGTTAGTGTTAGGGTTAGGGCTCGGTTTAGGGTACGGGTTAGGATTAGGGTACGTGTTAGGGTTAGGGTAGGGGTTAGGGTTAGGGTACGCGTTAGGGTTAGGGTAGTGATTAAACCTATCCCACTCTCTAGATACCCCTTAGCACATAAAGGAATATTATTTGGGGGTCCAGCCATGGAGAAGAGTTTAGACACTAGGATTAGATAAGGAACACACCCATTATAAAGAAATCACATTAGGATTCTCTTTTTAAGCTGTTCCTTAAAACACTAGTGCTTAGGAAATCTATTGGAGGCAGAAGCAGTCAAGGGTAGCCTAGGGTTGGGGTTAGGCTTAGGGTTAGGCTTACGGTATGGCTTAGGGTACGTGTTCGGGGAGGGCTTCGAGTACGGCGTAGGGTATGGGTTAGGGTTAGGGTTAGGGTTAGTTTTAGGGTTAGGGCTCGGTTTAGGGTACGGGTTAGGATTAGGGTACGTGTTAGGGTTAAGGTAGGGGTTAGGATTAGGGTACGCGTTACGGTTAGGGTAGTGATTAAACCTATCCCACTCTCTAGATACCCCTTAGCACGTAAAGGAATATTATTTGGGGGTCCAGCCATGGAGAAGAGTTTAGACAGTAGGATAAGATAAGGAACACACACATTATAAAGAAATCACATTAGGATTCTCTTTTTAAGCTGTTCCTTAAAACACTAGTGCTTAGGAAATCTATTGGAGGCAGAAGCAGTCAAGGGTAGCCTAGGGTTAGGGTTAGGCTTAGGGGTAGGCTTAGGGTACGGCTTAGGATACGGGTTCGGGGAGGGCTTCTGGTACGGCGTAGGGTATGGGTTAGTGTTAGGGTTAGGGTTAGTGTTAGGGTTAGGGCTCGGTTTAGGGTACGGGTTAGGATTAGGGTACGTGTTAGGGTTAGGGTAGGGGTTAGGGTTAGGGTACGCGTTAGGGTTAGGGTAGTGATTAAACCTATCCCACTCTCTAGATACCCCTTAGCACGTAAAGGAATATTATTTGGGGGTCCAGCCATGGAGAAGAGTTTAGACACTAAGATAATATAAGGAACACACACATTATAAAGAAATCACATTAGGATTCTCTTTTTAAGATGTTCCTTAAAACACTAGTGCTTAGGAAATCTATTGGAGGCAGAAGCAGTCAAGGGTAGCCTAGGGTTAGGGTTAGGCTTAGGGTTAGGCTTAGGGTACGGCTTAGGGTACGGGTTCGGGGAGGGCTTCGGGTACGGCGTAGGGTATGGGTTAGGGTTAGGGTTAGGGTTAGTGTTAGGGTTAGGGCTCGGTTTAGGGTACGGGTTAGGATTAGGGTGCGTGTTAGGGTTAGGGTAGGGGTTAGGGTTAGGGTACGCGTTAGGGTTAGGGTAGTGATTAAACCTATCCCACTCTCTAGATACCCCTTAGCACATAAAGGAATATTATTTGGGGGTCCAGCCATGGAGAAGAGTTTAGACACTAGGATTAGATAAGGAACACACCCATTATAAAGAAATCACATTAGGATTCTGTTTTTAAGCTGTTCCTTAAAACACTAGTGCTTAGGAAATCTATTGGAGGCAGAAGCAGTCAAGGGTAGCCTAGGGTTGGGGTTAGGCTTAGGGTTAGGCTTAGGGTACGGCTCAGGGTACGTGTTCGGGGAGGGCTTCGGGTACGGCGTAGGGTATGGGTTAGGGTTAGGGTTAGGGTTAGTGTTAGGGTTAGGGCTCGTTTTAGGGTACGGGTTAGGATTAGGGTTCGTGTTAAGGTTAGGGTAGGTGTTAGGGTTAGGGTACGTGTTACGGATAGGGTAGTTATTAAACCTATCCCACTCTCTAGTTACCCCTTAGCACGTAAAGGAATATTATTTGGGGGTCCAGCCATGGAGAAGAGTTTAGACACTAAGATAATATAAGGAACACACACATTATAAAGAAATAACATTAGGATTCTCTTTTTAAGCTGTTCCTTAAAACACTAGTGCTTAGGAAATCTATTGGAGGCAGAAGCAGTCAAGGGTAGCCTAGGGTTAGGGTTAGGCTTAGGGTTAGGCTTAAGGTACGGCTTAGGGTACGGGTTCGGGGAGGGCTTCGGGTACGGCGTAGGGTATGGGTTAGGGTTAAGATTAGGGTTAGTGTTAGGGTTAGGGCTCGGTTTAGGGTACGGGTTAGGATTAGGGTACGTGTTAGGGTTAGGGTAGGGGTTAGCGTTAGGGTACGCGTTAGGGTTAGGGTAGTTATTAAACCTATCCCACTCTCTAGTTACCCCTTAGCACGTAAAGGAATATTATTTGGGGGTCCAGCCATGGAGAAGAGTTTAGACACTAGGATAAGATAAGGAACACACCCATTATAAAGAAATCACATTAGGATTCTCTTTTTAAGCTGTTCCTTAAAACACTAGTGCTTAGGAAATCTATTGGAGGCAGAAGCAGTCAAGGGTAGCCTAGGGTTAGGGTTAGGCTTAGGGTTAGGCTTAGGGTACGGCTTAGGGTACGTGTTCGGGGAGGGCTTCGGGTACGGCGTAGGGTATGGTTTAGGGTTAGGGTTAGGGTTAGTGTTAGGGTTAGGGCTCGGTTTAGGGTACGGGTTAGGATTAGGGTACGTGTTAGGGTTAGGGTAGGGGTTAGCGTTAGGGTACGCGTTAGGGTTAGGGTAGTTATTAAACCTATCCCACTCTCTAGTTACCCCTTAGCACGTAAAGGAATATTATTTGGGGGTCCAGCTATGGAGAAGAGTTTAGACACTAGGATAAGATAAGGAACACACCCATTATAAAGAAATCACATTAGGATTCTCTTTTTAAGCTGTTCCTTAAAACACTAGTGCTTAGGAAATCTATTGGAGGCAGAAGCAGTCAAGGGTAGCCTAGGGTTAGGGTTAGGCTTAGGGTTAGGCTTAGGGTACGGCTTAGGGTACGGGTTCGGGGAGGGCTTCGGGCACGGCGTAGGGTATGGGTTAGGGTTAGGGTTAGGGTTAGTGTTAGGGTTAGGGCTCGGTTTAGGGTACGGGTTAGGATTAGGGTACGTGTTAGGGTTAGGGTAGGGGTTAGCGTTAGGGTACGCGTTAGGGTTAGGGTAGTTATTAAACCTATCCCACTCTCTAGTTACCCCTTAGCACGTAAAGGAATATTATTTGGGGGTCCAGCCATGGAGAAGAGTTTAGACACTAGGATAAGATAAGGAACACACCCATTATAAAGAAATCACATTAGGATTCTCTTTTTAAGCTGTTCCTTAAAACACTAGTGCTTAGGAAATCTATTGGAGGCAGAAGCAGTCAAGGGTAGCCTAGGGTTAGGGTTAGGCTTAGGGTTAGGCTTAGGGTACGGCTTAGGGTACGTGTTCGGGGAGGGCTTCGGGTACGGCGTAGGGTATGGGTTAGGGTTAGGGTTAGGGTTAGTGTTAGGGTTAGGGCTCGTTTTAGGGTACGGGTTAGGATTAGGGTTCGTGTTAGGGTTAGGGTAGGGGTTATGGTTAGGGTACGTGTTACGGATAGGGTAGTTATTAAACCTATCCCACTCTCTAGTTACCCCTTAGCACGTAAAGGAATATTATTTGGGGGCCAGCCATGGAGAAGAGTTTAGACACTAGGATAAGATAAGGAACACACCCATTATAAAGAATTCACATTAGGATTCTCTTTTTAAGCTGTTCCTTAAAACACTAGTGCTTAGGAAATCTATTGGAGGCAGAAGCAGTCAAGGGTAGCCTAGGGTTAGGGTTAGGCTTAGGGTTAGGCTTAGGGTACGGCTTAGTGTACGTGTTCGGGGAGGGCTTCGGGTACGGCGTAGGGTATGGGTTAGGGTTAAGGTTAGGGTTAGTGTTAGGGTTAGGGCTCGGTTTAGGGTACGGGTTAGGATTAGGGTACGTGTTAGGGTTAGGGTAGGGGTTAGCGTTAGGGTACGCGTTAGGGTTAGGGTAGTTATTAAACCTATCCCACTCTCTAGTTACCCCTTAGCACGTAAAGGAATATTATTTGGGGGTCCAGCCATGGAGAAGAGTTTAGACACTAGGATAAGATAAGGAACACACCCATTATAAAGAAATCACATTAGGATTCTCTTTTTAAGCTGTTCCTTAAAACACTAGTGCTTAGGAAATCTATTGGAGGCAGAAGCAGTCAAGGGTAGCCTAGGGTTAGGGTTAGGCTTAGGGTTAGGCTTAGGGTACGGCTTAGGGTACGGGTTCGGGGAGGGCTTCGGGCACGGCGTAGGGTATGGGTTAGGGTTAGGGTTAGGGTTAGTGTTAGGGTTAGGGCTCGGTTTAGGGTACGGGTTAGGATTAGGGTACGTGTTAGGGTAAGGGTAGGGGTTAGGGTTAGGGTACGCGTTAGGGTTAGGGTAGTTATCAAACCTATCCCACTCTCTAGATACCCCTTAGCACGTAAAGGAATATTATTTGGGGGTCCAGCCATGGAGAAGAGTTTAGACACTAAGATAATATAAGGAACACACACATTATAAAGAAATCACATTAGGATTCTCTTTTTAAGCTGTTCCTTAAAACACTAGTGCTTAGGAAATCTATTGGAGGCAGAAGCAGTCAAGGGTAGCCTAGGGTTAGGGTTAGGCTTACGGTTAGGCTTAGGGTACGGCTTAGGGTACGTGTTCGGGGAGGGCTTCGGGTACGGCGTAAGGTATGGGTTAGGGTTAGGGTTAGGGTTAGTGTTAGGGTTAGGGCTCGGTTTAGGGTACGGGTTAGGATTAGGGTACGTGTTAGGGTTAGGGTAGGGGTTAGCGTTAGGGTACGCGTTAGGGTTAGGGTAGTTATTAAACCTATCCCACTCTCTAGTTACCCCTTAGCACGTAAAGGAATATTATTTGGGGGTCCAGCCATGGAGAAGAGTTTAGACACTAGGATAAGATAAGGAACACACCCATTATAAAGAAATCACATTAGGATTCTCTTTTAAAGCTGTTCCTTAAAACACTAGTGCTTAGGAAATCTATTGGAGGCAGAAGCAGTCAAGGGTAGCCTAGGGTTAGGGTTAGGCTTAGGGGTAGGCTTAGGGTACGGCTTAGGATCCGGGTTCGGGGAGGGCTTCGGGTACGGCGTAGGGTATGGGTTAGTGTTAGGGTTAGGGTTAGTGTTAGGGTTAGGGCTCGGTTTAGGGTACGGGTTAGGATTAGGGTACGTGTTAGGGTTAGGGTAGGGGTTAGGGTTATGGTACGCGTTAGGGTTAGGGTAGTGATTAAACCTATCCCACTCTCTAGATACCCCTTAGCACATAAAGGAATATTATTTGGGGGTCCAGACATGGAGAAGAGTTTAGACACTAGGATTAGATAAGGAACACACCCATTATAAAGAAATCACATTAGGATTCTCTTTTTAAGCTGTTCCTTAAAACACTAGTGCTTAGGAAATCTGTTGGAGGCAAAAGCAGTCAAGGGTAGCCTAGGGTTAGGGTTAGGCTTAGGGTTAGGCTTAGGGTACGGCTTAGGGTACGGGTTCGGGGAGGGCTTCGGGCACGGCGTAGGGTATGGGTTAGGGTTAGGGTTAGGGTTAGTGTTAGGGTTAGGGCTCGGTTTAGGGTACGGGTTAGGATTAGGGTACGTGTTAGGGTAAGGGTAGGGGTTAGGGTTAGGGTGAGCGTTAGGGTTAGGGTAGTTATCAAACCTATCCCACTCTCTAGATACCCCTTAGCACGTAAAGGAATATTATTTGGGGGTCCAGCCATGGAGAAGAGTTTAGACACTAAGATAATATAAGGAACACACACATTATAAAGAAATCACATTAGGATTCTCTTTTTAAGCTGTTCCTTAAAACACTAGTGCTTAGGAAATCTATTGGAGGCAGAAGCAGTCAAGGGTAGCCTAGGGTTAGGGTTAGGCTTACGGTTAGGCTTAGGGTACGGCTTAGGGTACGTGTTCGGGGAGGGCTTCGGGTACGGCGTAAGGTATGGTTTAGGGTTAGGGTTAGGGTTAGTGTTAGGGTTAGGGCTCGGTTTAGGGTACGGGTTAGGATTAGGGTACGTGTTAGGGTTAGGGTAGGGGTTAGCGTTAGGGTACGCGTTAGGGTTAGGGTAGTTATTAAACCTATCCCACTCTCTAGTTACCCCTTAGCACGTAAAGGAATATTATTTGGGGGTCCAGCCATGGAGAAGAGTTTAGACACTAGGATAAGATAAGGAACACACCCATTATAAAGAAATCACATTAGGATTCTCTTTTAAAGCTGTTCCTTAAAACACTAGTGCTTAGGAAATCTATTGGAGGCAGAAGCAGTCAAGGGTAGCCTAGGGTTAGGGTTAGGCTTAGGGGTAGGCTTAGGGTACGGCTTAGGATCCGGGTTCGGGGAGGGCTTCGGGTACGGCGTAGGGTATGGGTTAGTGTTAGGGTTAGGGTTAGTGTTAGGGTTAGGGCTCGGTTTAGGGTACGGGTTAGGATTAGGGTACGCGTTAGGGTTAGGGTAGGGGTTAGGGTTATGGTACGCGTTAGGGTTAGGGTAGTGATTAAACCTATCCCACTCTCTAGATACCCCTTAGCACATAAAGGAATATTATTTGGGGGTCCAGACATGGAGAAGAGTTTAGACACTAGGATTAGATAAGGAACACACCCATTATAAAGAAATCACATTAGGATTCTCTTTTTAAGCTGTTCCTTAAAACACTAGTGCTTAGGAAATCTGTTGGAGGCAAAAGCAGTCAAGGGTAGCCTAGGGTTAGGGTTAGGCTTAGGGTTAGGCTTAGGGTACGGCTTAGTGTACGTGTTCGGGGAGGGCTTCGGGTACGGCGTAGGGTATGGGTTAGGGTTAAGGTTAGGGTTAGTGTTAGGGTTAGGGCTCGGTTTAGGGTACGGGTTAGGATTAGGGTACGTGTTAGGGTTAGGGTAGGGGTTAGCGTTAGGGTACGCGTTAGGGTTAGGGTAGTTATTAAACCTATCCCACTCTCTAGTTACCCCTTAGCACGTAAAGGAATATTATTTGGGGGTCCAGCCATGGAGAAGAGTTTAGACACTAGGATAAGATAAGGAACACACCCATTATAAAGAAATCACATTAGGATTCTCTTTTTAAGCTGTTCCTTAAAACTCTAGTGCTTAGGAAATCTATTGGAGGCAGAAGCAGTCAAGGGTAGCCTAGGGTTAGGGTTAGGCTTAGGGTTAGGCTTAGGGTACGGCTTAGGGTACGGGTTCGGGGAGGGCTTCGGGCACGGCGTAGGGTATGGGTTAGGGTTAGGGTTAGGGTTAGTGTTAGGGTTAGGGCTCGGTTTAGGGTACGGGTTAGGATTAGGGTACGTGTTAGGGTAAGGGTAGGGGTTAGGGTTAGGGTACGCGTTAGGGTTAGGGTAGTTATCAAACCTATCCCACTCTCTAGATACCCCTTAGCACGTAAAGGAATATTATTTGGGGGTCCAGCCATGGAGAAGAGTTTAGACCCTAAGATAATATAAGGAACACACACATTATAAAGAAATCACATTAGGATTCTCTTTTTAAGCTGTTCCTTAAAACACTAGTGCTTAGGAAATCTATTGGAGGCAGAAGCAGTCAAGGGTAGCCTAGGGTTAGGGTTAGGCTTACGGTTAGGCTTAGGGTACGGCTTAGGGTACGTGTTCGGGGAGGGCTTCGGGTACGGCGTAAGGTATGGGTTAGGGTTAGGGTTAGGGTTAGTGTTAGGGTTAGGGCTCGGTTTAGGGTACGGGTTAGGATTAGGGTACGTGTTAGGGTTAGGGTAGGGGTTAGCGTTAGGGTACGCATTAGGGTTAGGGTAGTTATTAAACCTATCCCACTCTCTAGTTACCCCTTAGCACGTAAAGGAATATTATTTGGGGGTCCAGCCATGGAGAAGAGTTTAGACACTAGGATAAGATAAGGAACACACCCATTATAAAGAAATCACATTAGGATTCTCTTTTAAAGCTGTTCCTTAAAACACTAGTGCTTAGGAAATCTATTGGAGGCAGAAGCAGTCAAGGGTAGCCTAGGGTTAGGGTTAGGCTTAGGGGTAGGCTTAGGGTACGGCTTAGGATCCGGGTTCGGGGAGGGCTTCGGGTACGGCGTAGGGTATGGGTTAGTGTTAGGGTTAGGGTTAGTGTTAGGGTTAGGGCTCGGTTTAGGGTACGGGTTAGGATTAGGGTACGTGTTAGGGTTAGGGTAGGGGTTAGGGTTATGGTACGCGTTAGGGTTAGGGTAGTGATTAAACCTATCCCAATCTCTAGATACCCCTTAGCACATAAAGGAATATTATTTGGGGGTCCAGACATGGAGAAGAGTTTAGACACTAGGATTAGATAAGGAACACACCCATTATAAAGAAATCACATTAGGATTCTCTTTTTAAGCTGTTCCTTAAAACACTAGTGCTTAGGAAATCTGTTGGAGGCAAAAGCAGTCAAGGGTAGCCTAGGGTTAGGGTTAGGCTTAGGGTTAGGCTTAGGGTACGGCTTAGGGTACGGGTTCGGGGAGGGCTTCGGGCACGGCGTAGGGTATGGGTTAGGGTTAGGGTTAGTGTTAGGGTTAGGGCTCGGTTTAGGGTACGGGTTAGGATTAGGGTATGTGTTAGGGTAAGGGTAGGGGTTAGGGTTAGGGTACGCGTTAGGGTTAGGGTAGTTATCAAACCTATCCCACTCTCTAGATACCCCTTAGCACGTAAAGGAATATTATTTGGGGGTCCAGCCATGGAGAAGAGTTTAGACACTAAGATAATATAAGGAACACACACATTATAAAGAAATCACATTAGGATTCTCTTTTTAAGCTGTTCCTTAAAACACTAGTGCTTAGGAAATCTATTGGAGGCAGAAGCAGTCAAGGGTAGCCTAGGGTTAGGGTTAGGCTTACGGTTAGGCTTAGGGTACGGCTTAGGGTACGTGTTCGGGGAGGGCTTCGGGTACGGCGTAAGGTATGGGTTAGGGTTAGGGTTAGGGTTAGTGTTAGGGTTAGGGCTCGGTTTAGGGTACGGGTTAGGATTAGGGTACGTGTTAGGGTTAGGGTAGGGGTTAGCGTTAGGGTACGCGTTAAGGTTAGGGTAGTTATTAAACCTATCCCACTCTCTAGTTACCCCTTAGCACGTAAAGGAATATTATTTGGGGGTCCAGCCATGGAGAAGAGTTTAGACACTAGGATAAGATAAGGAACACACCCATTATAAAGAAATCACATTAGGATTCTCTTTTAAAGCTGTTCCTTAAAACACTAGTGCTTAGGAAATCTATTGGAGGCAGAAGCAGTCAAGGGTAGCCTAGGGTTAGGGTTAGGCTTAGGGGTAGGCTTAGGGTACGGTTTAGGATCCGGGTTCGGGGAGGGCTTCGGGTACGGCGTAGGGTATGGGTTAGTGTTAGGGTTAGGGTTAGTGTTAGGGTTAGGGCTCGGTTTAGGGTACGGGTTAGGATTAGGGTACGTGTTAGGGTTAGGGTAGGGGTTAGGGTTATGGTACGCGTTAGGGTTAGGGTAGTGATTAAACCTATCCCACTCTCTAGATACCCCTTAGGACATAAATGAATATTATTTGGGGGTCCAGCCATGGAGAAGAGTTTAGACACTAGGATAAGATAAGGAACACACCCATTATAAAGAAATCACATTAGGATTCTCTTTTTAAGCTGTTCCTTAAAACACTAGTGCTTAGGAAATCTATTGGAGGCAGAAGCAGTCAAGGGTAGCCTAGGGTTAGGGTTAGGCTTAGGGTTAGGCTTAGGGTACGGCTTAGGGTACGTGTTCGGGGAGGGCTTCGGGTACGGCGTAGGGTATGGGTTAGGGTTAGGGTTAGGGTTAGTGTTAGGGTTAGGGCTCGTTTTAGGGTACGGGTTAGGATTAGGGTTCGTGTTAGGGTTAGGGTAGGGGTTACGGTTAGGGTACGTGTTACGGATAGGGTAGTTATTAAACCTATCCCACTCTCCAGTTACCCCTTAGCACGTAAAGGAATATTATTTGGGGGCCAGCCATGGAGAAGAGTTTAGACACTAGGATAAGATAAGGAACACACCCATTATAAAGAATTCACATTAGGATTCTCTTTTTAAGCTGTTCCTTAAAACACTAGTGCTTAGGAAATCTATTGGAGGCAGAAGCAGTCAAGGGTAGCCTAGGGTTAGGGTTAGGCTTAGGGTTAGGCTTAGGGTACGGCTTAGTGTACGTGTTCGGGGAGGGCTTCGGGTACGGCGTAGGGTATGGGTTAGGGTTAAGGTTAGGGTTAGTGTTAGGGTTAGGGCTCGGTTTAGGGTACGGGTTAGGATTAGGGTACGTGTTAGGGTTAGGGTAGGGGTTAGCGTTAGGGTACGCGTTAGGGTTAGGGTAGTTATTAAACCTATCCCACTCTCTAGTTACCCCTTAGCACGTAAAGGAATATTATTTGGGGGTCCAGCCATGGAGAAGAGTTTAGACACTAGGATAAGATAAGGAACACACCCATTATAAAGAAATCACATTAGGATTCTCTTTTTAAGCTGTTCCTTAAAACTCTAGTGCTTAGGAAATCTATTGGAGGCAGAAGCAGTCAAGGGTAGCCTAGGGTTAGGGTTAGGCTTAGGGTTAGGCTTAGGGTACGGCTTAGGGTACGGGTTCGGGGAGGGCTTCGGGCACGGCGTAGGGTATGGGTTAGGGTTAGGGTTAGGGTTAGTGTTAGGGTTAGGGCTCGGTTTAGGGTATGGGTTAGGATTAGGGTACGTGTTAGGGTAAGGGTAGGGGTTAGGGTTAGGGTACGCGTTAGGGTTAGGGTAGTTATCAAACCTATCCCACTCTCTAGATACCCCTTAGCACGTAAAGGAATATTATTTGGGGGTCCAGCCATGGAGAAGAGTTTAGACACTAAGATAATATAAGGAACACACACATTATAAAGAAATCACATTAGGATTCTCTTTTTAAGCTGTTCCTTAAAACACTAGTGCTTAGGAAATCTATTGGAGGCAGAAGCAGTCAAGGGTAGCCTAGGGTTAGGGTTAGGCTTACGGTTAGGCTTAGGGTACGGCTTAGGGTACGGGTTCGGGGAGGGCTTCGGGTACGGCGTAAGGTATGGGTTAGGGTTAGGGTTAGGGTTAGTGTTAGGGTTAGGGCTCGGTTTAGGGTACGGGTTAGGATTAGGGTACGTGTTAGGGTTAGGGTAGGGGTTAGCGTTAGGGTACGCGTTAGGGTTAGGGTAGTTATTAAACCTATCCCACTCTCTAGTTACCCCTTAGCACGTAAAGGAATATTATTTGGGGGTCCAGCCATGGAGAAGAGTTTAGACACTAGGATAAGATAAGGAACACACCCATTATAAAGAAATCACATTAGGATTCTCTTTTAAAGCTGTTCCTTAAAACACTAGTGCTTAGGAAATCTATTGGAGGCAGAAGCAGTCAAGGGTAGCCTAGGGTTAGGGTTAGGCTTAGGGGTAGGCTTAGGGTACGGCTTAGGATCCGGGTTCGGGGAGGGCTTCGGGTACGGCGTAGGGTATGGGTTAGTGTTAGGGTTAGGGTTAGTGTTAGGGTTAGGGCTCGGTTTAGGGTACGGGTTAGGATTAGGGTACGTGTTAGGGTTAGGGTAGGGGTTAGGGTTATGGTACGCGTTAGGGTTAGGGTAGTGATTAAACCTATCCCAATCTCTAGATACCCCTTAGCACATAAAGGAATATTATTTGGGGGTCCAGACATGGAGAAGAGTTTAGACACTAGGATTAGATAAGGAACACACCCATTATAAAGAAATCACATTAGGATTCTCTTTTTAAGCTGTTCCTTAAAACACTAGTGCTTAGGAAATCTGTTGGAGGCAAAAGCAGTCAAGGGTAGCCTAGGGTTAGGGTTAGGCTTAGGGTTAGGCTTAGGGTACGGCTTAGGGTACGGGTTCGGGGAGGGCTTCGGGCACGGCGTAGGGTATGGGTTAGGGTTAGGGTTAGTGTTAGGGTTAGGGCTCGGTTTAGGGTACGGGTTAGGATTAGGGTATGTGTTAGGGTAAGGGTAGGGGTTAGGGTTAGGGTACGCGTTAGGGTTAGGGTAGTTATCAAACCTATCCCACTCTCTAGATACCCCTTAGCACGTAAAGGAATATTATTTGGGGGTCCAGCCATTTAGAAGAGTTTAGACACTAAGATAATATAAGGAACACACACATTATAAAGAAATCACATTAGGATTCTCTTTTTAAGCTGTTCCTTAAAACACTAGTGCTTAGGAAATCTATTGGAGGCAGAAGCAGTCAAGGGTAGCCTAGGGTTAGGGTTAGGCTTACGGTTAGGCTTAGGGTACGGCTTAGGGTACGTGTTCGGGGAGGGCTTCGGGTACGGCGTAAGGTATGGGTTAGGGTTAGGGTTAGTGTTAGGGTTAGGGCTCGGTTTAGGGTACGGGTTAGGATTAGGGTACGTGTTAGGGTTAGGGTAGGGGTTAGCGTTAGGGTACGCGTTAAGGTTAGGGTAGTTATTAAACCTATCCCACTCTCTAGTTACCCCTTAGCACGTAAAGGAATATTATTTGGGGGTCCAGCCATGGAGAAGAGTTTAGACACTAGGATAAGATAAGGAACACACCCATTATAAAGAAATCACATTAGGATTCTCTTTTAAAGCTGTTCCTTAAAACACTAGTGCTTAGGAAATCTATTGGAGGCAGAAGCAGTCAAGGGTAGCCTAGGGTTAGGGTTAGGCTTAGGGGTAGGCTTAGGGTACGGTTTAGGATCCGGGTTCGGGGAGGGCTTCGGGTACGGCGTAGGGTATGGGTTAGTGTTAGGGTTAGGGTTAGTGTTAGGGTTAGGGCTCGGTATAGGGTACGGGTTAGGATTAGGGTACGTGTTAGGGTTAGGGTAGGGGTTAGGGTTATGGTACGCGTTAGGGTTAGGGTAGTGATTAAACCTATCCCACTCTCTAGATACCCCTTAGCACATAAAGGAATATTATTTGGGGGTCCAGACATGGAGAAGAGTTTAGACACTAGGATTAGATAAGGAACACACCCATTATAAAGAAATCACATTAGGATTCTCTTTTTAAGCTGTTCCTTAAAACACTAGTGCTTAGGAAATCTGTTGGAGGCAAAAGCAGTCAAGGGTAGCCTAGGGTTAGGGTTAGGCTTAGGGTTAGGCTTAGGGTACGGCTTAGGGTACGTGTTCGGGGAGGGCTTCGGGTACGGCGTAGGGTATGGGTTAGGGTTAGGGTTAGGGTTAGTGTTAGGGTTAGGGCTCGGTTTAGGGTACGGGTTAGGATTAGGGTACGTGTTAGGGTTAGGGTAGGGGTTAGGGTTAGGGTACGCGTTACGGTTAGGGTAGTGATTAAACCTATCCCACTCTCTAGATACCCCTTAGCACGTAAAGGAATATTATTTGGGGGTCCAGCCATGGAGAAGAGTTTAGACACTAAGATAATATAAGGAACACACACATTATAAAGAAATCACATTAGGATTCTCTTTTTAAGCTGTTCCTTAAAACACTAGAGCTTAGGAAATCTATTGGAGGCAGAAGCAGTCAAGGGTAGCCTAGGGTTAGGGTTAGGCTTAGGGTTAGGCTTAGGGTACGGCTTAGGGTACGTGTTCGGGGAGGGCTTCGGGTACGGCGTAGGGTATGGGTTAGGGTTAGGGTTAGGGTTAGTGTTAGGGTTAGGGATCGGTTTAGGGTACGGGTTAGGATTAGGGTACGTGTTAGGGTTAGGGTAGGGGTTAGGGTTAGGGTACGCGTTAGGGTTAGGGTAGTGATTAAACCTATCCCACTCTCTCGATACCCCTTAGCACATAAAGGAATATTATTTGGGGATCCAGCCATGGAGAAGAGTTTAGACACTAGGATTAGATAAGGAACACACCCATTATAAAGAAATCACATTAGGATTCTCTTTTTAAGCTGTTCCTTAAAACACTAGTGCTTAGGAAATCTATTGGAGGCAGAAGCAGTCAAGGGTAGCCTAGGGTTAGGGTTAGGCTTAGGGTTAGGCTTAGGGTACGGCTTAGGGTACGTGTTCGGGGAGGGCTTCGGGTACGGCGTAGGGTATGGGTTAGGGTTAGGGTTAGTGTTAGGGTTAGGGCTCGGTTTAGGGTACGGGTTAGGATTAGGGTAAGTGTTAGGGTTAGGGTAGGGGTTAGGGTTAGGGTACGCGTTAGGGTTAGGGTAGTTATTAAACCTATCCCACTCTCTAGATACCCCTTAGCACGTAAAGGAATATTATTTGGGGGTCCAGCCATGGAGAAGAGTTTAGACACTAAGATAATATAAGGAACACACACATTATAAAGAAATCACATTAGGATTCTCTTTTTAAGCTGTTCCTTAAAACACTAGTGCTTAGGAAATCTATTGGAGGCAGAAGCAGTCAAGGGTAGCCTAGGGCTAGGGTTAGGCTAAGGGTTAGGCTTAGGGTACGGCTTAGGGTACGGGTTCGGGGAGGGCTTCGGGTACGGCGTAGGGTATGGGTTAGGGTTAGGGTTAGGCTAGTGTTAGGGTTAGGGCTCGGTTTAGGGTACGGGTTAGGATTAGGGTACGTGTTAGGGTTAGGGTTAGGGTTAGTGTTAGGGTTAGGGCTCGGTTTAGGGTACGGGTTAGGATTAGGGTACGTGTTAGGGTTAGGGTAGGGGTTAGGGTTAGGGTACGCGTTAGGGTTAGGGTAGTGATTAAACCTATCCCACTCTCTAGATACCCCTTAGCACATAAAGGAATATTATTTGGGGGTCCAGCCATGGAGAAGAGTTTAGACACTAGGATTAGATAAGGAACACACCCATTATAAAGAAATCACATTAGGATTCTGTTTTTAAGCTGTTCCTTAAAACACTAGTGCTTAGGAAATCTATTGGAGGCAGAAGCAGTCAAGGGTAGCCTAGGGTTAGGGTTAGGCTTAGGGTTAGGCTTAGGGTACGGCTTAGGGTACGGGTTCGGGGAGGGCTTCGGGTACGGCGTAGGGTATGGGTTAGGGTTAAGGTTAGGGTTAGTGTTAGGGGTAGGGCTTGGTTTAGGGTACGGGTTAGGATTAGGGTACGTGTTAGGGTTATGGTAGGGGTTAGGGTTAGGGTACGCGTTAGGGTTAGGGTAGTTATTAAACCTATCCCACTCTCTAGATACCACTTAGCACGTAAAGGAATATTATTAGGGGGTCCAGCCATGGAGAAGAGTTTAGACACTAGGATAATATAAGGAACACACACATTATAAAGAAATAACATTAGGATTTTCTTTTTAAGCTGTTCCTTAAAACACTAGTGCTTAGGAAATCTATTGGAGGCAGAAGCAGTCAAGGGTAGCCTAGGGTTAGGGTTAGGCTTAGGGGTAGGCTTAGGGTACGGCTTAGGATACGGGTTCGGGGAGGGCTTCGGGTACGGCGTAGGGTATGGGTTAGTGTTAGGGTTAGGGTTAGTGTTAGGGTTAGGGCTCGGTTTATGGTAAGGGTTAGGATTAGGGTACGTGTTAGGGTTAGGGTAGGGGTTAGGGTTATGGTACGCGTTAGGGTTAGGGTAGTGATTAAACCTATCCCACTCTCTAGATACCCCTTAGCACATAAAGGAATATTATTTGGGGGTCCAGCCATGGAGAAGAGTTTAGACACTAGGATTAGATAAGGAACACACCCATTATAAAGAAATCACATTAGGATTCTCTTTTTAAGCTGTTCCTTAAAACACTAGTGCTTAGGAAATCTGTTGGAGGCAGAAGCAGTCAAGGGTAGCCTAGGGTTAGGGTTAGGCTTAGGGTTAGGCTTAGGGTACGGCTTAGGGTACGTGTTCGGGGAGGGCTTCGGGTACGGCGTAGGGTATGGGTTAGGGTTAGGGTTAGGGTTAGTGTTAGGGTTAGGGCTCGGTTTAGGGTACGGGTTAGGTTTAGGGTACGTGTTAGTGTTAGGGTAGGGGTTAGGGTTAGGGTACGCGTTACGGTTAGGGTAGTGATTAAACCTATCCCACTCTCTAGATACCCCTTAGCACGTAAAGGAATATTATTTGGGGGTCCAGCCATGGAGAAGAGTTTAGACACTAAGATAATATAAGGAACACACACATTATAAAGAAATCACATTAGGATTCTCTTTTTAAGCTGTTCCTTAAAACACTAGAGCTTAGGAAATCTATTGGAGGCAGAAGCAGTCAAGGGTAGCCTAGGGTTAGGGTTAGGCTTAGGGGTAGGCTTAGGGTACGGCTTAGGATCCGGGTTCGGGGAGGGCTTCGGGTACGGCGTAGGGTATGGGTTAGTGTTAGGGTTAGGGTTAGTGTTAGGGTTAGGGCTCGGTTTAGGGTACGGGTTAGGATTAGGGTACGTGTTAGGGTTAGGGTAGGGGTTAGGGTTATGGTACGCGTTAGGGTTAGGGTAGTGATTAAACCTATCCCAATCTCTAGATACCCCTTAGCACATAAAGGAATATTATTTGGGGGTCCAGACATGGAGAAGAGTTTAGACACTAGGATTAGATAAGGAACACACCCATTATAAAGAAATCACATTAGGATTCTCTTTTTAAGCTGTTCCTTAAAACACTAGTGCTTAGGAAATCTGTTGGAGGCAAAAGCAGTCAAGGGTAGCCTAGGGTTAGGGTTAGGCTTAGGGTTAGGCTTAGGGTACGGCTTAGGGTACGGGTTCGGGGAGGGCTTCGGGCACGGCGTAGGGTATGGGTTAGGGTTAGGGTTAGTGTTAGGGTTAGGGCTCGGTTTAGGGTACGGGTTAGGATTAGGGTATGTGTTAGGGTAAGGGTAGGGGTTAGGGTTAGGGTACGCGTTAGGGTTAGGGTAGTTATCAAACCTATCCCACTCTCTAGATACCCCTTAGCACGTAAAGGAATATTATTTGGGGGTCCAGCCATGGAGAAGAGTTTAGACACTAAGATAATATAAGGAACACACACATTATAAAGAAATCACATTAGGATTCTCTTTTTAAGCTGTTCCTTAAAACACTAGTGCTTAGGAAATCTATTGGAGGCAGAAGCAGTCAAGGGTAGCCTAGGGTTAGGGTTAGGCTTACGGTTAGGCTTAGGGTACGGCTTAGGGTACGTGTTCGGGGAGGGCTTCGGGTACGGCGTAAGGTATGGGTTAGGGTTAGGGTTAGGGTTAGTGTTAGGGTTAGGGCTCGGTTTAGGGTACGGGTTAGGATTAGGGTACGTGTTAGGGTTAGGGTAGGGGTTAGCGTTAGGGTACGCGTTAAGGTTAGGGTAGTTATTAAACCTATCCCACTCTCTAGTTACCCCTTAGCACGTAAAGGAATATTATTTGGGGGTCCAGCCATGGAGAAGAGTTTAGACACTAGGATAAGATAAGGAACACACCCATTATAAAGAAATCACATTAGGATTCTCTTTTAAAGCTGTTCCTTAAAACACTAGTGCTTAGGAAATCTATTGGAGGCAGAAGCAGTCAAGGGTAGCCTAGGGTTAGGGTTAGGCTTAGGGGTAGGCTTAGGGTACGGTTTAGGATCCGGGTTCGGGGAGGGCTTCGGGTACGGCGTAGGGTATGGGTTAGTGTTAGGGTTAGGGTTAGTGTTAGGGTTAGGGCTCGGTTTAGGGTACGGGTTAGGATTAGGGTACGTGTTAGGGTTAGGGTAGGGGTTAGGGTTATGGTACGCGTTAGGGTTAGGGTAGTGATTAAACCTATCCCACTCTCTAGATACCCCTTAGGACATAAATGAATATTATTTGGGGGTCCAGCCATGGAGAAGAGTTTAGACACTAGGATAAGATAAGGAACACACCCATTATAAAGAAATCACATTAGGATTCTCTTTTTAAGCTGTTCCTTAAAACACTAGTGCTTAGGAAATCTATTGGAGGCAGAAGCAGTCAAGGGTAGCCTAGGGTTAGGGTTAGGCTTAGGGTTAGGCTTAGGGTACGGCTTAGGGTACGTGTTCGGGGAGGGCTTCGGGTACGGCGTAGGGTATGGGTTAGGGTTAGGGTTAGGGTTAGTGTTAGGGTTAGGGCTCGTTTTAGGGTACGGGTTAGGATTAGGGTTCGTGTTAGGGTTAGGGTAGGGGTTACGGTTAGGGTACGTGTTACGGATAGGGTAGTTATTAAACCTATCCCACTCTCCAGTTACCCCTTAGCACGTAAAGGAATATTATTTGGGGGCCAGCCATGGAGAAGAGTTTAGACACTAGGATAAGATAAGGAACACACCCATTATAAAGAATTCACATTAGGATTCTCTTTTTAAGCTGTTCCTTAAAACACTAGTGCTTAGGAAATCTATTGGAGGCAGAAGCAGTCAAGGGTAGCCTAGGGTTAGGGTTAGGCTTAGGGTTAGGCTTAGGGTACGGCTTAGTGTACGTGTTCGGGGAGGGCTTCGGGTACGGCGTAGGGTATGGGTTAGGGTTAAGGTTAGGGTTAGTGTTAGGGTTAGGGCTCGGTTTAGGGTACGGGTTAGGATTAGGGTACGTGTTAGGGTTAGGGTAGGGGTTAGCGTTAGGGTACGCGTTAGGGTTAGGGTAGTTATTAAACCTATCCCACTCTCTAGTTACCCCTTAGCACGTAAAGGAATATTATTTGGGGGTCCAGCCATGGAGAAGAGTTTAGACACTAGGATAAGATAAGGAACACACCCATTATAAAGAAATCACATTAGGATTCTCTTTTTAAGCTGTTCCTTAAAACTCTAGTGCTTAGGAAATCTATTGGAGGCAGAAGCAGTCAAGGGTAGCCTAGGGTTAGGGTTAGGCTTAGGGTTAGGCTTAGGGTACGGCTTAGGGTACGGGTTCGGGGAGGGCTTCGGGCACGGCGTAGGGTATGGGTTAGGGTTAGGGTTAGGGTTAGTGTTAGGGTTAGGGCTCGGTTTAGGGTATGGGTTAGGATTAGGGTACGTGTTAGGGTAAGGGTAGGGGTTAGGGTTAGGGTACGCGTTAGGGTTAGGGTAGTTATCAAACCTATCCCACTCTCTAGATACCCCTTAGCACGTAAAGGAATATTATTTGGGGGTCCAGCCATGGAGAAGAGTTTAGACACTAAGATAATATAAGGAACACACACATTATAAAGAAATCACATTAGGATTCTCTTTTTAAGCTGTTCCTTAAAACACTAGTGCTTAGGAAATCTATTGGAGGCAGAAGCAGTCAAGGGTAGCCTAGGGTTAGGGTTAGGCTTACGGTTAGGCTTAGGGTACGGCTTAGGGTACGGGTTCGGGGAGGGCTTCGGGTACGGCGTAAGGTATGGGTTAGGGTTAGGGTTAGGGTTAGTGTTAGGGTTAGGGCTCGGTTTAGGGTACGGGTTAGGATTAGGGTACGTGTTAGGGTTAGGGTAGGGGTTAGCGTTAGGGTACGCGTTAGGGTTAGGGTAGTTATTAAACCTATCCCACTCTCTAGTTACCCCTTAGCACGTAAAGGAATATTATTTGGGGGTCCAGCCATGGAGAAGAGTTTAGACACTAGGATAAGATAAGGAACACACCCATTATAAAGAAATCACATTAGGATTCTCTTTTAAAGCTGTTCCTTAAAACACTAGTGCTTAGGAAATCTATTGGAGGCAGAAGCAGTCAAGGGTAGCCTAGGGTTAGGGTTAGGCTTAGGGGTAGGCTTAGGGTACGGCTTAGGATCCGGGTTCGGGGAGGGCTTCGGGTACGGCGTAGGGTATGGGTTAGTGTTAGGGTTAGGGTTAGTGTTAGGGTTAGGGCTCGGTTTAGGGTACGGGTTAGGATTAGGGTACGTGTTAGGGTTAGGGTAGGGGTTAGGGTTATGGTACGCGTTAGGGTTAGGGTAGTGATTAAACCTATCCCAATCTCTAGATACCCCTTAGCACATAAAGGAATATTATTTGGGGGTCCAGACATGGAGAAGAGTTTAGACACTAGGATTAGATAAGGAACACACCCATTATAAAGAAATCACATTAGGATTCTCTTTTTAAGCTGTTCCTTAAAACACTAGTGCTTAGGAAATCTGTTGGAGGCAAAAGCAGTCAAGGGTAGCCTAGGGTTAGGGTTAGGCTTAGGGTTAGGCTTAGGGTACGGCTTAGGGTACGGGTTCGGGGAGGGCTTCGGGCACGGCGTAGGGTATGGGTTAGGGTTAGGGTTAGTGTTAGGGTTAGGGCTCGGTTTAGGGTACGGGTTAGGATTAGGGTATGTGTTAGGGTAAGGGTAGGGGTTAGGGTTAGGGTACGCGTTAGGGTTAGGGTAGTTATCAAACCTATCCCACTCTCTAGATACCCCTTAGCACGTAAAGGAATATTATTTGGGGGTCCAGCCATTTAGAAGAGTTTAGACACTAAGATAATATAAGGAACACACACATTATAAAGAAATCACATTAGGATTCTCTTTTTAAGCTGTTCCTTAAAACACTAGTGCTTAGGAAATCTATTGGAGGCAGAAGCAGTCAAGGGTAGCCTAGGGTTAGGGTTAGGCTTACGGTTAGGCTTAGGGTACGGCTTAGGGTACGTGTTCGGGGAGGGCTTCGGGTACGGCGTAAGGTATGGGTTAGGGTTAGGGTTAGTGTTAGGGTTAGGGCTCGGTTTAGGGTACGGGTTAGGATTAGGGTACGTGTTAGGGTTAGGGTAGGGGTTAGCGTTAGGGTACGCGTTAAGGTTAGGGTAGTTATTAAACCTATCCCACTCTCTAGTTACCCCTTAGCACGTAAAGGAATATTATTTGGGGGTCCAGCCATGGAGAAGAGTTTAGACACTAGGATAAGATAAGGAACACACCGATTATAAAGAAATCACATTAGGATTCTCTTTTAAAGCTGTTCCTTAAAACACTAGTGCTTAGGAAATCTATTGGAGGCAGAAGCAGTCAAGGGTAGCCTAGGGTTAGGGTTAGGCTTAGGGGTAGGCTTAGGGTACGGTTTAGGATCCGGGTTCGGGGAGGGCTTCGGGTACGGCGTAGGGTATGGGTTAGTGTTAGGGTTAGGGTTAGTGTTAGGGTTAGGGCTCGGTATAGGGTACGGGTTAGGATTAGGGTACGTGTTAGGGTTAGGGTAGGGGTTAGGGTTATGGTACGCGTTAGGGTTAGGGTAGTGATTAAACCTATCCCACTCTCTAGATACCCCTTAGCACATAAAGGAATATTATTTGGGGGTCCAGACATGGAGAAGAGTTTAGACACTAGGATTAGATAAGGAACACACCCATTATAAAGAAATCACATTAGGATTCTCTTTTTAAGCTGTTCCTTAAAACACTAGTGCTTAGGAAATCTGTTGGAGGCAAAAGCAGTCAAGGGTAGCCTAGGGTTAGGGTTAGGCTTAGGGTTAGGCTTAGGGTACGGCTTAGGGTACGTGTTCGGGGAGGGCTTCGGGTACGGCGTAGGGTATGGGTTAGGGTTAGGGTTAGGGTTAGTGTTAGGGTTAGGGCTCGGTTTAGGGTACGGGTTAGGATTAGGGTACGTGTTAGGGTTAGGGTAGGGGTTAGGGTTAGGGTACGCGTTACGGTTAGGGTAGTGATTAAACCTATCCCACTCTCTAGATACCCCTTAGCACGTAAAGGAATATTATTTGGGGGTCCAGCCATGGAGAAAAGTTTAGACACTAAGATAATATAAGGAACACACACATTATAAAGAAATCACATTAGGATTCTCTTTTTAAGCTGTTCCTTAAAACACTAGAGCTTAGGAAATCTATTGGAGGCAGAAGCAGTCAAGGGTAGCCTAGGGTTAGGGTTAGGCTTAGGGTTAGGCTTAGGGTACGGCTTAGGGTACGTGTTCGGGGAGGGCTTCGGGTACGGCGTAGGGTATGGGTTAGGGTTAGGGTTAGGGTTAGTGTTAGGGTTAGGGATCGGTTTAGGGTACGGGTTAGGATTAGGGTACGTGTTAGGGTTAGGGTAGGGGTTAGGGTTAGGGTACGCGTTAGGGTTAGGGTAGTGATTAAACCTATCCCACTCTCTCGATACCCCTTAGCACATAAAGGAATATTATTTGGGGATCCAGCCATGGAGAAGAGTTTAGACACTAGGATTAGATAAGGAACACACCCATTATAAAGAAATCACATTAGGATTCTCTTTTTAAGCTGTTCCTTAAAACACTAGTGCTTAGGAAATCTATTGGAGGCAGAAGCAGTCAAGGGTAGCCTAGGGTTAGGGTTAGGCTTAGGGTTAGGCTTAGGGTACGGCTTAGGGTACGTGTTCGGGGAGGGCTTCGGGTACGGCGTAGGGTATGGGTTAGGGTTAGGGTTAGTGTTAGGGTTAGGGCTCGGTTTAGGGTACGGGTTAGGATTAGGGTAAGTGTTAGGGTTAGGGTAGGGGTTAGGGTTAGGGTACGCGTTAGGGTTAGGGTAGTTATTAAACCTATCCCACTCTCTAGATACCCCTTAGCACGTAAAGGAATATTATTTGGGGGTCCAGCCATGGAGAAGAGTTTAGACACTAAGATAATATAAGGAACACACACATTATAAAGAAATCACATTAGGATTCTCTTTTTAAGCTGTTCCTTAAAACACTAGTGCTTAGGAAATCTATTGGAGGCAGAAGCAGTCAAGGGTAGCCTAGGGCTAGGGTTAGGCTAAGGGTTAGGCTTAGGGTACGGCTTAGGGTACGGGTTCGGGGAGGGCTTCGGGTACGGCGTAGGGTATGGGTTAGGGTTAGGGTTAGGCTAGTGTTAGGGTTAGGGCTCGGTTTAGGGTACGGGTTAGGATTAGGGTACGTGTTAGGGTTAGGGTTAGGGTTAGTGTTAGGGTTAGGGCTCGGTTTAGGGTACGGGTTAGGATTAGGGTACGTGTTAGGGTTAGGGTAGGGGTTAGGGTTAGGGTACGCGTTAGGGTTAGGGTAGTGATTAAACCTATCCCACTCTCTAGATACCCCTTAGCACATAAAGGAATATTATTTGGGGGTCCAGCCATGGAGAAGAGTTTAGACACTAGGATTAGATAAGGAACACACCCATTATAAAGAAATCACATTAGGATTCTGTTTTTAAGCTGTTCCTTAAAACACTAGTGCTTAGGAAATCTATTGGAGGCAGAAGCAGTCAAGGGTAGCCTAGGGTTAGGGTTAGGCTTAGGGTTAGGCTTAGGGTACGGCTTAGGGTACGGGTTCGGGGAGGGCTTCGGGTACGGCGTAGGGTATGGGTTAGGGTTAAGGTTAGGGTTAGTGTTAGGGGTAGGGCTTGGTTTAGGGTACGGGTTAGGATTAGGGTACGTGTTAGGGTTATGGTAGGGGTTAGGGTTAGGGTACGCGTTAGGGTTAGGGTAGTTATTAAACCTATCCCACTCTCTAGATACCACTTAGCACGTAAAGGAATATTATTAGGGGGTCCAGCCATGGAGAAGAGTTTAGACACTAGGATAATATAAGGAACACACACATTATAAAGAAATAACATTAGGATTTTCTTTTTAAGCTGTTCCTTAAAACACTAGTGCTTAGGAAATCTATTGGAGGCAGAAGCAGTCAAGGGTAGCCTAGGGTTAGGGTTAGGCTTAGGGGTAGGCTTAGGGTACGGCTTAGGATACGGGTTCGGGGAGGGCTTCGGGTACGGCGTAGGGTATGGGTTAGTGTTAGGGTTAGGGTTAGTGTTAGGGTTAGGGCTCGGTTTATGGTAAGGGTTAGGATTAGGGTACGTGTTAGGGTTAGGGTAGGGGTTAGGGTTATGGTACGCGTTAGGGTTAGGGTAGTGATTAAACCTATCCCACTCTCTAGATACCCCTTAGCACATAAAGGAATATTATTTGGGGGTCCAGCCATGGAGAAGAGTTTAGACACTAGGATTAGATAAGGAACACACCCATTATAAAGAAATCACATTAGGATTCTCTTTTTAAGCTGTTCCTTAAAACACTAGTGCTTAGGAAATCTGTTGGAGGCAGAAGCAGTCAAGGGTAGCCTAGGGTTAGGGTTAGGCTTAGGGTTAGGCTTAGGGTACGGCTTAGGGTACGTGTTCGGGGAGGGCTTCGGGTACGGCGTAGGGTATGGGTTAGGGTTAGGGTTAGGGTTAGTGTTAGGGTTAGGGCTCGGTTTAGGGTACGGGTTAGGTTTAGGGTACGTGTTAGTGTTAGGGTAGGGGTTAGGGTTAGGGTACGCGTTACGGTTAGGGTAGTGATTAAACCTATCCCACTCTCTAGATACCCCTTAGCACGTAAAGGAATATTATTTGGGGGTCCAGCCATGGAGAAGAGTTTAGACACTAAGATAATATAAGGAACACACACATTATAAAGAAATCACATTAGGATTCTCTTTTTAAGCTGTTCCTTAAAACACTAGAGCTTAGGAAATCTATTGGAGGCAGAAGCAGTCAAGGGTAGCCTAGGGTTAGGGTTAGGCTTAGGGTTAGGCTTAGGGTACGGCTTAGGGTACGTGTTCGGGGAGGGCTTCGGGTACGGCGTAGGGTATGGGTTAGGGTTAGGGTTAGGGTTAGTGTTAGGGTTAGGGATCGGTTTAGGGTACGGGTTAGGATTAGGGTACGTGTTAGGGTTATGGTAGGGGTTAGGGTTAGGGTACGCGTTAGGGTTAGGGTAGTGATTAAACCTATCCCACTCTCTAGATACCCCTTAGCACATAAAGGAATATTATTTGGGGGTCCAGCCATGGAGAAGAGTTTAGACACTAGGATTAGATAAGGAACACACCCATTATAAAGAAATCACATTAGGATTCTGTTTTTAAGCTGTTCCTTAAAACACTAGTGCTTAGGAAATCTATTGGAGGCAGAAGCAGTCAAGGGTAGCCTAGGGTTGGGGTTAGGCTTAGGGTTAGGCTTAGGGTATGGCTTAGGGTACGTGTTCGGGGAGGGCTTCGGGTACGGCGTAGGGTATGGGTTAGGGTTAGGGTTAGGGTTAGTGTTAGGGTTAGGGCTCGTTTTAGGGTACGGGTTAGGATTAGGGTTCGTGTTAGGGTTAGGGTAGGGGTTAGGGTTAGGGTACGTGTTACGGATAGGGTAGTTATTAAACCTATCCCACTCTCTAGTTACCCCTTAGCACGTAAAGGAATATTATTTGAGGGTCCAGCCATGGAGAAGAGTTTAGACACTAGGATAAGATAAGGAACACACACATTATAAAGAAATCACATTAGGATTCTCTTTTTAAGCTGTTCCTTAAAACACTAGTGCTTAGGAAATCTATTGGAGGCAGAAGCAGTCAAGGGTAGCCTAGGGTTAGGGTTAGGCTTAGGGTTAGGCTTAGGGTACGGCTTAGGTTACGGGTTCGGGGAGGGCTTCGGGTACGGCGTAGGGTATGGGTTAGGGTTAGGGTTAGGGTTAGTGTTAGGGTTAGGGCTCGGTTTAGGGTACGGGTTAGGATTAGGGTTCGTGTTAGGGTTAGGGTAGGGGTTAGGGTTAGGGTACGTGTTACGGATAGGGTAGTTATTAAACCTATCCCACTCTCTAGTTACCCCTTAGCACGTGAAGGAATATTATTTGGGGGTCCAGCCATGGAGAAGAGTTTAGACACTAGGATAAGATAAGGAACACACACATTATAAAGAAATAACATTAGGATTCTCTTTTTAAGCTGTTCCTTAAAACACTAGTGCTTAGGAAATCTATTGGAGGCAGAAGCAGTCAAGGGTAGCCTAGGGTTAGGGTTAGGCTTAGGGGTAGGCTTAGGGTACGACTTAGGATACGGGTTCGGGGAGGGCTTCGGGTACGGCGTAGGGTATGCGTTAGTGTTAGGGTTAGGGTTAGTGTTAGGGTTAGGGCTCGGTTTATGGTAAGGGTTAGGATTAGGGTACGTGTTAGGGTTAGGGTAGGGGTTAGGGTTATGGTACGCGTTAGGGTTAGGGTAGTGATTAAACCTATCCCACTCTCTAGATACCCCTTAGCACATAAAGGAATATTATTTGGGGGTCCAGCCATGGAGAAGAGTTTAGACACTAGGATTAGATAAGGAACACACCCATTATAAAGAAATCACATTAGGATTCTCTTTTTAAGCTGTTCCTTAAAACACTAGTGCTTAGGAAATCTGTTGGAGGCAGAAGCAGTCAAGGGTAGCCTAGGGTTAGGGTTAGGCTTAGGGTTAGGCTTAGGGTACGGCTTAGGGTACGTGTTCGGGGAGGGCTTCGGGTACGGCGTAGTGTATGGGTTAGGGTTAGGGTTAGGGTTAGTGTTAGGGTTAGGGCTCGGTTTAGGGTACGGGTTAGGATTAGGGTACGTGTTAGGGTTAGGGTAGGGGTTAGGGTTATGGTACGCGTTAGGGTTAGGGTAGTGATTAAACCTATCCCACTCTCTAGATACCCCTTAGCACATAAAGGAATATTATTTGGGGGTCCAGCCATGGAGAAGAGTTTAGACACTAGGATTAGATAAGGAACACACCCATTATAAAGAAATCACATTAGGATTCTCTTTTTAAGCTGTTCCTTAAAACACTAGTGCTTAGGAAATCTGTTGGAGGCAAAAGCAGTCAAGGGTAGCCTAGGGTTAGGGTTAGGCTTAGGGTTAGGCTTAGGGTACGGCTTAGGGTACGTGTTCGGGGAGGGCTTCGGGTACGGCGTAGGGTATGGGTTAGGGTTAGGGTTAGGGTTAGTGTTAGGATTAGGGCTCGGTTTAGGGTACGGGTTAGGATTAGGGTACGTGTTAGGGTTAGGGTAGGGGTTAGGGTTAGGGTACGCGTTACAGTTAGGGTAGTGATTAAACCTATCCCACTCTCTAGATACCCCTTAGCACGTAAAGGAATATTATTTGGGGGTCCAGCCATGGAGAAGAGTTTAGACACTAAGATAATATAAGGAACACACACATTATAAAGAAATCACATTAGGATTCTCTTTTTAAGCTGTTCCTTAAAACACTAGTGCTTAGGAAATCTATTGGAGGCAGAAGCAGTCAAGGGTAGCCTAGGGTTAGGGTTAGGCTTAGGGTTAGGCTTAGGGTACGGCTTAGGGTACGGGTTTGGGGAGGGCTTCGGGTACGGCGTAGTGTATGGGTTAGTGTTAGGGTTAGGGTTAGTGTTAGGGTTAGGGCTCGTTTTAGGGTACGAGTTAGGATTAGGGTACATGTTAGGGTTAGGGTAGGTGTTAGGGTTAGGGTACGCGTTAGGGTTAGGGTAGTGATTAAACCTATCCCACTCTCTCGATACCCCATAGCACATAAAGGAATATTATTTGGGGGTCCAGCCATGGAGAAGAGTTTAGACACTAGGATTAGATAAGGAACACACCCATTATAAAGAAATCACATTAGGATTCTCTTTTTAAGCTGTTCCTTAAAACACTAGTGCTTAGGAAATCTATTGGAGGCAGAAGCAGTCAAGGGTAGCCTAGGGTTAGGGTTAGGCTTAGGGTTAGGCTTAGGGTACGGCTTAGGGTACGTGTTCGGGGAGGGCTTCGGGTACGGCGTAGGGTATGGGTTAGGGTTAGGGTTAGGGTTAGTGTTAGGGTTAGGGCTCGGTTTAGGGTACGGGTTAGGATTAGGGTACGTGTTAGGGTTAGGGTAGGGGTTAGGGTTAGGGTACGCGTTAGGGTTAGGGTAGTGATTAAACCTATCCCACTCTCTCGATACCCCTTAGCACATAAAGGAATATTATTTGGGGATCCAGCCATGGAGAAGAGTTTAGACACTAGGATTAGATGAGGAACACACCCATTATAAAGAAATCACATTAGGATTCTGTTTTTAAGCTGTTCCTTAAAACACTAGTGCTAGGAAATCTATTGGAGGCAGAAGCAGTCAAGGGTAGCCTAGGGTTAGGGTTAGGCTTAGGGTTAGGCTTAGGGTACGGCTTAGGGTACGTGTTCGGGGAGGGCTTCGGGTACGGCGTAGGGTATGGGTTAGGGTTAGGGTTAGGGTTAGTGTTAGGGTTAGGGCTCGGTTTAGGGTACGGGTTAGGATTAGGGTACGTGTTAGGGTTAGGGTAGGGGTTAGGGTTAGGGTACGCGTTACGGTTAGGGTAGTGATTAAACCTATCCCACTCTCTCGATACCCCTTAGGACATAAATGAATATCATTTGGGGGTCCAGCCATGGAGAAGAGTTTAGACACTAGGATTAGATAAGGAACACACCCATTATAAAGAAATCACATTAGGATTCTCTTTTTAAGCTGTTCCTTAAAACACTAGTGCTTAGGAAATCTATTGGAGGCAGAAGCAGTCAAGGGTAGCCTAGGGTTAGGGTTAGGCTTAGGGTTAGGCTTAGGGTACGGCTTAGGGTACGTGTTCGGGGAGGGCTTCGGGTACGGCGTAGGGTATGGGTTAGGGTTAGGGTTAGGGTTAGTGTTAGGGTTAGGGCTCGTTTTAGGGTACGGGTTAGGATTAGGGTTCGTGTTAGGGTTAGGGTAGGGGTTAGGGTTAGGGTACGTGTTACGGATAGGGTAGTTATTAAACCTATCCCACTCTCTAGTTACCCCTTAGCACGTAAAGGAATATTATTTGGGGGTCCAGCCATGGAGAAGAGTTTAGACACTAGGATAAGATAAGGAACACACCCATTATAAAGAGTTCACATTAGGATTCTCTTTTTAAGCTGTTCCTTAAAACACTAGTGCTTAGGAAATCTGTTGGAGGCAAAAGCAGTCAAGGGTAGCCTAGGGTTAGGGTTAGGCTTAGGGTTAGGCTTAGGGTACGGCTTAGGGTACGTGTTCGGGGAGGGCTTCGGGTACGGCGTAGGGTATGGGTTAGGGTTAGGGTTAGGGTTAGTGTTAGGGTTAGGGCTCGGTTTAGGGTACGGGTTAGGATTAGGGTACGTGTTAGGGTTAGGGTAGGGGTTAGGGTTAGGGTACGCGTTACGGTTAGGGTAGTGATTAAACCTATCCCACTCTCTAGATACCCCTTAGCACGTAAAGGAATATTATTTGGGGGTCCAGCCATGGAGAAGAGTTTAGACACTAAGGTAATATAAGGAACACACACATTATAAAGAAATCACATTAGGATTCTCTTTTTAAGCTGTTCCTTAAAACACTAGAGCTTAGGAAATCTATTGGAGGCAGAAGCAGTCAAGGGTAGCCTAGGGTTAGGGTTAGGCTTAGGGTTAGGCTTAGGGTACGGCTTAGGGTACGTGTTCGGGGAGGGCTTCGGGTACGTCGTAGGGTATGGGTTAGGGTTAGGGTTAGGGTTAGTGTTAGGGTTAGGGATCGGTTTAGGGTACGGGTTAGGATTAGGGTACGTGTTAGGGTTAGGGTAGGGGTTAGGGTTAGGGTACGCGTTAGGGTTAGGGTAGTGATTAAACCTATCCCACTCTCTCGATACCCCTTAGCACATAAAGGAATATTATTTGGGGATCCAGCCATGGAGAAGAGTTTAGACAATAGGATTAGATAAGGAACACACCCATTATAAAGAAATCACATTAGGATTCTCTTTTTAAGCTGTTCCTTAAAACACTAGTGCTTAGGAAATCTATTGGAGGCAGAAGCAGTCAAGGGTAGCCTAGGGTTAGGGTTAGGCTTAGGGTTAGGCTTAGGGTACGGCTTAGGGTACGTGTTCGGGGAGGGCTTCGGGTACGGCGTAGGGTATGGGTTAGGGTTAGGGTTAGGGTTAGTGTTAGGGTTAGGGCTCGGTTTAGGGTACGGGTTAGGATTAGGGTACGTGTTAGGGTTAGGGTAGGGGTTAGGGTTAGGGTACGCGTTAGGGTTAGGGTAGTTATTAAACCTATCCCACTCTCTAGATACCCCTTAGCACGTAAAGGAATATTATTTGGGGGTCCAGCCATGGAGAAGAGTTTAGACACTAAGATAATATAAGGAACACACACATTATAAAGAAATCACATTAGGATTCTCTTTTTAAGCTGTTCCTTAAAACACTAGTGCTTAGGAAATCTATTGGAGGCAGAAGCAGTCAAGGGTAGCCTAGGGTTAGGGTTAGGCTTAGGGTTAGGCTTAGGGTACGGCTTAGGGTACGGGTTCGGGGAGGGCTTCGGGTACGGCGTAGGGTATGGGTTAGGGTTAGGGTTAGGCTAGTGTTAGGGTTAGGGCTCGGTTTAGGGTACGGGTTAGGATTAGGGTACGTGTTAGGGTTAGGGTTAGGGTTAGTGTTAGGGTTAGGGCTCGGTTTAGGGTACGGGTTAGGATTAGGGTACGTGTTAGGGTTAGGGTAGGGGTTAGGGTTAGGGTACGCGTTAGGGTTAGGGTAGTGATTAAACCTATCCCACTCTCTAGATACCCCTTAGCACATAAAGGAATATTATTTGGGGGTCCAGCCATGGAGAAGAGTTTAGACACTAGGATTAGATAAGGAACACACCCATTATAAAGAAATCACATTAGGATTCTGTTTTTAAGCTGTTCCTTAAAACACTAGTGCTTAGGAAATCTATTGGAGGCAGAAGCAGTCAAGGGTAGCCTAGGGTTGGGGTTAGGCTTAGGGTTAGGCTTAGGGTATGGCTTAGGGTACGTGTTCGGGGAGGGCTTCGGGTACGGCGTAGGGTATGGGTTAGGGTTAGGGTTAGGGTTAGTGTTAGGGTTAGGGCTCGTTTTAGGGTACGGGTTAGGATTAGGGTTCGTGTTAGGGTTAGGGTAGGGGTTAGGGTTAGGGTACGTGTTACGGATAGGGTAGTTATTAAACCTATCCCACTCTCTAGTTACCCCTTAGCACGTAAAGGAATATTATTTGGGGGTCCAGCCATGGAGAAGAGTTTAGACACTAAGATAATATAAGGAACACACACATTATAAAGAAATAACATTAGGATTCTCTTTTTAAGCTGTTCCTTAAAACACTAGTGCTTAGGAAATCTATTGGAGGCAGAAGCAGTCAAGGGTAGCCTAGGGTTAGGGTTAGGCTTAGGGTTAGGCTTAGGGTACGGCTTAGGGTACGGGTTCGGGGAGGGCTTCGGGTACGGCGTAGGGTATGGGTTAGGGTTAAGGTTAGGGTTAGTGTTAGGGTTAGGGCTCGTTTTAGGGTACGGGTTAGGATTAGGGTACGTGTTAGGGTTAGGGTAGGGGTTAGCGTTAGGGTACGCGTTAGGGTTAGGGTAGTTATTAAACCTATCCCACTCTCTAGTTACCCCTTAGCACGTAAAGGAATATTATTTGGGGGTCCAGACATGGAGAAGAGTTTAGACACTAGGATAAGATAAGGAACACACCCATTATAAAGAAATCACATTAGGATTCTCTTTTTAAGCTGTTCCTTAAAACACTAGTGCTTAGGAAATCTATTGGAGGCAGAAGCAGTCAAGGGTAGCCTAGGGTTAGGGTTAGGCTTAGGGTTAGGCTTAGGGTACGGCTTAGGGTACGGGTTCGGGGAGTGCTTCGGGCATGGCGTAGGGTATGGGTTAGGGTTAGGGTTAGGGTTAGTGTTAGGGTTAGGGCTCGGTTTAGGGTACGGGTTAGGATTAGGGTACGTGTTAGGGTTAGGGTAGGGGTTAGCGTTAGGGTACGCGTTAGGGTTAGGGTAGTTATTAAACCTATCCCACTCTCTAGTTACCCCTTAGCACGTAAAGGAATATTATTTGGGGGTCCAGGCATGGAGAAGAGTTTAGACACTAGGATAAGATAAGGAACACACACATTATAAAGAAATCACATTAGGATTCTCTTTTTAAGCTGTTCCTTAAAACACTAGTGCTTAGGAAATCTATTGGAGGCAGAAGCAGTCAAGGGTAGCCTAGGGTTAGGGTTAGGCTTAGGGTTAGGCTTAGGGTACGGCTTAGGTTACGGGTTCGGGGAGGGCTTCGGGTACGGCGTAGGGTATGGGTTAGGGTTAGGGTTAGGGTTAGTGTTAGGGGTAGGGCTCGGTTTAGGGTACGGGTTAGGATTAGGGTACGTGTTAGGGTTATGGTAGGGGTTAGGGTTAGGGTACGCGTTAGGGTTAGGGTAGTTATTAAACCTATCCCACTCTCTAGATACCACTTAGCACGTAAAGGAATATTATTAGGGGGTCCAGCCATGGAGAAGAGTTTAGACACTAGGATAAGATAAGGAACACACACATTATAAAGAAATAACATTAGGATTCTCTTTTTAAGCTGTTCCTTAAAACACTAGTGCTTAGGAAATCTATTGGAGGCAGAAGCAGTCAAGGGTAGCCTAGGGTTAGGGTTAGGCTTAGGGGTAGGCTTAGGGTACGGCTTAGGATACGGGTTCGGGGAGGGCTTCGGGTACGGCGTAGGGTATGGGTTAGTGTTAGGGTTAGGGTTAGTGTTAGGGTTAGGGCTCGATTTATGGTAAGGGTTAGGATTAGGGAACGTGTTAGGGTTAGGGTAGGGGTTAGGGTTATGGTACGCGTTAGGGTTAGGGTAGTGATTAAACCTATCCCACTCTCTAGATACCCCTTAGCACATAAAGGAATATTATTTGGGGGTCCAGCCATGGAGAAGAGTTTAGACACTAGGATTAGATAAGGAACACACCCATTATAAAGAAATCACATTAGGATTCTCTTTTTAAGCTGTTCCTTAAAACACTAGTGCTTAGGAAATCTGTTGGAGGCAGAAGCAGTCAAGGGTAGCCTAGGGTTAGGGTTAGGCTTAGGGTTAGGCTTAGGGTACGGCTTAGGGTACGTGTTCGGGGAGGGCTTCGGGTACGGCGTAGTGTATGGGTTAGGGTTAGGGTTAGGGTTAGTGTTAGGGTTAGGGCTCGGTTTAGGGTACGGGTTAGGATTAGGGTACGTGTTAGGGTTAGGGTAGGGGTTAGGGTTATGGTACGCGTTAGGGTTAGGGTAGTGATTAAACCTATCCCACTCTCTAGATACCCCTTAGCACATAAAGGAATATTATTTGGGGGTCCAGCCATGGAGAAGAGTTTAGACACTAGAATTAGATAAGGAACACACCCATTATAAAGAAATCACATTAGGATTCTCTTTTTAAGCTGTTCCTTAAAACACTAGTGCTTAGGAAATCTGTTGGAGGCAAAAGCAGTCAAGGGTAGCCTAGGGTTAGGGTTAGGCTTAGGGTTAGGCTTAGGGTACGGCTTAGGGTACGTGTTCGGGGAGGGCTTCGGGTACGGCGTAGGGTATGGGTTAGGGTTAGGGTTAGGGTTAGTGTTAGGGTTAGGGCTCGGTTTAGGGTACGGGTTAGGATTAGGGTACGTGTTAGGGTTAGGGTAGGGGTTAGGGTTAGGGTACGCGTTACGGTTAGGGTAGTGATTAAACCTATCCCACTCTCTAGATACCCCTTAGCACGTAAAGGAATATTATTTGGGGGTCCAGCCATGGAGAAGAGTTTAGACACTAAGATAATATAAGGAACACACACATTATAAAGAAATCACATTAGGATTCTCTTTTTAAGCTGTTCCTTAAAACACTAGAGCTTAGGAAATCTATTGGAGGCAGAAGCAGTCAAGGGTAGCCTAGGGTTAGGGTTAGGCTTAGGGTTAGGCTTAGGGTACGGCTTAGGGTACGTGTTCGGGGAGGGCTTCGGGTACGGCGTAGGGTATGGGTTAGGGTTAGGGTTAGGGTTAGTGTTAGGGTTAGGGATCGGTTTAGGGTACGGGTTAGGATTAGGGTACGTGTTAGGGTTATGGTAGGGGTTAGGGTTAGGGTACGCGTTAGGGTTAGGGTAGTGATTAAACCTATCCCACTCTCTAGATACCCCTTAGCACATAAAGGAATATTATTTTGGGGTCCAGCCATGGGGAAGAGTTTAGACACTAGGATTAGATAAGGAACACACCCATTATAAAGAAATCACATTAGGATTCTGTTTTTAAGCTGTTCCTTAAAACACTAGTGCTTAGGAAATCTATTGGAGGCAGAAGCAGTCAAGGGTAGCCTAGGGTTGGGGTTAGGCTTAGGGTTAGGCTTAGGGTATGGCTTAGGGTACGTGTTCGGGGAGGGCTTCGGGTACGGCGTAGGGTATGGGTTAGGGTTAGGGTTAGGGTTAGTGTTAGGGTTAGGGCTCGTTTTAGGGTACGGGTTAGGATTAGGGTTCGTGTTAGGGTTAGGGTAGGGGTTAGGGTTAGGGTACGTGTTACGGATAGGGTAGTTATTAAACCTATCCCACTCTCTAGTTACCCCTTAGCACGTAAAGGAATATTATTTGGGGGTCCAGCCATGGAGAAGAGTTTAGACACTAGGATAAGATAAGGAACACACACATTATAAAGAAATCACATTAGGATTCTCTTTTTAAGCTGTTCCTTAAAACACTAGTGCTTAGGAAATCTATTGGAGGCAGAAGCAGTCAAGGGTAGCCTAGGGTTAGGGTTAGGCTTAGGGTTAGGCTTAGGGTACGGCTTAGGTTACGGGTTCGGGGAGGGCTTCGGGTACGGCGTAGGGTATGGGTTAGGGTTAGGGTTAGGGTTAGTGTTAGGGTTAGGGCTCGGTTTAGGGTACGGGTTAGGATTAGGGTTCGTGTTAGGGTTAGGGTAGGGGTTAGGGTTAGGGTACGTGTTACGGATAGGGTAGTTATTAAACCTATCCCACTCTCTAGTTACCCCTTAGCACGTGAAGGAATATTATTTGGGGGTCCAGCCATGGAGAAGAGTTTAGACACTAGGATAAGGTAAGGAACACACCCATTATAAAGAAATCACATTAGGATTCTCTTTTTAAGCTGTTCCTTAAAACACTAGTGCTTAGGAAATCTATTGGAGGCAGCAGCAGTCAAGGGTAGCCTAGGGTTAGGGTTAGGCTTAGGGTTAGGCTTAGGGTACGGCTTAGGGTACGGGTTCGGGGAGGGCTTCGGGTACGGCGTAGGGTATGGGTTAGGGTTAGGGTTAGGGTTAGTGTTAGGGGTAGGGCTCGGTTTAGGGTACGGGTTAGGATTAGGGTACGTGTTAGGGTTATGGTAGGGGTTAGGGTTAGGGTACGCGTTAGGGTTAGGGTAGTTATTAAACCTATCCCACTCTCTAGATACCACTTAGCACGTAAAGGAATATTATTAGGGGGTCCAGCCATGGAGAAGAGTTTAGACACTAGGATAAGATAAGGAACACACACATTATAAAGAAATAACATTAGGATTCTCTTTTTAAGCTGTTCCTTAAAACACTAGTGCTTAGGAAATGTATTGGAGGCAGAAGCAGTCAAGGGTAGCCTAGGGTTAGGCTTAGGCTTAGGGTTAGGCTTAGGGTACGGCTTAGGGTACGGGTTCGGGGAGGGCTTCGGGTACGGCGTAGGGTATGGGTTAGGGTTAAGGTTAGGGTTAGGGCTCGGTTTAGGGTACGGGTTAGGATTAGGGTACGTGTTAGGGTTAGGGTAGGGGTTAGGGTTAGGGTACGCGTTAGGGTTAGGGTAGTGATTAAACCTATCCCACTCTCTAGATACCCCTTAGCACATAAAGGAATATTATTTGGGGGTCCAGCCATGGAGAAGAGTTTAGACACTAGGATTAGATAAGGAACACACCCATTATAAAGAAATCACATTAGGATTCTCTTTTTAAGCTGTTCCTTAAAACACTAGTGCTTAGGAAATCTATTGGAGGCAGAAGCAGTCAAGGGTAGCCTAGGGTTAGGGTTAGGCTTAGGGTTAGGCTTAGGGTACGGCTTAGGTTACGTGTTCGGGGAGGGCTTCGGGTACGGCGTAGGGTATGGGTTAGGGTTAGGGTTAGGGTTAGTGTTAGGGTTAGGGCTCGTTTTAGGGTACGGGTTAGGATTAGGGTTCGTGTTAGGGTTAGGGTAGGGTTAGGGTTAGGGTACGCGTTAGGGTTAGGGTAGTTATTAAACCTATCCCACTCTCTAGATACCCCTTAGCACGTAAAGGAACATTATTTGGGTGTCCAGCCATGGAGAAGAGTTTAGACACTAAGATAATATAAGGAACACACACATTATAAAGAAATCACATTAGGATTCTGTTTTTAAGCTGTTCCTTAAAACACTAGTGCTTAGGAAATCTATTGGAGGCAGAAGCAGTCAAGGGTAGCCTAGGGTTAGGGTTAGGCTTAGGGTTAGGCTTAGGGTACGGCTTAGGGTACGGTTTCGGGGAGGGCTTCGGGTACGGCGTAGGGTATGGGTTAGGGTTAGGGTTAGGGTTAGTGTTAGGGTTAGGGCTCGGTTTAGGGTACGGGTTAGGATTAGGTTACGTGTTAGGGTTAGGGTAGGGGTTAGGGTTAGGGTACGCGTTAGGGTTAGGGTAGTGATTAAACCTATCCCACTCTCTCGATACCCCTTAGCACATAAAGGAATATTATTTGGGGGTCCAGCCATGGAGAAGAGTTTAGACATTAGGATTAGATAAGGAACACACCCATTATAAAGAAATCACATTAGGATTCTCTTTTTAAGCTGTTCCTTAAAACACTAGTGCTTAGGAAATCTATTGGAGGCAGAAGCAGTCAAGGGTAGCCTAGGGTTAGGGTTAGGCTTAGGGTTAGGCTTAGGGTACGGCTTAGGGTACGGGTTCGGGGAGGGCTTCGGGTACGGCGTAGGGAATGGGTTAGGGTTAGGGTTAGGTTTAGTGTTAGGGTTAGGGCTCGTTTTAGGGTACGGGTTAGGATTAGGGTTCGTGTTAGGGTTAGGGTAGGGGTGAGGGTTAGGGTACGTGTTACGGATAGGGTAGTTATTAAACCTATCCCACTCTCTAGTTACCCATTAGCACGTAAAGGAATATTATTTGGGGGTCCAGCCATGGAGAAGAGTTTAGACACTAGGATAAGATAAGGAACACACCCATTATAAAGAAATCACATTAGGATTCTCTTTTTAAGCTGTTCCTTAAAACACTAGTGCTTAGGAAATGTATTGGAGGCAGAAGCAGTCAAGGGTAGCCTAGGGTTAGGGTTAGGCTTAGGGTTAGGCTTAGGGTACGGCTTAGGTTACGGGTTCGGGGAGGGCTTCGGGTACGGCGTAGGGTATGGGTTAGGGTTAGGGTTAGGGTTAGTGTTAGGGTTAGGGCTCGGTTTAGGGTACGGGTTAGGATTAGGGTTCGTGTTAGGGTTAGGGTAGGGGTTAGGGTTAGGGTACGTGTTACGGATAGGGTAGTTATTAAACCTATCCCACTCTTTAGTTACCCCTTAGCACGTGAAGGAATATTATTTGGGGGTCCAGCCATGGAGAAGAGTTTAGACACTAGGATAAGGTAAGGAACACACCCATTATAAAGAAATCACATTAGGATTCTCTTTTTAAGCTGTTCCTTAAAACACTAGTGCTTAGGAAATCTATTGGAGGCAGCAGCAGTCAAGGGTAGCCTAGGGTTAGGGTTAGGCTTAGGGTTAGGCTTAGGGTACGGCTTAGGGTACGGGTTCGGGGAGGGCTTCGGGTACGGCGTAGGGTATGGGTTAGGGTTAGGGTTAGGGTTAGTGTTAGGGGTAGGGCTCGGTTTAGGGTACGGGTTAGGATTAGGGTACGTGTTAGGGTTATGGTAGGGGTTAGGGTTAGGGTACGCGTTAGGGTTAGGGTAGTTATTAAACCTATCCCACTCTCTAGATACCACTTAGCACGTAAAGGAATATTATTAGGGGGTCCAGCCATGGAGAAGAGTTTAGACACTAGGATAAGATAAGGAACACACACATTATAAAGAAATAACATTAGGATTCTCTTTTTAAGCTGTTCCTTAAAACACTAGTGCTTAGGAAATGTATTGGAGGCAGAAGCAGTCAAGGGTAGCCTAGGGTTAGGCTTAGGCTTAGGGTTAGGCTTAGGGTACGGCTTAGGGTACGGGTTCGGGGAGGGCTTCGGGTACGGCGTAGGGTATGGGTTAGGGTTAAGGTTAGGGTTAGGGCTCGGTTTAGGGTACGGGTTAGGATTAGGGTACGTGTTAGGGTTAGGGTAGGGGTTAGGGTTAGGGTACGCGTTAGGGTTAGGGTAGTGATTAAACCTATCCCACTCTCTAGATACCCCTTAGCACATAAAGGAATATTATTTGGGGGTCCAGCCATGGAGAAGAGTTTAGACACTAGGATTAGATAAGGAACACACCCATTATAAAGAAATCACATTAGGATTCTGTTTTTAAGCTGTTCCTTAAAACACTAGTGCTTAGGAAATCTATTGGAGGCAGAAGCAGTCAAGGGTAGCCTAGGGTTAGGGTTAGGCTTAGGGTTAGGCTTAGGGTACGGCTTAGGTTACGTGTTCGGGGAGGGCTTCGGGTACGGCGTAGGGTATGGGTTAGGGTTAGGGTTAGGGTTAGTGTTAGGGTTAGGGCTCGTTTTAGGGTACGGGTTAGGATTAGGGTTCGTGTTAGGGTTAGGGTAGGGTTAGGGTTAGGGTACGCGTTAGGGTTAGGGTAGTTATTAAACCTATCCCACTCTCTAGATACCCCTTAGCACGTAAAGGAACATTATTTGGGTGTCCAGCCATGGAGAAGAGTTTAGACACTAAGATAATATAAGGAACACACACATTATAAAGAAATCACATTAGGATTCTGTTTTTAAGCTGTTCCTTAAAACACTAGTGCTTAGGAAATCTATTGGAGGCAGAAGCAGTCAAGGGTAGCCTAGGGTTAGGGTTAGGCTTAGGGTTAGGCTTAGGGTACGGCTTAGGGTACGGTTTCGGGGAGGGCTTCGGGTACGGCGTAGGGTATGGGTTAGGGTTAGGGTTAGGGTTAGTGTTAGGGTTAGGGCTCGGTTTAGGGTACGGGTTAGGATTAGGTTACGTGTTAGGGTTAGGGTAGGGGTTAGGGTTAGGGTACGCGTTAGGGTTAGGGTAGTGATTAAACCTATCCCACTCTCTCGATACCCCTTAGCACATAAAGGAATATTATTTGGGGGTCCAGCCATGGAGAAGAGTTTAGACATTAGGATTAGATAAGGAACACACCCATTATAAAGAAATCACATTAGGATTCTCTTTTTAAGCTGTTCCTTAAAACACTAGTGCTTAGGAAATCTATTGGAGGCAGAAGCAGTCAAGGGTAGCCTAGGGTTAGGGTTAGGCTTAGGGTTAGGCTTAGGGTACGGCTTAGGGTACGGGTTCGGGGAGGGCTTCGGGTACGGCGTAGGGAATGGGTTAGGGTTAGGGTTAGGTTTAGTGTTAGGGTTAGGGCTCGTTTTAGGGTACGGGTTAGGATTAGGGTTCGTGTTAGGGTTAGGGTAGGGGTGAGGGTTAGGGTACGTGTTACGGATAGGGTAGTTATTAAACCTATCCCACTCTCTAGTTACCCATTAGCACGTAAAGGAATATTATTTGGGGGTCCAGCCATGGAGAAGAGTTTAGACACTAGGATAAGATAAGGAACACACCCATTATAAAGAAATCACATTAGGATTCTCTTTTTAAGCTGTTCCTTAAAACACTAGTGCTTAGGAAATGTATTGGAGGCAGAAGCAGTCAAGGGTAGCCTAGGGTTAGGGTTAGGCTTAGGGTTAGGCTTAGGGTACGGCTTAGGGTACGGGTTCGGGGAGGGCTTCGGGTACGGCGTAGGGTATGGGTTAGGGTTAGGGTTACGGTTAGTGTTAGGGTTAGGGCTCGGTTTAGGGTACGGGTTAGGATTAGGGTACGTGTTAGGGTTAGGGTAGGGGTTAGGGTTAGGGTACGCGTTAGGGTTAGGGTAGTTATTAAACCTATCCCACTCTCTAGATACCCCTTAGCACGTAAAGGAACATTATTTGGGTGTCCAGCCATGGAGAAGAGTTTAGACACTAAGATAATATAAGGAACACACCCATTATAAAGAAATCACATTAGGATTCTCTTTTTAAGCTGTTCCTTAAAACACTAGTGCTTAGGAAATCTATTGGAGGCAGAAGCAGTCAAGGGTAGCCTAGGGTTAGGGTTAGGCTTAGGGTTAGGCTTAGGGTACGGCTTAGGGTACGTGTTCGGGGAGGGCTTCGGGTACGGCGTAGGGTATGGGTTAGGGTTAGGGTTAGGTGTAGTGTTAGGGTTAGGGCTCGTTTTAGGGTACGGGTTAGGATTAGGGTTCGTGTTAGGGTTAGGGTAGGGGTTAGTGTTAGGGTTAGGGCTCGGTTTAGGGTACGGGTTAGGATTAGCGTACATGTTAGGGTTAGGGTAGGGGTTAGGGTTAGGGTACGCGTTACGGTTAGGGTAGTTATTAAACCTATCCCACTCTCTAGATACCCCTTAGCACGTAAAGGAATATTATTTGGGGGTCCAGCCATGGAGAAGAGTTTAGACACTAAGATAATATAAGGAACACACACATTATAAAGAAATAACATTAGGATTCTCTTTTTAAGCTGTTCCTTAAAACACTAGTGCTTAGGAAATGTATTGGAGGCAGAAGCAGTCAAGGGTAGCCTAGGGTTAGGCTTAGGCTTAGGGTTAGGCTTAGGGTACGGCTTAGGGTACGGGTTCGGGGAGGGCTTCGGGTACGGCGTAGGGTATGGGTTAGGGTTAAGGTTAGGGTTAGGGCTCGGTTTAGGGTACGGGTTAGGATTAGGGTACGTGTTAGGGTTAGGGTAGGGGTTAGGGTTAGGGTACGCGTTAGGGTTAGGGTAGTGATTAAACCTATCCCACTCTCTAGATACCCCTTAGCACATAAAGGAATATTATTTGGGGGTCCAGCCATGGAGAAGAGTTTAGACACTAGGATTAGATAAGGAACACACCCATTATAAAGAAATCACATTAGGATTCTCTTTTTAAGCTGTTCCTTAAAACACTAGTGCTTAGGAAATCTATTGGAGGCAGAAGCAGTCAAGGGTAGCCTAGGGTTAGGGTTAGGCTTAGGGTTAGGCTTAGGGTACGGCTTAGGTTACGTGTTCGGGGAGGGCTTCGGGTACGGCGTAGGGTATGGGTTAGGGTTAGGGTTAGGGTTAGTGTTAGGGTTAGGGCTCGTTTTAGGGTACGGGTTAGGATTAGGGTTCGTGTTAGGGTTAGGGTAGGGTTAGGGTTAGGGTACGCGTTAGGGTTAGGGTAGTTATTAAACCTATCCCACTCTCTAGATACCCCTTAGCACGTAAAGGAACATTATTTGGGTGTCCAGCCATGGAGAAGAGTTTAGACACTAAGATAATATAAGGAACACACACATTATAAAGAAATCACATTAGGATTCTGTTTTTAAGCTGTTCCTTAAAACACTAGTGCTTAGGAAATCTATTGGAGGCAGAAGCAGTCAAGGGTAGCCTAGGGTTAGGGTTAGGCTTAGGGTTAGGCTTAGGGTACGGCTTAGGGTACGGTTTCGGGGAGGGCTTCGGGTACGGCGTAGGGTATGGGTTAGGGTTAGGGTTAGGGTTAGTGTTAGGGTTAGGGCTCGGTTTAGGGTACGGGTTAGGATTAGGTTACGTGTTAGGGTTAGGGTAGGGGTTAGGGTTAGGGTACGCGTTAGGGTTAGGGTAGTGATTAAACCTATCCCACTCTCTCGATACCCCTTAGCACATAAAGGAATATTATTTGGGGGTCCAGCCATGGAGAAGAGTTTAGACATTAGGATTAGATAAGGAACACACCCATTATAAAGAAATCACATTAGGATTCTCTTTTTAAGCTGTTCCTTAAAACACTAGTGCTTAGGAAATCTATTGGAGGCAGAAGCAGTCAAGGGTAGCCTAGGGTTAGGGTTAGGCTTAGGGTTAGGCTTAGGGTACGGCTTAGGGTACGGGTTCGGGGAGGGCTTCGGGTACGGCGTAGGGAATGGGTTAGGGTTAGGGTTAGGTTTAGTGTTAGGGTTAGGGCTCGTTTTAGGGTACGGGTTAGGATTAGGGTTCGTGTTAGGGTTAGGGTAGGGGTGAGGGTTAGGGTACGTGTTACGGATAGGGTAGTTATTAAACCTATCCCACTCTCTAGTTACCCATTAGCACGTAAAGGAATATTATTTGGGGGTCCAGCCATGGAGAAGAGTTTAGACACTAGGATAAGATAAGGAACACACCCATTATAAAGAAATCACATTAGGATTCTCTTTTTAAGCTGTTCCTTAAAACACTAGTGCTTAGGAAATCTATTGGAGGCAGAAGCAGTCAAGGGTAGCCTAGGGTTAGGTTTAGGCTTAGGGTTAGGCTTAGGGTACGGCTTAGGGTACGGGTTCGGGGAGGGCTTCGGGGATGGGGTAGGGTATGGGTTAGGGTTAGGGTTACGGTTAGTGTTAGGGTTAGGGCTCGGTTTAGGGTACGGGTTTGGATTAGGGTACGTGTTAGGGTTAGGGTAGGGGTTAGGGTTAGGGTCCGCGTTAGGGTTAGGGTAGTTATTAAACCTATCCCACTCTCTAGATACCCCTTAGCACGTAAAGGAATATTATTTGGGGGTCCAGCCATGGAGAAGAGTTTAGACACTAAGATAATATAAGGAACACACACATTATAAAGAAATCACATTAGGATACTTTTTTTAAGCTGTTCCTTAAAACACTAGTGCTTAGGAAATCTATTGTAGGCAGAAGCAGTCAAGGGTAGCATAGGGTTAGGGTTAGGCTTAGGGTTAGGCTTAGGGTACGGCTTAGGGTACGGGTTCGGGGAGGGCTTCGGGTACGGCGTAGGGTATGGGTTAGGGTTAGGGTTAGGGTTAGTGTTAGGGTTAGGGCTCGGTTTAGGGTACGGGTTAGGATTAGGGTACGTGTTAGGGTTAGGATAGGGGTTAGGGTTAGGGTACGCGTTAGGGTTAGGGTAGTTATTAAACCTATCCCACTCTCTAGATACCCCTTAGCACGTAAAGGAATATTATTAGGGGGTCCAGCCATGGAGAAGAGTTTAGACACTAAGATAATATAAGGAACACACACATTATAAAGAAATCACATTAGGATTCTCTTTTTAAGCTGTTCCTTAAAACACTAGTGCTTAGGAAATCTATTGGAGGCAGAAGCAGTCAAGGGTAGCCTAGGGTTAGGGTTAGGCTTACGGTTAGGCTTAGGGTACGGCTTAGGGTACGTGTTCGGGGAGGGCTTCGGGCACGGCGTAGGGTATGGGTTAGGGTTAGGGTTAGGGTTAGTGTTAGGGTTAGGGCTCGTTTTAGGGTACGGGTTAGGATTAGGGTTCGTGTTAGGGTTAGGGTAGGGGTTAGGGTTAGGGTACGTGTTACGAATAGGGTAGTTATTAAACCTATCCCACTCTCTAGTTACCCCTTAGTACGTAAAGGAATATTATTTGGGTGTCCAGCCATGGAGAAGAGTTTAGACACAAAGATAATATAAGGAACACACACATTATAAAGAAATCACATTAGGATTCTCTTTTTAAGCTGTTCCTTAAAACACTAGTGCTTAGGAAATCTATTGGAGGCAGAAGCAGTCAAGGGTAGCCTAGGGTTAGGGTTAGGCTTAGGGTTAGGCTTAGGGTATGGCTTAGGGTACGGTTTCGGGGAGGGCTTCGGGTACGGCGTAGGGTATGGGTTAGGGTTAGGGTTAGGGTTAGTGTTAGGGTTAGGGCTCGGTTTAGGGTACGGGTTAGGATTAGGTTACGTGTTAGGGTTAGGGTAGGGGTTAGGGTTAGGGTACGCGTTAGGGTTAGGGTAGTGATTAAACCTATCCCACTCTCTCGATACCCCTTAGCACATAAAGGAATATTATTTGGGGGTCCAGCCATGGAGAAGAGTTTAGACATTAGGATTAGATAAGGAACACACCCATTATAAAGAAATCACATTAGGATTCTCTTTTTAAGCTGTTCCTTAAAACACTAGTGCTTAGGAAATCTATTGGAGGCAGAAGCAGTCAAGGGTAGCCTAGGGTTAGGGTTAGGCTTAGGGTTAGGCTTAGGGTACGGCTTAGGGTACGGGTTCGGGGAGGGCTTCGGGTACGGCGTAGGGTATGGGTTAGGGTTAGGGTTAGGTTTAGTGTTAGGGTTAGGGCTCGTTTTAGGGTACGGGTTAGGATTAGGGTTCGTGTTAGGGTTAGGGTAGGGGTGAGGGTTAGGGTACGTGTTACGGATAGGGTAGTTATTAAACCTATCCCACTCTCTAGTTACCCATTAGCACGTAAAGGAATATTATTTGGGGGTCCAGCCATGGAGAAGAGTTTAGACACTAGGATAAGATAAGGAACACACCCATTATAAAGAAATCACATTAGGATTCTCTTTTTAAGCTGTTCCTTAAAACACTAGTGCTTAGGAAATCTATTGGAGGCAGAAGCAGTCAAGGGTAGCCTAGGGTTAGGGTTAGGCTTAGGGTTAGGCTTAGGGTACGGCTTAGGGTACGGGTTCGGGGAGGGCTTCGGGGATGGGGTAGGGTATGGGTTAGGGTTAGGGTTACGGTTAGTGTTAGGGTTAGGGCTCGGTTTAGGGTACGGGTTTGGATTAGGGTACGTGTTAGGGTTAGGGTAGGGGTTAGGGTTAGGGTCCGCGTTAGGGTTAGGGTAGTTATTAAACCTATCCCACTCTCTAGATACCCCTTAGCACGTAAAGGAATATTATTAGGGGGTCCAGCCATGGAGAAGAGTTTAGACCCTAAGATAATATAAGGAACACACACATTATAAAGAAATCACATTAGGATACTTTTTTTAAGCTGTTCCTTAAAACACTAGTGCTTAGGAAATCTATTGGAGGCAGAAGCAGTCAAGGGTAGCCTAGGGTTAGGGTTAGGCTTAGGGTTAGGCTTAGGGTACGGCTTAGGGTACGGGTTCGGGGAGGGCTTCGGGTACGGCGTAGGGTATGGGTTAGGGTTAAGGTTAGGGTTAGTTTTAGGGTTAGGGCTCGGTTTAGGGTACGGGTTAGGATTAGGGTACGTGTTAGGGTTAGGGTAGGGGTTAGGGTTAGGGTACGCGTTAGGGTTAGGGTAGTTATTAAACCTATCCCACTCTCTAGTTACCCCTTAGCACGTAAAGGAATATTATTTGGGGGTCCAGCCATGGAGAAGAGTTTAGACACTAGGATAAGATAAGGAACACACACATTATAAAGAAATCACATTAGGATTCTCTTTTTAAGCTGTTCCTTAAAACACTAGTGCTTAGGAAATCTACTGGAGGCAGAAGCAGTCAAGGGTAGCCTAGGGTTAGGGTTAGGCTTAGGGTTAGGCTTAGGGTACGGCTTAGGGTACGGGTTCGGGGAGGGCTTCGGGTACGGCGTAGGGTATGGGTTAGGGTTAGGGTTAGGGTTAGTGTTAGGGTTAGGGCTCGGTTTAGGGTACGGGTTAGGATTAGGGTACGTGTTAGGGTTAGGGTAGGGGTTAGGGTTAGGGTACGCGTTAGGGTTAGGGTAGTGATTAAACCTATCCCACTCTCTCGATACCCCTTAGCACATAAAGGAATATTATTTGAGGGTCCAGCCATGGAGAAGAGTTTAGACACTAGGATTAGATAAGGAACACACCCATTATAAAGAAATCACATTAGGATTCTCTTTTTAAGCTGTTCCTTAAAACACTAGTGCTTAGGAAATCTATTGGAGGCAGAAGCAGTCAAGGGTAGCCTAGGGTTAGGGTTAGGCTTAGGGTAAGGCTTAGGGTACGGCTTAGGGTACGTGTTCGGGGAGGGCTTCGGGTACGGCGTAGGGTATGGGTTAGGGTTAGGGTTAGGTTTAGTGTTAGGGTTAGGGCTCGTTTTAGGGTACGGGTTAGGATTAGGGTTCGTGTTAGGGTTAGGGTAGGGGTGAGGGTTAGGGTACGTGTTACGGATAGGGTAGTTATTAAACCTATCCCACTCTCTAGTTACCCATTAGCACGTAAAGGAATATTATTTGGGGGTCCAGCCATGGAGAAGAGTTTAGACACTAGGATAAGATAAGGAACACACCCATTATAAAGAAATCACATTATGATTCTCTTTTTAAGCTGTTCCTTAAAACACTAGTGCTTAGGAAATCTATTGGAGGCAGAAGCAGTCAAGGGTAGCCTAGGGTTAGGGTTAGGCTTAGGGTTAGGCTTAGGGTACGGCTTAGGGTACGGGTTCGGGGAGGGCTTCGGGTACGGCGTAGGGTATGGGTTAGGGTTAGGGTTACGGTTAGTGTTAGGGTTAGGGCTCGGTTTAGGGTACGGGTTAGGATTAGGGTACGTGTTATGGTTAGGGTAGGGGTTAGGGTTAGGGTACGCGTTAGGGTTAGGGTAGTTATTAAACCTATCCCACTCTCTAGATACCCCTTAACACGTAAAGGAATATTATTAGGGGGTCCAGCCATGGAGAAGAGTTTAGACACTAAGATAATATAAGGAACACACACATTATAAAGAAATCACATTAGGATTCTCTTTTTAAGCTGTTCCTTAAAACACTAGTGCTTAGGAAATCTATTGGAGGCAGAAGCAGTCAAGGGTAGCCTAGGGTTAGGGTTAGGCTTACGGTTAGGCTTAGGGTACGGCTTAGGGTACGTGTTCGGTGAGGGCTTCGGGTACGGCGTAGGGTATGGGTTAGGGTTAGGTTTAGTGTTAGGGTTAGGGCTTGGTTTAGGGTACGGGTTAGGATTAGGGTACGTGTCAGGGTTAGGGTAGGGGTTAGCGTTACGGTACGCGTTAGGATTAGGGTAGTTATTAAACCTATCCCACTCTCTAGTTACCCCTTAGCACGTAAAGGAATATTATTTGGGGGTCCAGCCATGGAGAAGAGTTTAGACACTAGGATAAGATAAGGAACACACCCATTATAAAGAAATCACATTAGGATTCTCTTTTTAAGCTGTTCCTTGAAACACTAGTGCTTAGGAAATCTATTGGAGGCAGAAGCAGTCAAGGGTAGCCTAGGGTTATGGTTAGGCTTAGGGTACGGCTTAGGGTACGGCTTAGGGTACGTGTTCGGGGAGGGCTTCGGGTACGGCGTAGGGTATGGGTTAGGGTTAGGGTTAGGGTTAGTGTTAGGGTTAGGGCTCGGTTTAGGGTACGGGTTAGGATTAGGGTACATGTTAGGGTTAGGGTAGGGGTTAGGGTTAGGGTACGCGTTACGGTTAGGGTAGTTATTAAACCTATCCCACTCTCTAGATACCCCTTAGCACGTAAAGGAATATTATTTGGGGTCCAGCCATGGAGAAGAGTTTAGACACTAAGATAATATAAGGAACACACACATTATAAAGAAATCACATTAGGATTCTCTTTTTAAGCTGTTCCTTAAAACACTAGTGCTTAGGAAATCTATTGGAGGCAGAAGCAGTCAAGGGTAGCCTAGGGTTAGGGTTAGGCTTAGGGTTAGGCTTAGGGTACGGCTTAGGGTACGGGTTCGGGGAGGGCTTCGGGTACGGCGTAGGGTATGGGTTAGGGTTAGGGTTAGGTTTAGTGTTAGGGTTAGGGCTCGTTTTAGGGTACGGGTTAGGATTAGGGTTCGTGTTAGGGTTAGGGTAGGGGTGAGGGTTAGGGTACGTGTTACGGATAGGGTAGTTATTAAACCTATCCCACTCTCTAGTTACCCATTAGCACGTAAAGGAATATTATTTGGGGGTCCAGCCATGGAGAAGAGTTTAGACACTAGGATAAGATAAGGAACACACCCATTATAAAGAAATCACATTAGGATTCTCTTTTTAAGCTGTTCCTTAAAACACTAGTGCTTAGGAAATCTATTGGAGGCAGAAGCAGTCAAGGGTAGCCTAGGGTTAGGGTTAGGCTTAGGGTTAGGCTTAGGGTACGGCTTAGGGTACGGGTTCGGGGAGGGCTTCGGGGATGGGGTAGGGTATGGGTTAGGGTTAGGGTTACGGTTAGTGTTAGGGTTAGGGCTCGGTTTAGGGTACGGGTTTGGATTAGGGTACGTGTTAGGGTTAGGGTAGGGGTTAGGGTTAGGGTCCGCGTTAGGGTTAGGGTAGTTATTAAACCTATCCCACTCTCTAGATACCCCTTAGCACGTAAAGGAATATTATTAGGGGGTCCAGCCATGGAGAAGAGTTTAGACACTAAGATAATATAAGGAACACACACATTATAAAGAAATCACATTAGGATACTTTTTTTAAGCTGTTCCTTAAAACACTAGTGCTTAGGAAATCTATTGGAGGCAGAAGCAGTCAAGGGTAGCCTAGGGTTAGGGTTAGGCTTAGGGTTAGGCTTAGGGTACGGCTTAGGGTACGGGTTCGGGGAGGGCTTCGGGTACGGCGTAGGGTATGGGTTAGGGTTAAGGTTAGGGTTAGTTTTAGGGTTAGGGCTCGGTTTAGGGTACGGGTTAGGATTAGGGTACGTGTTAGGGTTAGGGTAGGGGTTAGGGTTAGGGTACGCGTTAGGGTTAGGGTAGTTATTAAACCTATCCCACTCTCTAGTTACCCCTTAGCACGTAAAGGAATATTATTTGGGGGTCCAGCCATGGAGAAGAGTTTAGACACTAGGATAAGATAAGGAACACACACATTATAAAGAAATCACATTAGGATTCTCTTTTTAAGCTGTTCCTTAAAACACTAGTGCTTAGGAAATCTACTGGAGGCAGAAGCAGTCAAGGGTAGCCTAGGGTTAGGGTTAGGCTTAGGGTTAGGCTTAGGGTACGGCTTAGGGTACGGGTTCGGGGAGGGCTTCGGGTACGGCGTAGGGTATGGGTTAGGGTTAGGGTTAGGGTTAGTGTTAGGGTTAGGGCTCGGTTTAGGGTACGGGTTAGGATTAGGGTACGTGTTAGGGTTAGGGTAGGGGTTAGGGTTAGGGTACGCGTTAGGGTTAGGGTAGTGATTAAACCTATCCCACTCTCTCGATACCCCTTAGCACATAAAGGAATATTATTTGAGGGTCCAGCCATGGAGAAGAGTTTAGACACTAGGATTAGATAAGGAACACACCCATTATAAAGAAATCACATTAGGATTCTCTTTTTAAGCTGTTCCTTAAAACACTAGTGCTTAGGAAATCTATTGGAGGCAGAAGCAGTCAAGGGTAGCCTAGGGTTAGGGTTAGGCTTAGGGTAAGGCTTAGGGTACGGCTTAGGGTACGTGTTCGGGGAGGGCTTCGGGTACGGCGTAGGGTATGGGTTAGGGTTAGGGTTAGGTTTAGTGTTAGGGTTAGGGCTCGTTTTAGGGTACGGGTTAGGATTAGGGTTCGTGTTAGGGTTAGGGTAGGGGTGAGGGTTAGGGTACGTGTTACGGATAGGGTAGTTATTAAACCTATCCCACTCTCTAGTTACCCCTTAGCACGTAAAGGAATATTATTTGGGGGTCCAGCCATGGAGAAGAGTTTAGACACTAGGATAAGATAAGGAACACACCCATTATAAAGAAATCACATTAGGATTCTCTTTTTAAGCTGTTCCTTAAAACACTAGTGCTTAGGAAATCTATTGGAGGCAGAAGCAGTCAAGGGTAGCCTAGGGTTAGGGTTAGGCTTAGGGTTAGGCTTAGGGTACGGCTTAGGGTACGGGGTCGGGGAGGGCTTCGGGTACGGCGTAGGGTATGGGTTAGGGTTAGGGTTACGGTTAGTGTTAGGGTTAGGGCTCGGTTTAGGGTACGGGTTAGGATTAGGGTACGTGTTATGGTTAGGGTAGGGGTTAGGGTTAGGGTACGCGTTAGGGTTAGGGTAGTTATTAAACCTATCCCACTCTCTAGATACCCCTTAACACGTAAAGGAATATTATTAGGGGGTCCAGCCATGGAGAAGAGTTTAGACACTAAGATAATATAAGGAACACACACATTATAAAGAAATCACATTAGGATTCTCTTTTTAAGCTGTTCCTTAAAACACTAGTGCTTAGGAAATCTATTGGAGGCAGAAGCAGTCAAGGGTAGCCTAGGGTTAGGGTTAGGCTTACGGTTAGGCTTAGGGTACGGCTTAGGGTACGTGTTCGGTGAGGGCTTCGGGTACGGCGTAGGGTATGGGTTAGGGTTAGGTTTAGTGTTAGGGTTAGGGCTTGGTTTAGGGTACGGGTTAGGATTAGGGTACGTGTCAGGGTTAGGGTAGGGGTTAGCGTTACGGTACGCGTTAGGATTAGGGTAGTTATTAAACCTATCCCACTCTCTAGTTACCCCTTAGCACGTAAAGGAATATTATTTGGGGGTCCAGCCATGGAGAAGAGTTTAGACACTAGGATAAGATAAGGAACACACCCATTATAAAGAAATCACATTAGGATTCTCTTTTTAAGCTGTTCCTTGAAACACTAGTGCTTAGGAAATCTATTGGAGGCAGAAGCAGTCAAGGGTAGCCTAGGGTTATGGTTAGGCTTAGGGTACGGCTTAGGGTACGGCTTAGGGTACGTGTTCGGGGAGGGCTTCGGGTACGGCGTAGGGTATGGGTTAGGGTTAGGGTTAGGGTTAGTGTTAGGGTTAGGGCTCGGTTTAGGGTACGGGTTAGGATTAGGGTACATGTTAGGGTTAGGGTAGGGGTTAGGGTTAGGGTACGCGTTACGGTTAGGGTAGTTATTAAACCTATCCCACTCTCTAGATACCCCTTAGCACGTAAAGGAATATTATTTGGGGTCCAGCCATGGAGAAGAGTTTAGACACTAAGATAATATAAGGAACACACACATTATAAAGAAATCACATTAGGATTCTCTTTTTAAGCTGTTCCTTAAAACACTAGTGCTTAGGAAATCTATTGGAGGCAGAAGCAGTCAAGGGTAGCCTAGGTTTAGGGTTAGGCTTAGGGTTAGGCTTAGGGTACGGCTTAGGGTACGGGTTCGGGTAGGGCTTCGGGTACGGCGTAGGGTATGGGTTAGGGTTAAGGTTAGGGTTAGTGTTAGGGTTAGGGCTCGGTTTAGGGTACGGGTTAGGATTAGGGTACGTGTTAGGGTTAGGGTAGGGGTTAGCGTTAGGGTACGCGTTAGGGTTAGGGTAGTTATTAAACCTATCCCACTCTCTAGTTACCCCTTAGCACGTAAAGGAATATTATTTGGGGGTCCAGCCATGGAGAAGAGTTTAGACACTAGGATAAGATAAGGAACACACACATTATAAAGAAATCACATTAGGATTCTCTTTTTAAGCTGTTCCTTAAAACTCTAGTGCTTAGGAAATCTACTGGAGGCAGAAGCAGTCAAGGGTAGCCTAGGGTTAGGGTTAGGCTTAGGGTTAGGCTTAGGGTACGGCTTAGGGTACGGGTTCGGGGAGGGCTTCGGGTACGGCGTAGTGTATGGGTTAGGGTTAGGGTTAGGGTTAGTGTTAGGGTTAGGGCTCGGTTTAGGTTACGGGTTAGGATTAGGGTTCGTGTTAGGGTTAGGGTAGGGGTTAGGGTTAGGGTACGTGTTACGGATAGGGTAGTTATTAAACCTATCCCACTCTCTAGTTACCCCTTAGCACGTAAAGGAATATTATTTGGGGGTCCAGCCATGGAGAAGAGTTTAGACACTAGGATAAGATAAGGAACACACCCATTATAAAGAAATCACATTAGGATTCTCTTTTTAAGCTGTTCCTTAAAACACTAGTGCTTAGGAAATCTATTGGAGGCAGAAGCAGTCAAGGGTAGCCTAGGGTTAGGGTTAGGCTTAGGGTTAGGCTTAGGGTACGGCTTAGGGTACGGGTTCGGGGAGTGCTTCGGGCACGGCGTAGGGTATGGGTTAGGGTTAGGGTTAGGGTTAGTGTTAGGGTTAGGGCTCGGTTTAGGGTACGGGTTAGGATTAGGGTACGAGTTAGGGTTAGATTAGGGGTTAGGGTTAGGGTACGCGTTAGGGTTAGGGTAGTTATTAAACCTATCCCACTCTCTAGATACCCCTTAGCACGTAAAGGAATATTATTTGGGGGTGCAGCCATGGAGAAGAGTTTAGACACTAGGATAAGATAAGGAACACACCCATTATAAAGAAATCACATTAGGATTCTCTTTTTAAGCTGTTCCTTAAAACACTAGTGCTTAGGAAATTCATTGGAGGCAGAAGCAGTCAAGGGTAGCCTAGGGTTAGGGTTAGGCTTAGGGTTAGGCTTAGGGTACGGCTTAGGGTACGGGTTCGGGGAGGGTTTCGGGTACGGCGTAGGGTATGGGTTAGGGTTAGGGTTAGGGTTAGTGTTAGGGTTAGAGCTCGGTTTAGGGTACGGGTTAGGATTAGGGTACGTGTTAGGGTTAGGGTAGGGGTTAGGGTTAGGGTACGCGTTAGGGTTAGGGTAGTGATTAAACCTATCCCACTCTCTCGATACCCCTTAGCACGTAAAGGAATATTATTTGGGGGTCCAGCCATGGAGAAGAGTTTAGACACTAAGATAATATAAGGAACACACACATTATAAAGAAATCACATTAGGATTCTCTTTTTAAGCTGTTCCTTAAAACACTAGTGCTTAGGAAATCTATTGGAGGCAGAAGCAGTCAAGGGTAGCCTAGGGTTAGGGTTAGGCTTAGGGTTAGGCTTAGGGTACGGCTTAGGGTACGTGTTCGGGGAGGGCTTCGGGTACGGCGTAGGGTACGGGTTAGGGTTAGGGTTAGGGTTAGTGTTAGGGTTAGGGCTCGGTTTAGGGTACAGGTTAGGATTAGGGTACGTGTTAGGGTTAGGGTAAGGGTTAGGGTTAGGGTACGCGTTAGGGTTAGGGTAGTGATTAAACCTATCCCACTCTCTCGATACCCCTTAGCACATAAAGGAATATTATTTAGGGGTCCAGCCATGGAGAAGAGTTTAGACACTAGGATTAGATAAGGAACACACCCATTATAAAGAAATCACATTAGGATTCTCTTTTTAAGCTGTTCCTTAAAACTCTAGTGCTTAAGAAATCTGTTGGAGGCAGAAGCAGTCAAGGGTAGCCTAGGGTTAGGGTTAGGCTTAGGGTTAGGCTTAGGGTACGGCTTAGGGTACGTGTTCGGGGAGGGCTTCGGGTACGGCGTAGGGTATGGGTTAGGGTTAGGGTTAGGGTTAGTGTTAGGGTTAGGGGTCGGTTTAGGGTACGGGTTAGGATTAGGGTACATGTTAGGGTTAGGGTAGGGGTTAGGGTTAGGGTACGCGTTACGGTTAGGGTAGTTATTAAACCTATCCCACTCTCTAGATACCCCTTAGCACGTAAAGGAATATTATTTGGGGTCCAGCCATGGAGAAGAGTTTAGACACTAAGATAATATAAGGAACACACACATTATAAAGAAATCACATTAGGATTCTCTTTTTAAGCTGTTCCTTAAAACACTAGTGCTTAGGAAATCTATTGGAGGCAGAAGCAGTCAAGGGTAGCCTAGGTTTAGGGTTAGGCTTAGGGTTAGGCTTAGGGTACGGCTTAGGGTACGGGTTCGGGTAGGGCTTCGGGTACGGCGTAGGGTATGGGTTAGGGTTAAGGTTAGGGTTAGTGTTAGGGTTAGGGCTCGGTTTAGGGTACGGGTTAGGATTAGGGTACGTGTTAGGGTTAGGGTAGGGGTTAGCGTTAGGGTACGCGTTAGGGTTAGGGTAGTTATTAAACCTATCCCACTCTCTAGTTACCCCTTAGCACGTAAAGGAATATTATTTGGGGGTCCAGCCATGGAGAAGAGTTTAGACACTAGGATAAGATAAGGAACACACACATTATAAAGAAATCACATTAGGATTCTCTTTTTAAGCTGTTCCTTAAAACTCTAGTGCTTAGGAAATCTACTGGAGGCAGAAGCAGTCAAGGGTAGCCTAGGGTTAGGGTTAGGCTTAGGGTTAGGCTTAGGGTACGGCTTAGGGTACGGGTTCGGGGAGGGCTTCGGGTACGGCGTAGGGTATGGGTTAGGGTTAGGGTTAGGGTTAGTGTTAGGGTTAGGGCTCGGTTTAGGTTACGGGTTAGGATTAGGGTTCGTGTTAGGGTTAGGGTAGGGGTTAGGGTTAGGGTACGTGTTACGGATAGGGTAGTTATTAAACCTATCCCACTCTCTAGTTACCCCTTAGCACGTAAAGGAATATTATTTGGGGGTCCAGCCATGGAGAAGAGTTTAGACACTAGGATAAGATAAGGAACACACCCATTATAAAGAAATCACATTAGGATTCTCTTTTTAAGCTGTTCCTTAAAACACTAGTGCTTAGGAAATCTATTGGAGGCAGAAGCAGTCAAGGGTAGCCTAGGGTTAGGGTTAGGCTTAGGGTTAGGCTTAGGGTACGGCTTAGGGTACGGGTTCGGGGAGTGCTTCGGGCACGGCGTAGGGTATGGGTTAGGGTTAGGGTTAGGGTTAGTGTTAGGGTTAGGGCTCGGTTTAGGGTACGGGTTAGGATTAGGGTACGAGTTAGGGTTAGATTAGGGGTTAGGGTTAGGGTACGCGTTAGGGTTAGGGTAGTTATTAAACCTATCCCACTCTCTAGATACCCCTTAGCACGTAAAGGAATATTATTTGGGGGTGCAGCCATGGAGAAGAGTTTAGACACTAGGATAAGATAAGGAACACACCCATTATAAAGAAATCACATTAGGATTCTCTTTTTAAGCTGTTCCTTAAAACACTAGTGCTTAGGAAATTCATTGGAGGCAGAAGCAGTCAAGGGTAGCCTAGGGTTAGGGTTAGGCTTAGGGTTAGGCTTAGGGTACGGCTTAGGGTACGGGTTCGGGGAGGGTTTCGGGTACGGCGTAGGGTATGGGTTAGGGTTAGGGTTAGGGTTAGTGTTAGGGTTAGAGCTCGGTTTAGGGTACGGGTTAGGATTAGGGTACGTGTTAGGGTTAGGGTAGGGGTTAGGGTTAGGGTACGCGTTAGGGTTAGGGTAGTGATTAAACCTATCCCACTCTCTCGATACCCCTTAGCACGTAAAGGAATATTATTTGGGGGTCCAGCCATGGAGAAGAGTTTAGACACTAAGATAATATAAGGAACACACACATTATAAAGAAATCACATTAGGATTCTCTTTTTAAGCTGTTCCTTAAAACACTAGTGCTTAGGAAATCTATTGGAGGCAGAAGCAGTCAAGGGTAGCCTAGGGTTAGGGTTAGGCTTAGGGTTAGGCTTAGGGTACGGCTTAGGGTACGTGTTTGGGGAGGGCTTCGGGTACGGCGTAGGGTACGGGTTAGGGTTAGGGTTAGGGTTAGTGTTAGGGTTAGGGCTCGGTTTAGGGTACAGGTTAGGATTAGGGTACGTGTTAGGGTTAGGGTAAGGGTTAGGGTTAGGGTACGCGTTAGGGTTAGGGTAGTGATTAAACCTATCCCACTCTCTCGATACCCCTTAGCACATAAAGGAATATTATTTGGGGGTCCAGCCATGGAGAAGAGTTTAGACACTAGGATTAGATAAGGAACACACCCATTATAAAGAAATCACATTAGGATTCTCTTTTTAAGCTGTTCCTTAAAACTCTAGTGCTTAAGAAATCTGTTGGAGGCAGAAGCAGTCAAGGGTAGCCTAGGGTTAGGGTTAGGCTTAGGGTTAGGCTTAGGGTACGGCTTAGGGTACGTGTTCGGGGAGGGCTTCGGGTACGGCGTAGGGTATGGGTTAGGGTTAGGGTTAGGGTTAGTGTTAGGGTTAGGGCTCGGTTTAGGGTACGGGTTAGGATTAGGGTATGTGTTAGGGTTAGGGTAGGGGTTAGGGTTAGGGTACGCGTTAGGGTTAGGGTAGTTATTAAACCTATCCCACTCTCTAGATACCCCTTAGCACGTAAAGGAATATTATTTGGGGGTCCAGCCATGGAGAAGAGTTTAGACACTAAGATAATATAAGGAACACACACATTATAAAGAAATCACATTAGGATTCTCTTTTTAAGCTGTTCCTTAAAACACTAGTGCTTAGGAAATCTATTGGAGGCAGAAGCAGTCAAGGGTAGCCTAGGGTTAGGGTTAGGCTTAGGGGTAGGCTTAGGGTACGGCTTAGGATACGGGTTCGGGGAGGGCTTCGGGTACGGCGTAGGGTATGGGTTAGGGTTAGGGTTAGGGTTAGTATTAGGGTTAGGGCTCGGTTTAGGGTACGGGTTAGGATTAGGGTACGTGTTAGGGTTAGGGTAGGGGTTAGGGTTATGGTACGCGTTAGGGTTAGGGTAGTGATTAAACCTATCCCACTCTCTAGACACCCCTTAGCACATAAAGGAATATTATTTGGGGGTCCAGCCATGGAGAAGAGTTTAGACACTAGGATTAGATAAGGAACACACCCATTATAAAGAAATCACATTAGGATTCTCTTTTTAAGCTGTTCCTTAAAACACTAGTGCTTAGGAAATCTATTGGAGGCAGAAGCAGTCAAGGGTAGCCTAGGGTTAGGGTTAGGCTTAGGGTTAGGCTTAGGGTACGGCTTAGGGTACGGGTTCGGGGAGGGCTTCGGGGATGGGGTAGGGTATGGGTTAGGGTTAGGGTTACGGTTAGTGTTAGGGTTAGGGCTCGGTTTAGGGTACGGGTTTGGATTAGGGTACGTGTTAGGGTTAGGGTAGGGGTTAGGGTTAGGGTCCGCGTTAGGGTTAGGGTAGTTATTAAACCTATCCCACTCTCTAGATACCCCTTAGCACGTAAAGGAATATTATTAGGGGGTCCAGCCATGGAGAAGAGTTTAGACACTAAGATAATATAAGGAACACACACATTATAAAGAAATCACAATAGGATACTTTTTTTAAGCTGTTCCTTAAAACACTAGTGCTTAGGAAATCTATTGTAGGCAGAAGCAGTCAAGGGTAGCATAGGGTTAGGGTTAGGCTTAGGGTTAGGCTTAGGGTACGGCTTAGGGTACGGGTTCGGGGAGGGCTTCGGGTACGGCGTAGGGTATGGGTTAGGGTTAGGGTTAGGGTTAGTGTTAGGGTTAGGGCTCGGTTTAGGGTACGGGTTAGGATTAGGGTACGTGTTAGGGTTAGGATAGGGGTTAGGGTTAGGGTACGCGTTAGGGTTAGGGTAGTTATTAAACCTATCCCACTCTCTAGATACCCCTTAGCACGTAAAGGAATATTATTAGGGTGTCCAGCCATGGAGAAGAGTTTAGACACTAAGATAATATAAGGAACACACACATTATAAAGAAATCACATTAGGATTCTCTTTTTAAGCTGTTCCTTAAAACACTAGTGCTTAGGAAATCTATTGGAGGCAGAAGCAGTCAAGGGTAGCCTAGGGTTAGGGTTAGGCTTACGGTTAGGCTTAGGGTACGGCTTAGGGTACGGGTTCGGGGAGGGCTTCGGGTACGGCGTAGGGTATGGGTTAGGGTTAGGGTTAGTGTTAGGGTTAGGGCTCGGTTTAGGGTACGGGTTAGGATTAGGGTACGTGTTAGGGTTAGGGTAGGGGTTAGGGTTAGGGTACGCGTTAGGGTTAGGGTAGTGATTAAACCTATCCCACTCTCTCGATACCCCTTAGCACATAAAGGAATATTATTTGAGGGTCCAGCCATGGAGAAGAGTTTAGACACTAGGATTAGATAAGGAACACACCCATTATAAAGAAATCACATTAGGATTCTCTTTTTAAGCTGTTCCTTAAAACACTAGTGCTTAGGAAATCTATTGGAGGCAGAAGCAGTCAAGGGTAGCCTAGGGTTAGGGTTAGGCTTAGGGTTAGGCTTAGGGTACGGCTTAGGGTACGTGTTCGGGGAGGGCTTCGGGTACGGCGTAGGGTATGGGTTAGGGTTAGGGTTAGGTTTAGTGTTAGGGTTAGGGCTCGTTTTAGGGTACGGGTTAGGATTAGGGTTCGTGTTAGGGTTAGGGTAGGGGTGAGGGTTAGGGTACGTGTTACGGATAGGGTAGTTATTAAACCTATCCCACTCTCTAGTTACCCATTAGCACGTAAAGGAATATTATTTGGGGGTCCAGCCATGGAGAAGAGTTTAGACACTAGGATAAGATAAGGAACACACCCATTATAAAGAAATCACATTAGGATTCTCTTTTTAAGCTGTTCCTTAAAACACTGGTGCTTAGGAAATCTATTGGAGGCAGAAGCAGTCAAGGGTAGCCTAGGGTTAGGGTTAGGCTTAGGGTTAGGCTTAGGGTACGGCTTAGGGTACGGGTTCGGGGAGGGCTTCGGGTACGGCGTAGGGTATGGGTTAGGGTTAGGGTTACGGTTAGTGTTAGGGTTAGGGCTCGGTTTAGGGTACGGGTTAGGATTAGGGTACGTGTTATGGTTAGGGTAGGGGTTAGGGTTAGGGTACGCGTTAGGGTTAGGGTAGTTATTAAACCTATCCCACTCTCTAGATACCCCTTAACACGTAAAGGAATATTATTAGGGGGTCCAGCCATGGAGAAGAGTTTAGACACTAAGATAATATAAGGAACACACACATTATAAAGAAATCACATTAGGATTCTCTTTTTAAGCTGTTCCTTAAAACACTAGTGCTTAGGAAATCTATTGGAGGCAGAAGCAGTCAAGGGTAGCCTAGGGTTAGGGTTAGGCTTACGGTTAGGCTTAGGGTACGGCTTAGGGTACGTGTTCGGGGAGGGCTTCGGGTACGGCGTAGGGTATGGGTTAGGATTAGGTTTAGTGTTAGGGTTAGGGCTTGGTTTAGGGTACGGGTTAGGATTAGGGTACGTGTCAGGGTTAGGGTAGGGGTTAGCGTTACGGTACGCGTTAGGGTTAGGGTAGTTATTAAACCTATCCCACTCTCTAGTTAACCCTTAGCACGTAAAGGAATATTATTTGGGGGTCCAGCCATGGAGAAGAGTTTAGACACTAGGATAAGATAAGGAACACACCCATTATAAAGAAATCACATTAGGATTCTCTTTTTAAGCTGTTCCTTGAAACACTAGTGCTTAGGAAATCTATTGGAGGCAGAAGCAGTCAAGGGTAGCCTAGGGTTATGGTTAGGCTTAGGGTTAGGCTTAGGGTACGGCTTAGGGTACGTGTTCGGGGAGGGCTTCGGGTACGGCGTAGGGTATGGGTTAGGGTTAGGGTTAGGGTTAGTGTTAGGGTTAGGGCTCGGTTTAGGGTACGTGTTAGGATTAGGGTACATGTTAGGGTTAGGGTAGGGGTTAGGGTTAGGGTACGCGTTACGGTTATTGTAGTTATTAAACCTATCCCACTCTCTAGATACCCCTTAGCACGTAAAGGAATATTATTTGGGGTCCAGCCATGGAGAAGAGTTTAGACACTAAGATAATATAAGGAACACACCCATTATAAAGAAATCACATTAGGATTCTCTTTTTAAGCTGTTCCTTAAAACACTAGTGCTTAGGAAATCTATTGGAGGCAGAAGCAGTCAAGGGTAGCCTAGGGTTAGGGTTAGGCTTAGGGTTAGGCTTAGGGTACGGCTTAGGGTACGGGTTCGGGGAGGGCTTCGGGTACGGCGTAGGGTATGGGTTAGGGTTAAGGTTAGGGTTAGTGTTAGGGTTAGGGCTCGGTTTAGGGTACGGGTTAGGATTAGGGTACGTGTTAGGGTTAGGGTAGGGGTTAGCGTTAGGGTACGCGTTAGGGTTAGGGTAGTTATTAAACCTATCCCACTCTCTAGTTACCCCTTAGCACGTAAAGGAATATTATTTGGGGGTCCAGCCATGGAGAAGAGTTTAGACACTAGGATAAGATAAGGAACACACACATTATAAAGAAATCACATTAGGATTCTCTTTTTAAGCTGTTCCTTAAAACTCTAGTGCTTAGGAAATCTACTGGAGGCAGAAGCAGTCAAGGGTAGCCTAGGGTTAGGGTTAGGCTTAGGGTTAGGCTTAGGGTACGGCTTAGGGTACGGGTTCGGGGAGGGCTTCGGGTACGGCGTAGGGTATGGGTTAGGGTTAGGGTTAGGGTTAGTGTTAGGGTTAGGGCTCGGTTTAGGGTACGGGTTAGGATTAGGGTATGTGTTAGGGTTAGGGTAGGGGTTAGGGTTAGGGTACGCGTTAGGGTTAGGGTAGTTATTAAACCTATCCCACTCTCTAGATACCCCTTAGCACGTAAAGGAATATTATTTGGGGGTCCAGCCATGGAGAAGAGTTTAGACACTAAGATAATATAAGGAACACACACATTATAAAGAAATCACATTAGGATTCTCTTTTTAAGCTGTTCCTTAAAACACTAGTGCTTAGGAAATCTATTGGAGGCAGAAGCAGTCAAGGGTAGCCTAGGGTTAGGGTTAGGCTTAGGGGTAGGCTTAGGGTACGGCTTAGGATACGGGTTCGGGGAGGGATTCGGGTACGGCGTAGGGTATGGGTTAGGGTTAGGGTTAGGGTTAGTATTAGGGTTAGGGCTCGGTTTAGGGTACGGGTTAGGATTAGGGTACGTGTTAGGGTTAGGGTAGGGGTTAGGGTTATGGTACGCGTTAGGGTTAGGGTAGTGATTAAACCTATACCACTCTCTAGACACCCCTTAGCACATAAAGGAATATTATTTGGGGGTCGAGCCATGGAGAAGAGTTTAGACACTAGGATTAGATAAGGAACACACCCATTATAAAGAAATCACATTAGGATTCTCTTTTTAAGCTGTTCCTTAAAACACTAGTGCTTAGGAAATCTATTGGAGGCAGAAGCAGTCAAGGGTAGCCTAGGGTTAGGGTTAGGCTTAGGGTTAGGCTTAGGGTACGGCTTAGGGTACGGGTTCGGGGAGGGCTTCGGGTACGGCGTAGGGTATGGGTTAGGGTTAGGGTTAGGGTTAGTGTTAGGTTTAGGGCTCGTTTTAGGGTACGAGTTAGGATTAGGGTACGTGTTAGGGTTAGGGTAGGGGTTAGGGTTAGGGTACGCGTTAGGGTTAGGGTAGTTATTAAACCTATCCCACTCTCTAGTTACCCCTTAGCACGTAAAGGAATATTATTTGGGGGTCCAGCCATGGAGAAGAGTTTAGACACTAGGATAAGATAAGGAACACACCCATTATAAAGAAATCACATTAGGATTCTCTTTTTAAGCTGTTCCTTAAAACACTAGGGCTTAGGAAATCTATTGGAGGCAGAAGCAGTCAAGGGTAGCCTAGGGATAGGGTTAGGCTTAGGGTTAGGCTTAGGGTACGGCTTAGTGTACGGGTTCGGGGAGGGCTTCGGGTACGGCGTAGCGTATGGGTTAGGGTTAGGGTTAGGGTTAGTGTTAGGGTTAGGGCTCGGTTTAGGGTACAGGTTAGGATTAGGGTAAGTGTTAGGGTTAGGGTAAGGGTTAGGGTTAGGGTACGCGTTAGGGTTAGGGTAGTGATTAAACCTATCCCACTCTCTCGATACCCCTTAGCACATAAAGGAATATTATTTGGGGGTCCAGCCATGGAGAAGAGTTTAGACACTAGGATTAGATAAGGAACACACCCATTATAAAGAAATCACATTAGGATTCTCTTTTTAAGCTGTTCCTTAAAACTCTAGTGCTTAGGAAATCTGTTGGAGGCAGAAGCAGTCAAGGGTAGCCTAGGTTTAGGGTTAGGCTTAGGGTTAGGCTTAGGGTACGGCTTAGGGTACGTGTTCGGGGAGGGCTTCGGGTACGGCGTAGGGTATGGGTTAGGGTTAGGGTTAGGGTTAGTGTTAGGGTTAGGGCTCGGTTTAGGGTACGGGTTAGGATTAGGGTACGTGTTAGGGTTAGGGTAGGGGTTAGGGTTAGGGTACGCGTTAGGGTTAGGGTAGTTATTAAACCTATCCCACTCTCTAGATACCCCTTAGCACGTAAAGGAACATTATTTGGGGGTCCAGCCATGGAGAAGAGTTTAGACACTAAGATAATGTAAGTAATACACACATTATAAAGAAATCACATTAGGATTCTCTTTTTAAGCTGTTCCTTAAAACACTAGTGCTTAGGAAATCTATTGGAGGCAGAAGCAGTCAAGGGTAGCCTAGGGTTAGGGTTAGGCTTAGGGTTAGGCTTAGGGTACGGCTTAGGTTACGGGTTCGGGGAGGGCTTCGGGTACGGCGTAGGGTATGGGTTAGGGTTAAGGTTAGGGTTAGTGTTAGGGTTAGGGCTCGGTTTAGGGTACGGGTTAGGATTAGGGTACGTGTTAGGGTTAGGGTAGGGGTTAGCGTTAGGGTACGCGTTAGGGTTAGGGTAGTTATTAAACCTATCCCACTCTCTAGTTACCCCTTAGCACGTAAAGGAATATTATTTGGGGGTCCAGCCATGGAGAAGAGTTTAGACACTAGGATAAGATAAGGAACACACACATTATAAAGAAATCACATTAGGATTCTCTTTTTAAGCTGTTCCTTAAAACACTAGTGCTTAGGAAATCTACTGGAGGCAGAAGCAGTCAAGGGTAGCCTAGGGTTAGGGTTAGGCTTAGGGTTAGGCTTAGGGTACGGCTTAGGGTACGGGTTCGGGGAGGGCTTCGGGTACGGCGTAGGGTATGGGTTAGGGTTAGGGTTAGTGTTAGGGTTAGGGCTCGGTTTAGGGTACGGGTTAGGATTAGGGTACGTGTTAGGGTTAGGGTAGGGGTTAGGGTTAGGGTACGCGTTAGGGTTAGGGTAGTGATTAAACCTATCCCACTCTCTCGATACCCCTTAGCACATAAAGGAATATTATTTGAGGGTCCAGCCATGGAGAAGAGTTTAGACACTAGGATTAGATAAGGAACACACCCATTATAAAGAAATCACATTAGGATTCTCTTTTTAAGCTGTTCCTTAAAACACTAGTGCTTAGGAAATCTATTGGAGGCAGAAGCAGTCAAGGGTAGCCTAGGGTTAGGGTTAGGCTTAGGGTTAGGCTTAGGGTACGGCTTAGGGTACGTGTTCGGGGAGGGCTTCGGGTACGGCGTAGGGTATGGGTTAGGGTTAGGGTTAGGTTTAGTGTTAGGGTTAGGGCTCGTTTTAGGGTACGGGTTAGGATTAGGGTTCGTGTTAGGGTTAGGGTAGGGGTGAGGGTTAGGGTACGTGTTACGGATAGGGTAGTTATTAAACCTATCCCACTCTCTAGTTACCCATTAGCACGTAAAGGAATATTATTTGGGGGTCCAGCCATGGAGAAGAGTTTAGACACTAGGATAAGATAAGGAACACACCCATTATAAAGAAATCACATTAGGATTCTCTTTTTAAGCTGTTCCTTAAAACACTGGTGCTTAGGAAATCTATTGGAGGCAGAAGCAGTCAAGGGTAGCCTAGGGTTAGGGTTAGGCTTAGGGTTAGGCTTAGGGTACGGCTTAGGGTACGGGTTCGGGGAGGGCTTCGGGTACGGCGTAGGGTATGGGTTAGGGTTAGGGTTACGGTTAGTGTTAGGGTTAGGGCTCGGTTTAGGGTACGGGTTAGGATTAGGGTACGTGTTATGGTTAGGGTAGGGGTTAGGGTTAGGGTACGCGTTAGGGTTAGGGTAGTTATTAAACCTATCCCACTCTCTAGATACCCCTTAACACGTAAAGGAATATTATTAGGGGGTCCAGCCATGGAGAAGAGTTTAGACACTAAGATAATATAAGGAACACACACATTATAAAGAAATCACATTAGGATTCTCTTTTTAAGCTGTTCCTTAAAACACTAGTGCTTAGGAAATCTATTGGAGGCAGAAGCAGTCAAGGGTAGCCTAGGGTTAGGGTTAGGCTTACGGTTAGGCTTAGGGTACGGCTTAGGGTACGTGTTCGGGGAGGGCTTCGGGTACGGCGTAGGGTATGGGTTAGGATTAGGTTTAGTGTTAGGGTTAGGGCTTGGTTTAGGGTACGGGTTAGGATTAGGGTACGTGTCAGGGTTAGGGTAGGGGTTAGCGTTACGGTACGTGTTAGGGTTAGGGTAGTTATTAAACCTATCCCACTCTCTAGTTAACCCTTAGCACGTAAAGGAATATTATTTGGGGGTCCAGCCATGGAGAAGAGTTTAGACACTAGGATAAGATAAGGAACACACCCATTATAAAGAAATCACATTAGGATTCTCTTTTTAAGCTGTTCCTTGAAACACTAGTGCTTAGGAAATCTATTGGAGGCAGAAGCAGTCAAGGGTAGCCTAGGGTTATGGTTAGGCTTAGGGTTAGGCTTAGGGTACGGCTTAGGGTACGTGTTCGGGGAGGGCTTCGGGTACGGCGTAGGGTATGGGTTAGGGTTAGGGTTAGGGTTAGTGTTAGGGTTAGGGCTCGGTTTAGGGTACGTGTTAGGATTAGGGTACATGTTAGGGTTAGGGTAGGGGTTAGGGTTAGGGTACGCGTTACGGTTATTGTAGTTATTAAACCTATCCCACTCTCTAGATACCCCTTAGCACGTAAAGGAATATTATTTGGGGTCCAGCCATGGAGAAGAGTTTAGACACTAAGATAATATAAGGAACACACCCATTATAAAGAAATCACATTAGGATTCTCTTTTTAAGCTGTTCCTTAAAACACTAGTGCTTAGGAAATCTATTGGAGGCAGAAGCAGTCAAGGGTAGCCTAGGGTTAGGGTTAGGCTTAGGGTTAGGCTTAGGGTACGGCTTAGGGTACGGGTTCGGGGAGGGCTTCGGGTACGGCGTAGGGTATGGGTTAGGGTTAAGGTTAGGGTTAGTGTTAGGGTTAGGGCTCGGTTTAGGGTACGGGTTAGGATTAGGGTACGTGTTAGGGTTAGGGTAGGGGTTAGCGTTAGGGTACGCGTTAGGGTTAGGGTAGTTATTAAACCTATCCCACTCTCTAGTTACCCCTTAGCACGTAAAGGAATATTATTTGGGGGTCCAGCCATGGAGAAGAGTTTAGACACTAGGATAAGATAAGGAACACACACATTATAAAGAAATCACATTAGGATTCTCTTTTTAAGCTGTTCCTTAAAACTCTAGTGCTTAGGAAATCTACTGGAGGCAGAAGCAGTCAAGGGTAGCCTAGGGTTAGGGTTAGGCTTAGGGTTAGGCTTAGGGTACGGCTTAGGGTACGGGTTCGGGGAGGGCTTCGGGTACGGCGTAGGGTATGGGTTAGGGTTAGGGTTAGGGTTAGTGTTAGGGTTAGGGCTCGGTTTAGGGTACGGGTTAGGATTAGGGTATGTGTTAGGGTTAGGGTAGGGGTTAGGGTTAGGGTACGCGTTAGGGTTAGGGTAGTTATTAAACCTATCCCACTCTCTAGATACCCCTTAGCACGTAAAGGAATATTATTTGGGGGTCCAGCCATGGAGAAGAGTTTAGACACTAAGATAATATAAGGAACACACACATTATAAAGAAATCACATTAGGATTCTCTTTTTAAGCTGTTCCTTAAAACACTAGTGCTTAGGAAATCTATTGGAGGCAGAAGCAGTCAAGGGTAGCCTAGGGTTACGGTTAGGCTTAGGGGTAGGCTTAGGGTACGGCTTAGGATACGGGTTCGGGGAGGGATTCGGGTACGGCGTAGGGTATGGGTTAGGGTTAGGGTTAGGGTTAGTATTAGGGTTAGGGCTCGGTTTAGGGTACGGGTTAGGATTAGGGTACGTGTTAGGGTTAGGGTAGGGGTTAGGGTTATGGTACGCGTTAGGGTTAGGGTAGTGATTAAACCTATACCACTCTCTAGACACCCCTTAGCACATAAAGGAATATTATTTGGGGGTCGAGCCATGGAGAAGAGTTTAGACACTAGGATTAGATAAGGAACACACCCATTATAAAGAAATCACATTAGGATTCTCTTTTTAAGCTGTTCCTTAAAACACTAGTGCTTAGGAAATCTATTGGAGGCAGAAGCAGTCAAGGGTAGCCTAGGGTTAGGGTTAGGCTTAGGGTTAGGCTTAGGGTACGGCTTAGGGTACGGGTTCGGGGAGGGCTTCGGGTACGGCGTAGGGTATGGGTTAGGGTTAGGGTTAGGGTTAGTGTTAGGTTTAGGGCTCGTTTTAGGGTACGAGTTAGGATTAGGGTACGTGTTAGGGTTAGGGTAGGGGTTAGGGTTAGGGTACGCGTTAGGGTTAGGGTAGTTATTAAACCTATCCCACTCTCTAGTTACCCCTTAGCACGTAAAGGAATATTATTTGGGGGTCCAGCCATGGAGAAGAGTTTAGACACTAGGATAAGATAAGGAACACACCCATTATAAAGAAATCACATTAGGATTCTCTTTTTAAGCTGTTCCTTAAAACACTAGGGCTTAGGAAATCTATTGGAGGCAGAAGCAGTCAAGGGTAGCCTAGGGATAGGGTTAGGCTTAGGGTTAGGCTTAGGGTACGGCTTAGTGTACGGGTTCGGGGAGGGCTTCGGGTACGGCGTAGCGTATGGGTTAGGGTTAGGGTTAGGGTTAGTGTTAGGGTTAGGGCTCGGTTTAGGGTACAGGCTAGGATTAAGGTAAGTGTTAGGGTTAGGGTAAGGGTTAGGGTTAGGGTACGCGTTAGGGTTAGGGTAGTGATTAAACCTATCCCACTCTCTCGATACCCCTTAGCACATAAAGGAATATTATTTGGGGGTCCAGCCATGGAGAAGAGTTTAGACACTAGGATTAGATAAGGAACACACCCATTATAAAGAAATCACATTAGGATTCTCTTTTTAAGCTGTTCCTTAAAACTCTAGTGCTTAGGAAATCTGTTGGAGGCAGAAGCAGTCAAGGGTAGCCTAGGTTTAGGGTTAGGCTTAGGGTTAGGCTTAGGGTACGGCTTAGGGTACGTGTTCGGGGAGGGCTTCGGGTACGGCGTAGGGTATGGGTTAGGGTTAGGGTTAGGGTTAGTGTTAGGGTTAGGGCTCGGTTTAGGGTACGGGTTAGGATTAGGGTACGTGTTAGGGTTAGGGTAGGGGTTAGGGTTAGGGTACGCGTTAGGGTTAGGGTAGTTATTAAACCTATCCCACTCTCTAGATACCCCTTAGCACGTAAAGGAACATTATTTGGGGGTCCAGCCATGGAGAAGAGTTTAGACACTAAGATAATGTAAGTAATACACACATTATAAAGAAATCACATTAGGATTCTCTTTTTAAGCTGTTCCTTAAAACACTAGTGCTTAGGAAATCTATTGGAGGCAGAAGCAGTCAAGGGTAGCCTAGGGTTAGGGTTAGGCTTAGGGTTAGGCTTAGCGTACGGCTTAGGGTACGTGTTCGGGGAGGGCTTCGGGTACGGCGCAGGGTATGGGTTAGGGTTAGGGTTAGGGTTAGTGTTAGGGTTAGGGCTCGGTTTAGGGTACGGGTTAGGATTAGGGTACATGTTAGGGTTAGGGTAGGGGTTAGGGTTAGGGTACGCGTTACGATTAGGGTAGTTATTAAACCTATCCCACTCTCTAGATACCCCTTAGCACGTAAAGGAATATTATTTGGGGTCCAGCCATGGAGAAGAGTTTAGACACTAAGATAATATAAGGAACACACACATTATAAAGAAATCACATTAGGATTCTCTTTTTAAGCTGTTCCTTAAAACACTAGTGCTTAGGAAATCTATTGGAGGCAGAAGCAGTCAAGGGTAGCCTAGGGTTAGGGTTAGGCTTAGGGTTAGGCTTAGGGTACGGCTTAGGTTACGGGTTCGGGGAGGGCTTCGGGTACGGCGTAGGGTATGGGTTAGGGTTAAGGTTAGGGTTAGTGTTAGGGTTAGGGCTCGGTTTAGGGTACGGGTTAGGATTAGGGTACGTGTTAGGGTTAGGGTAGGGGTTAGCGTTAGGGTACGCGTTAGGGTTAGGGTAGTTATTAAACCTATCCCACTCTCTAGTTACCCCTTAGCACGTAAAGGAATATTATTTGGGGGTCCAGCCATGGAGAAGAGTTTAGACACTAGGATAAGATAAGGAACACACACATTATAAAGAAATCACATTAGGATTCTCTTTTTAAGCTGTTCCTTAAAACACTAGTGCTTAGGAAATCTACTGGAGGCAGAAGCAGTCAAGGGTAGCCTAGGGTTAGGGTTAGGCTTAGGGTTAGGCTTAGGGTACGGCTTAGGGTACGGGTTCGGGGAGGGCTTCGGGTACGGCGTAGGGTATGGGTTAGGGTTAGGGTTAGTGTTAGGGTTAGGGCTCGGTTTAGGGTACGGGTTAGGATTAGGGTACGTGTTAGGGTTAGGGTAGGGGTTAGGGTTAGGGTACGCGTTAGGGTTAGGGTAGTGATTAAACCTATCCCACTCTCTCGATACCCCTTAGCACATAAAGGAATATTATTTGAGGGTCCAGCCATGGAGAAGAGTTTAGACACTAGGATTAGATAAGGAACACACCCATTATAAAGAAATCACATTAGGATTCTCTTTTTAAGCTGTTCCTTAAAACACTAGTGCTTAGGAAATCTATTGGAGGCAGAAGCAGTCAAGGGTAGCCTAGGGTTAGGGTTAGGCTTAGGGTTAGGCTTAGGGTACGGCTTAGGGTACGTGTTCGGGGAGGGCTTCGGGTACGGCGTAGGGTATGGGTTAGGGTTAGGGTTAGGTTTAGTGTTAGGGTTAGGGCTCGTTTTAGGGTACGGGTTAGGATTAGGGTTCGTGTCAGGGTTAGGGTAGGGGTGAGGGTTAGGGTACGTGTTACGGATAGGGTAGTTATTAAACCTATCCCACTCTCTAGTTACCCATTAGCACGTAAAGGAATATTATTTGGGGGTCCAGCCATGGAGAAGAGTTTAGACACTAGGATAAGATAAGGAACACACCCATTATAAAGAAATCACATTAGGATTCTCTTTTTAAGCTGTTCCTTAAAACACTGGTGCTTAGGAAATCTATTGGAGGCAGAAGCAGTCAAGGGTAGCCTAGGGTTAGGGTTAGGCTTAGGGTTAGGCTTAGGGTACGGCTTAGGGTACGGGTTCGGGGAGGGCTTCGGGTACGGCGTAGGGTATGGGTTAGGGTTAGGGTTACGGTTAGTGTTAGGGTTAGGGCTCGGTTTAGGGTACGGGTTAGGATTAGGGTACGTGTTATGGTTAGGGTAGGGGTTAGGGTTAGGGTACGCGTTAGGGTTAGGGTAGTTATTAAACCTATCCCACTCTCTAGATACCCCTTAACACGTAAAGGAATATTATTAGGGGGTCCAGCCATGGAGAAGAGTTTAGACACTAAGATAATATAAGGAACACACACATTATAAAGAAATCACATTAGGATTCTCTTTTTAAGCTGTTCCTTAAAACACTAGTGCTTAGGAAATCTATTGGAGGCAGAAGCAGTCAAGGGTAGCCTAGGGTTAGGGTTAGGCTTACGGTTAGGTTTAGGGTACGGCTTAGGGTACGTGTTCGGGGAGGGCTTCGGGTACGGCGTAGGGTATGGGTTAGGATTAGGTTTAGTGTTAGGGTTAGGGCTTGGTTTAGGGTACGGGTTAGGATTAGGGTACGTGTCAGGGTTAGGGTAGGGGTTAGCGTTACGGTACGCGTTAGGGTTAGGGTAGTTATTAAACCTATCCCACTCTCTAGTTAACCCTTAGCACGTAAAGGAATATTATTTGGGGGTCCAGCCATGGAGAAGAGTTTAGACACTAGGATTAGATAAGGAACACACCCATTATAAAGAAATCACATTAGGATTCTCTTTTTAAGCTGTTCCTTAAAACTCTAGTGCTTAGGAAATCTGTTGGAGGCAGAAGCAGTCAAGGGTAGCCTAGGTTTAGGGTTAGGCTTAGGGTTAGGCTTAGGGTACGGCTTAGGGTACGTGTTCGGGGAGGGCTTCGGGTACGGCGTAGGGTATGGGTTAGGGTTAGGGTTAGGGTTAGTGTTAGGGTTAGGGCTCGGTTTAGGGTACGGGTTAGGATTAGGGTACGTGTTAGGGTTAGGGTAGGGGTTAGGGTTAGGGTACGCGTTAGGGTTAGGGTAGTTATTAAACCTATCCCACTCTCTAGATACCCCTTAGCACGTAAAGGAATATTATTTGGGGGTCCAGCCATGGAGAAGAGTTTAGACACTAAGATAATATAAGGAACACACACATTATAAAGAAATCACATTAGGATTCTCTTTTTAAGCTGTTCCTTAAAACACTAGTGCTTAGGAAATCTATTGGAGGCAGAAGCAGTCAAGGGTAGCCTAGGGTTAGGGTTAGGCTTAGGGGTAGGCTTAGGGTACGGCTTAGGATACGGGTTCGGGGAGGGCTTCGGGTACGGCGTAGGGTATGGGTTAGGGTTAGGGTTAGGGTTAGTATTAGGGTTAGGGCTCGGTTTAGGGTACGGGTTAGGATTAGGGTACGTGTTAGGGTTAGGGTAGGGGTTAGGGTTATGGTACGCGTTAGGGTTAGGGTAGTGATTAAACCTATCCCACTCTCTAGACACCCCTTAGCACATAAAGGAATATTATTTGGGGGTCCAGCCATGGAGAAGAGTTTAGACACTAGGATTAGATAAGGAACACACCCATTATAAAGAAATCACATTAGGATTCTCTTTTTAAGCTGTTCCTTAAAACACTAGTGCTTAGGAAATCTATTGGAGGCAGAAGCAGTCAAGGGTAGCCTAGGGTTAGGGTTAGGCTTAGGGTTAGGCTTAGGGTACGGCTTAGGGTACGGGATCGGGGAGGGCTTCGGGTACGGCGTAGGGTATGGGTTAGGGTTAGGGTTAGGGTTAGTGTTAGGGTTAGGGCTCGTTTTAGGGTACGAGTTAGGATTAGGGTACGTGTTAGGGTTAGGGTAGGGGTTAGGGTTAGGGTACGCGTTAGGGTTAGGGTAGTTATTAAAACTATCCCACTCTCTAGTTACCCCTTAGCACGTAAAGGAATATTATTTGGGGGTCCAGCCATGGAGAAGAGTTTAGACACTAGGATAAGATAAGGAACACACCCATTATAAAGAAATCACATTAGGATTCTCTTTTTAAGCTGTTCCTTAAAACACTAGGGCTTAGGAAATCTATTGGAGGCAGAAGCAGTCAAGGGTAGCCTAGGGTTAGGGTTAGGCTTAGGGTTAGGCTTAGGGTACGGCTTAGGGTACGGGTTCGGGGAGGGCTTCGGGTACGGCGTAGGGTATGGGTTAGGGTTAGGGTTAGGGTTAGTGTTAGGGTTAGGTCTCGGTTTAGGGTACGGGTTAGGATTAGGGTACGTGTTAGGGTTAGGTTAGGGGTTAGGGTTAGGGTACGCGTTAGGGTTAGGGTAGTGATTAAACCTATCCTACTCTCTCGATACCCCTTAGCTCATAAAGAAATATTATTTGGGGGTCCATCCATGGAGAAGAGTTTAGACACTAGGATTAGATAAGGAACACACCCATTATAAAGAAATCACATTAGGATTCTCTTTTTAAGCTGTTCCTTAAAACACTAGTGCTTAGGAAATCTATTGGAGGCAGAAGCAGTCAAGGGTAGCCTAGGGTTAGGGTTAGGCTTAGGGTTAGGCTTAGGGTACGGCTTAGGGTACGTGTTCGGGGAGGGCTTCGGGTACGGCGTAGGGTATGGGTTAGGGTTAGGGTTAGGGTTAGTGTTAGGCTTAGGGCTCGGTTTAGGGTACGGGTTAGGATTAGGGTACGTGTTAGGTTTAGGGTAGGGGTTAGGGTTAGGGTACGCGTTAGGGTTAGGGTAGTGATTAAACCTATCCCACTCTCTAGATACCCTTTAGCACATAAAGGAATATTATTTGGGGGTCCAGCCATGGAGAAGAGTTTAGACACTAGGATTAGATAAGGAACACACCCATTATAAAGAAATCACATTAGGATTCTCTTTTTAAGCTGTTCCTTAAAACACTAGTGCTTAGGAAATCTATTGGAGGCAGAAGCAGTCAAGGGTAGCCTAGGGTTAGGGTTAGGCTTAGGGTTAGGCTTAGGGTACGGCTTAGGGTACGGGTTCGGGGAGGGCTTCGGGTACGGCGTAGGGTATGGGTTAGGGTTAAGGTTAGGGTTAGTGTTAGGGTTAGGGCTCGGTTTAGGGTACGGGTTAGGATTAGGGTACGTGTTAGGGTTAGGGTAGGGTTTAGCGTTAGGGTACGCGTTAGGGTTAGGGTAGTTATTAAACCTATCCCACTCTCTAGTTACCCCTTAGCACGTAAAGGAATATTATTTGGGGGTCCAGCCATGGAGAAGAGTTTAGACACTAGGATAAGATAAGGAACACACCCATTATAAAGAAATCACATTAGGATTCTCTTTTTAAGCTGTTCCTTAAAACACTAGTGCTTAGGAAATCTATTGGAGGCAGAAGCAGTCAAGGGTAGCCTAGGGTTGGGGTTAGGCTTAGGGTTAGGCTTAGGGTACGGCTCAGGGTACGTGTTCGGGGAGGGCTTCGGGTACGGCGTAGGGTATGGGTTAGGGTTAGTGTTAGGGTTAGTGTTAGGGTTAGGGCTCGTTTTAGGGTACGGGTTAGGATTAGGGTTCGTGTTAGGGTTAGGGTAGGGGTTAGGGTTAGGGTACGTGTTACGGATAGGGTAGTTATTAAACCTATCCCACTCTCTAGATACCCCTTAGCACGTAAAGGAATATTATTTGGGGGTCCAGCCAGGGAGAAGAGTTTAGACACTAGGATAAGATAAGGAACACACCCATTATAAAGAAATCACATTAGGATTCTCTTTTTAAGCTGTTCCTTAAAACACTAGTGCTTAGGAAATCTATTGGAGGCAGAAGCAGTCAAGGGTAGCCTAGGGTTAGGGTTAGGCTTAGGGTTAGGCTTAGGGTACGGCTAAGGGTACGGGTTCGGGGAGGGATTCGGGTACGGTGTAGGGTATGGGTTAGGGTTAGGGTTAGGGTTAGTGTTAGGGTTAGGGCTCGGTTTAGGGTACGGGTTAGGATTAGGGTACGTGTTAGGGTTAGGGTAGGGGTTAGCGTTAGGGTACGCTTTAGGGTTAGGGTAGTTATTAAACCTATCCCACTCTCTAGTTACCCCTTAGCACATAAAGGAATATTATTTGGGGATCCAGCCATGGAGAAGAGTTTAGACACTAGGATAAGATAAGGAACACACCCATTATAAAGAAATCACATTAGGATTCTCTTTTTAAGCTGTTCCTTAAAACACTAGTGCTTAGGAAATCTATTGGAGGCAGAAGCAGTCAAGGGTAGCCTAGGGTTAGGGTTAGGATTAGGGTTAGGCTTAGGGTACGGCTTAGGGTACGGGTTCGGGGAGGGCTTCGGGCACGGCGTAGGGTATGGGTTAGGGTTAGGGTTAGGGTTAGTGTTAGGGTTAGGGCTCGGTTTAGGGTACGGGTTAGGATTAGGGTACGTGTTAGGGTTAGGGTAGGGGTTAGCGTTAGGGTACGCGTTAGGGTTAGGGTAGTTATTAAACCTATCCCACTCTCTAGTTACCCCTTAGCACGTAAAGGAATATTATTTGGGGGTCCAGCCATGGAGAAGAGTTTAGACACTAGGATAAGATAAGGAACACACACATTATAAAGAAATCACATTAGGATTCTCTTTTTAAGATGTTCCTTAAAACACTAGTGCTTAGGAAATCTATTGGAGGCAGAAGCAGTCAAGGGTAGCCTAGGGTTAGGGTTAGGCTTAGGGTTAGGCTTAGGGTACGGCTTAGGGTACGGGTTCGGGGAGGGCTTCGGGTACGGCGTAGGGTATGGGTTAGGGTTAGGGTTAGGGTTAGTGTTAGGGTTAGGGCTCGGTTTAGGGTACGGGTTAGGATTAGGGTACGTGTTAGGGTTAGGGTAGGGGTTAGGGTTAGGGTACGCGTTAGGGTTAGGGTAGTGATTAAACCTATCCCACTCTCTAGATACCCCTTAGCACATAAAGGAATATTATTTGGGGGTCCAGCCATGGAGAAGAGTTTAGACACTAGGATTAGATAAGGAACACACCCATTATAAAGAAATCACATTAGGATTCTGTTTTTAAGCTGTTCCTTAAAACACTAGTGCTTAGGAAATCTATTGGAGGCAGAAGCAGTCAAGGGTAGCCTAGGGTTGGGGTTAGGCTTAGGGTTAGGCTTAGGGTATGGCTTAGGGTACGTGTTCGGGGAGGGCTTCGGGTACGGCGTAGGGTATGGGTTAGGGTTAGGGTTAGGGTTAGTGTTAGGGTTAGGGCTCGTTTTAGGGTACGGGTTAGGATTAGGGTTCGTGTTAGGGTTAGGGTAGGGGTTAGGGTTAGGGTACGCGTTACGGTTAGGGTAGTGATTAAACCTATCCCACTCTCTAGATACCCCTTAGCACGTAAAGGAATATTATTTGGGGGTCCAGCCATGGAGAAGAGTTTAGACACTAGGATAAGATAAGGAACACACACATTATAAAGAAATAACATTAGGATTCTCTTTTTAAGCTGTTCCTTAAAACACTAGTGCTTAGGAAATCTATTGGAGGCAGAAGCAGTCAAGGGTAGCCTAGGGTTAGGGTTAGGCTTAGGGGTAGGCTTAGTGTACGGCTTAGGATACGGGTTCGGGGAGGGCTTCTGGTACGGCGTAGGGTATGGGTTAGTGTTAGGGTTAGGGTTAGTGTTAGGGTTAGGGCTCGGTTTAGGGTACGGGTTAGGATTAGGGTACGTGTTAGGGTTAAGGTAGGGGTTAGCGTTAGGGTACGCGTTAGGGTTAGGGTAGTTATTAAACCTATCCCACTCTCTAGTTACCCCTTAGCACGTAAAGGAATATTATTTGGGGGTCCAGCCATGGAGAAGAGTTTAGACACTAGGATAAGATAAGGAACACACCCATTATAAAGAAATCACATTAGGATTCTCTTTTTAAGCTGTTCCTTAAAACACTAGTGCTTAGGAAATCTATTGGAGGCAGAAGCAGTCAAGGGTAGCCTTGGGTTAGGGTTAGGCTTAGGGTTAGGCTTAGGGTACGGCTTAGGGTACGGGTTCGGGGAGGGCTTCGGGTACGGCGTAGGGTATGGGTTAGGGTTAGGGTTAGGGTTAGTGTTAGGGTTAGGGCTCGGTTTAGGGTACGGGTTAGGATTAGGGTACGTGTTAGGGTTAGGGTAGGGGTTAGGGTTAGGGTACGCGTTAGGGTTAGGGTAGTTATTAAACCTATCCCACTCTCTAGATACCCCTTAGCACGTAAAGGAATATTATTAGGGGGTCCAGCCATGGAGAAGAGTTTAGACACTAAGATAATATAAGGAACACACACATTATAAAGAAATCACATTAGGATTCTCTTTTTAAGCTGTTCCTTAAAACACTAGTGCTTAGGAAATATATTGGAGGCAGAAGCAGTCAAGGGTAGCCTAGGGTTAGGGTGAGGCTTACGGTTAGGCTTAGGGTACGGCTTAGGGTACGTGTTCGGGGAGGGCTTCGGGTACGGCGTAAGGTATGGGTTAGGGTTAGGGTTAGGGTTAGTGTTAGGGTTAGGGCTCGGTTTAGGGTACGGGTTAGGATTAGGGTACGTGTTAGGGTTAGGGTAGGGGTTAGCGTTAGGGTACGCGTTAGGGTTAGGGTAGTTATTAAACCTATCCCACTCTCTAGTTACCCCTTAGCACGTAAAGGAATATTATTTGGGGGTCCAGCCATGGAGAAGAGTTTAGACACTAGGATAAGATAAGGAACACACCCATTATAAAGAAATCACATTAGGATTCTCTTTTAAAGCTGTTCCTTAAAACACTAGTGCTTAGGAAATCTATTGGAGGCAGAAGCAGTCAAGGGTAGCCTAGGGTTAGGGTTAGGCTTAGGGTTAGGCTTAGGGTACGGCTTAGGGTACGGGTTCGGGGAGGGCTTCGGGCACGGCGTAGGGTATGGGTTAGGGTTAGGGTTAGGGTTAGTGTTAGGGTTAGGGCTCGGTTTAGGGTACGGGTTAGGATTAGGGTACGTGTTAGGGTTAGGGTTGGGGTTAGCGTTAGGGTACGCGTTAGGGTTAGGGTAGTTATTAAACCTATCCCACTCTCTAGGTACCCCTTAGCACGTAAAGGAATATTATTTGGGGGTCCAGCCATGGAGAAGAGTTTAGACACTAGGATAAGATAAGGAACACACACATTATAAAGAAATAACATTAGGATTCTCTTTTTAAGCTGTTCCTTAAAACACTAGTGCTTAGGAAATCTATGGGAGGCAGAAGCAGTCAAGGGTAGCCTAGGGTTAGGGTTAGGCTTTGGGGTTGGCTTAGGGTACGGCTTAGGATCCGGGTTCGGGGAGGGCTTCGGTTACGGCGTAAGGTATGGGTTAGGGTTAGGGTTAGGGTTAGTGTTAGGGTTAGGTCTCGGTTTAGGGTACGGGTTAGGATTAGGGTACGTGTTAGGTTTAGGGTAGGGGTTAGCGTTAGGGTACGCGTTAGGGTTAGGGTAGTGATTAAACCTATCCCACTCTCTAGATACCCCTTAGCACATAAAGGAATATTATTTGGGGGTCCAGCCATGGAGAAGAGTTTAGACACTAGGATTAGATAAGGAACACACCCATTATAAAGAAATCACATTAGGATTCTCTTTTTAAGCTGTTCCTTAAAACACTAGTGCTTAGGAAATCTGTTGGAGGCAAAAGCAGTCAAGGGTAGCCTAGGGTTAGGGTTAGGCTTAGGGTACGGCTTAGGGTACGGCTTAGGGTACGTGTTCGGGGAGAGCTTCGGGTACGGCGTAGGGTATGGGTTAGGGTTAGGGTTAGGGTTAGTGTTAGGGTTAGGGCTCGGTTTAGGGTACGGGTTAGGATTAGGGTACGTGTTAGGGTTAGGGTAGGGGTTAGGGTTAGGGTACGCGTTACGGTTAGGGTAGTGATTAAACCTATCCCACTCTCTAGATACCCCTTAGCACGTAAAGGAATATTATTTGGGGGTCCAGCCATGGAGAAGAGTATAGACACTAAGATAATATAAGGAACACACACATTATAAAGGAATCACATTAGGATTCTCTTTTTAAGCTGTTCCTTAAAACACTAGTGCTTAGGAAATCTATTGGAGGCAGAAGCAGTCAAGGGTAGCCTAGGGTTAGGGTTAGGCTTAGGGTTAGGCTTAGGGTACGGCTTAGGGTACGTGTTCGGGGAGGGCTTCGTGTACGGCGTAGGGTATGGGTTAGGGTTAGGGTTAGGGTTAGTGTTAGGGTTAGGGCTCGGTTTAGGGTACGGGTTAGGATTAGGGTACGTGTTAGGGTTAGGGTACGGGTTAGGGTTAGGGTACGCGTTACGGTTAGGGTAGTGATTAAACCTATCCCACTCTCTAGATACCCCTTAGCACGTAAAGGAATATTATTTGGGGGTCCAGCCATGGAGAAGAGTTTAGACACTAAGATAATATAAGGAACACACACATTATAAAGAAATCACATTAGGATTCTCTTTTTAAGCTGTTCCTTAAAACACTAGTGCTTAGGAAATCTATTGGAGGCAGAAGCAGTCAAGGGTAGCCTAGGGTTAGGGTTAGGCTTAGGGTTAGGCTTAGGGTACGGCTTAGGGTACGGGTTCGGGGAGGGCTTCGGGTACGGCGTAGGGTATGGGTTAGGGTTAGGGTTAGGGTTAGTGTTAGGGTTAGGGCTCGTTTTAGGGTACGGGTTAGGATTAGGGTTCGTGTTAGGGTTAGGGTAGGGGTTAGGGTTAGGGTACGTGTTACGGATAGGGTAGTTATTAAACCTATCCCACTCTCTAGTTACCCCTTAGCACGTAAAGGAATATTATTTGGGGGTCCAGCCATGGAGAAGAGTTTAGACACTAGGATAAGATAAGGAACACACCCATTATAAAGAATTCACATTAGGATTCTCTTTTTAAGCTGTTCCTTAAAACACTAGTGCTTAGGAAATCTATTGGAGGCAGAGGCAGACAAGGGTAGCCTAGGGTTAGGGTTAGGCTTAGGGTTAGGCTTAGGGTACGGCTTAGGGTAAGGGTTCGGGGAGGGCTTCGGGTACGGCGTAGGGTATGGGTTAGGGTTAAGGTTAGGGTTAGTGTTACGGTTAGGGCTCGGTTTAGGGTACGGGTTAGGATTAGGGTACGTGTTAGGGTTAAGGTAGGGGTTAGCGTTAGGGTACGCGTTAGGGTTAGGGTAGTTATTAAACCTATCCCAATCTCTAGTTACCCCTTAGCACGTAAAGGAATATTATTTGGGGGTCCAGCCATGGAGAAGAGTTTAGACACTAGGATAAGATAAGGAACACACCCATTATAAAGAAATCACATTAGGATTCTCTTTTTAAGCTGTTCCTTAAAACACTAGTGCTTAGGAAATCTATTGGAGGCAGAAGCAGTCAAGGGTAGCCTAGGGTTAGGGTTAGGCTTAGGGTTAGGCTTAGGGTACGGCTTAGGGTACGGGTTCGGGGAGGGCTTCGGGCACGGCGTAGGGTATGGGTTAGGGTTAGGGTTAGGGTTAGTGTTAGGGTTAGGGCTCGGTTTAGGGTACGGGTTAGGATTAGGGTACGTGTTAGGGTTAGTGTAGGGGTTAGGGTTAGGGTACGCGTTAGGGTTAGGGTAGTTATTAAACCTATCCCACTCTCTAGATACCCCTTAGCACGTAAAGGAATATTATTAGGGGGTCCAGCCATGGAGAAGAGTTTAGACACTAAGATAATATAAGGAACACACACATTATAAAGAAATCACATTAGGATTCTCTTTTTAAGCTGTTCCTTAAAACACTAGTGCTTAGGAAATCTATTGGAGGCAGAAGC